>NC_086445.1:744947176-745273177 GCF_028390025.1 Pseudophryne corroboree
ATGACAACTCCCAGGATACAAAGGAGAAACTTTCCTACACTCACGATAACATTTTGAGCCCATTCTCCTAAACCTGAGAACCAATTGCGTGGGTTCTACCATGAGACCCAGCCGGTCAGTTCATTACTCACAGCAGTAAGGGTAAGGTTGTGTCTCCTCCGGAACTCCCACTGCAATTGCAGGATATCGTCCATCTTTTGATCTATGACCTCAGTTGGGTCATCAGTGCTGTTTGTAATGTACGTGCAGCACTTCACACCATACTGAGTTGCCAAAGTGACACAGTACCCGCCTGTCAACGCTGTGATATAATTGAGGACCATCCTGTGCTGGATCAGTTCCGTTCTGTAAGCTTGCAACTCCCTCCCTGTATACCTGAAGGTGTCATCATACATCTCGGTGATATTATCTATTAGGTTCGCTAGCGCGTGGATATACCTATAATTTATAATTCCTCTGGCGGTACGGGTGATATCTAACGCGAGTAGGAATTGAATCCCGGTGGATTTGTGGATCAAATCAGAGGCTGCGTGCTCTGTCCTATCTATAAGGTGTCTCTTAATGATGTGTTCATAGTGAGTATGAGTGTAAGGAGCTTGAGCATTGCGGTGAACGTCTTTCATCTTATCATGGGTTATGGTCATAACTTCTGGCAACACTCTTTCAATGTAACACAATCTCTCTGAGTTTGGGGCAAGCCACTTATATGCCTTCCTCCCGCATATGAAATATGCATCATCGGGGAGAACATATGGGACAGAATATGACATTACCATATTGCAAACCTTCCAGGTGAAAAATCCTATCCCTAACTCTCTCATCTGTTCAGTACACGTATCAGGCTGTATGATATGCGCACAGTACCATGGTGATACTTCTCCAACTCGCATGGTCTTACTTCCTAGAGTATACCTATACCGAAAATACCTTCCACCGTCGGCTATTTGGCGTATAAGTTCAGAGTCTATGGGCATTCTGTCAGCTCTGTGTGAAAATGCCATGGTTTGGTTATTCCATGTCACTTCCCAATTTCCCGGCTTTCGGGAATTGGAAATGTTGAAACATATTAAGGATCTATCCACATGGTACTGGTGGAGCTTCAAACTAGGGGGCCTAGAAATATTAAATTTCTTGTCCACCGGTCTCCCACCCCGTAATTCAAGTACCTCATCTATTGTTAAAGGATACGGTACTAGTCCTGACTTGCTCTGACCTTGAGGTACTTGTGAGCACACCCAGCATTCTGTTTGGTTTAAAACCTTACCCACTAATGAGTGATAATCACTCAATGGATGACGGTCCATGTTGATATTAAGGCTGGACTGACATCTCTGGATGCACCCGTCCTCAACTATGTTTTCACAGTTTCTACAAATACAATTTTCCTCAGCTAATAACCCTTCACAGTGCCTCCTAGTTTCTTGACTACCAGATCGTTTTCTGATACTCGCCTTTGCTCGGTGGATGTGTTGCTCTTGGAATTCTACAAATCTGTCCTTGCCATCAGAACCCATTCCAGATCCTTTCTCGACCTCTCTGGTACTCTCACCGAAACAGACTGCTCTGGTCAACAACAGGGTCAACAGGAAAACCCGGAATGCAGTCTCTTGGGGTAAGTCCATCTTGTTAAGGGGAGAGAAAAAGGGAGCAAGAAGGGGGGGGGGGGTGGAAAGGAGGGTAATGGGAGATGGAGAATTTAATAAAAAAAGAAAAAGAAATTTGGTGCGACAACCGCCTCTGGTCTTGTAGTTCTCCGTGCTCAGGTGCCGTGACAACAGTCTGCCTCTCAACCTTCCCGGAACAGACACTCCAGTGATACGATTTCCTCTACACTCTGCTCTTTGTCACGGGCTTTCTCTGGGTCAGCGACCTTCTTACAGTGGGATGAGTGGACCCTAGTCTCTCTCTCGGCAACCTGTAATGCTGTCGTGCTGGTTAGTAAGACTTGGTACGGTCCTTCCCACCTGTCAATGAGGCAACCTGAGCGTAGAAAATTTCGAATCATTACATAATCCCCAGGTTCAATGTCATGACAATTACTGTTTGGTAGGTCAGGAATCACCAGCTTTAGATTTCTGTTTTGATTCCTCAACTGCTTGCTCATCTTAACCAAATATTTTACAGTCACCTCATTATTGCATTTCAAATCATCCTGGGGGTCAATCATTACATGGGGTTGTCGACCAAAAAGAATCTCAAAGGGTGATAGGTTAAGGGGGGACCTGGGAGTGGTTCTGATGCTGTACAATACAAGTGGCAAAGCTTCTGGCCATAACAATCCAGTTTCAGCCATCACTTTGCTCAGCTTGTTCTTAATAGTGCTGTTTACTCTTTCCACTTTCGCACTCGCCTGTGGGCGGTACGGAGTATGCAGCTTGCAATTAATTCCCATCAGTTTGCACATTACCTGAAAGACTTCACCTGTAAAATGGGTACCCCTATCGCTTTCAATTATCCTAGGGATACCATATCTGCACACAAATTCATGCACAATTTTCTTGCAATAAACGTAGCAGTATTTGTGGCAGCGGGGAACGCTTCTACCCAATTTGAAAACACATCAATACAAACTAACACATACTTTAAATTTCTGCAGGGTGGTAACTGTATGAAATCAATTTGTATTACCTGAAAAGGGCTGTCTGTCGGCGGGATATGGGATAATTCTGTTGGTATTGACTTTCCAATATTCTTCCTCAAGCAGATAAGACATGTCATTGCTCTCTTACCCGCATGAGAAGAGAATCCTGGCGCACACCAGTAGGCTCTCACCAGCTTACACATACCCTCTTTGCCCAGATGAGTCAGACCGTGTGCCGCCTCAGCTAAGCTTGGAAGATATGCTCTGGGGGCTACTGGCTTACCCTGTCTATCTGTCCAGAGTCCTGAGGACTCCTGGCCATATCCTTTTGACCTCCAGACTGCCTTTTCCTGTGGAGAACACAAATTTTGCATTTCACTTAATTTTTGTGTGTTGACGGTATTGAATACCATCAGTTGTGTGATATCTGTCTGTATGGGGGTGCTGGCTGCTGATTTAGCAGCTTCGTCTGCCCGGCTGTTACCAAGTGACACTGGGTCTTGACTGTAAGTGTGGGCTTTGCACTTGATAACAGCCACTCTGTCAGGTTCCTGTATCGCTGTTAGAAGCCTTTTTATATGGGATGCATGCGCTACAGGTGTGCCAGCTGCCGTCATGAAATTTCTGAGGCGCCATAGGGCCCTGAAATCATGCCCTACTCCAAAGGCATACCTAGAATCTGTATATATATTGGCTGACTTACCCGTAGCCAATTCACATGCTCTGGTTAGGGCGACCAGCTCAGCAACTTGTGCTGAGTGCGGTGGGCCCAGGGGTTCAGCTTCTATGATACCTCTGTCTTCTACGACTGCGTATCCAGTACACAAGTCTCCCGAGTCTGTCTGTGGCAACTACCGTCAGTGTAAAAAGTAAAATCTACGCCTTCCAGTGGGTTGTCACTAATGTCGGGTCTTGCAGTGAAAGTTTGGTTCAGATATTCCATACAATCATGTGTGTCAGTGTCTATACTAAATCCTCCTTCACCATCATTCTCATCCTCCACCCTTTGTGCCTGTCCAGGCACACCTGGGAGATAAGTTGCAGGATTTAGTGCGCTGCATCTCTTTATGGTGATGTTTACAGGGGCCATTAGTGCTATTTCCCACCTTGTAAACCGTGCTGTTGAGACATGTCTGGTTTGTGCAGAGTTCAGTAAGGCTGACACTGCATGAGGTGTATGGATGGTCAGGTTGTGTCCCAACACTACGTCTTCGCTTTTACTTACTAGCAAAGCTATCGCTGCAACACTTCGCAAGCATGTGGGGAGAGACCGTGCTACGGTGTCCAACTGTGTACTGTAGTAAGCTACCGGCCTGCTGGCATCACCATGTCTCTGGGTTAGGACACCTGCCGCACACCCAGCACTTTCCAACCCGTACAACTCAAAAGGTTTCCCATAATCTGGCATGCCTAATGCAGGTGCCTGTGATAGACATTGTTTAAGTTTCTCAAATGCCATTTCGGACTCATCTGTGTGAGAGATTCGATCTGGTTTGTTCGAGGAGACCATTTCCTGCAAAGGTAAAGCCGGTATGGAGAACCCTGGGATCCAGTTTCGGCAGTACCCACACATTCCAAGGAAAGTGCGGATCTGATGCTGGGTTTGTGGCAGAGTCATGTCGCGAATCGCCTGTATTCTATCAGCAGTGAGATGTCTAAGTCCTTGTGTCAAGCAATGTCCCAAATGTTTTACCTTGGTCTGGCACAACTGTAACTTATCCTTTGAAACCTTGTGTCCCGTATTAGAAAGGTGAAACAGAAGTTGTTTCGTGTCTATCAAGGACGACTCGAGTGAATCTGAACACAGCAGTAAGTCATCTACATACTGTATTAATACTGATCCGCTCTCAGGTTGAAAGGATTGTAAACAATCATGCAAAGCCTGGGAGAAAATACTTGGGCTGTCAATGAAACCTTGGGGTAGGCGGGTCCAGGTGTACTGTACTCCCTTGTATGTGAATGCAAACAAATATTGGCTGTCAGGGTGCAGAGGGACCGAAAAGAAAGCAGAACAGAGGTCAATGACAGTGAAAAATTTCGCAGTAGGGGGAATTTGCATGAGGATGACAGCTGGATTTGGCACTACGGGGAATTGGCTCTCAACTATCTTGTTTATCCCTCTTAGATCCTGCACTAGCCTGTAACCCCTCCCACCACTCTTTTTCACAGGGAAGATGGGACTATTGGCAGTGCTGGACGTCCTAACTAGGATGTCCTGTTGTAGCAAGCGCTCTATTACTGGGTATACTCCTAATTCCACCTCTGGCTTCAGAGGATACTGTGGGATTTTTGGAGCTATCCTACCATCTTTTACTTGCACTACTACAGGAGCTACATTTGCCATCAATCCAGTGTCTTGTCCATCTTTGGTCCAGAGGGATTCCGGTATCTGGGAGATCATTTCCTCTACCTTGGATGGACATCTGTCTATAACAGCAGAGTGTGACATCAACCTTTGTGGGGTGTCTAACATATCCTGCACTTCCTGAACGTGATTCTCGGGTATATCTAAGAAGACACCCTCAGGAGTTCAATATATGACTCACCTCACCTTACACAATAAATCTCTCGCAAGTAGATTAGTCGGAGCCGATGCAGCTAGCAGAAAGGAATGCTTGGTCTGCAAAGGCCCTATCATAATCTCCGCTGGTCTACTTAAAGGGTAGTGTTGCACTACTCCTGTTACCCCCATTGCTGAAATTGTTTTACCCGTGGTTTTCATACCTACCGTTGAATTTAACACTGACCTGGCCGCCCCTGTATCTACAAGGAAAGGTAGTGATCTACCAGCTACATCAACTGTAACCTCAGGTTCACTTCCAAGGCTAGCAATTAACTTCACTGGCTGCAGACTACAGGTGTGGCCTAACCCCTATTGTATGTTGTGACCCTCCCGCAGCGCGCTGGCAGCTACAATATGTGAGGGGGGTAGCTGAGAATTTCCAGAGGTCTGCCAGTCCCTCCTAGGTGGGTACCTCCTTGTTTCCCCTGCATGTGGCTCATAATTCCTCCTATGCGATCCCTGATCCCAATTACGTGTGTTATGCTGTGAGTCATGTTCTGGTCTAGGGGGTCGATATACGTTATGTGTGCCTTTATAATTACAGTTCCGTGCGTAATGTCCTTCCCTCTGGCAGTTATAACATTTTACTACATACGACTTAACATCAGGGGTCTGGGGTTTTGGCTGATGTGGCTTCGTTGTCAGGGCTTTTATACTTACTGTCATCAGCTTATCCCCCTGTGACTCCCTGTGCTTAATGATGTTCCGATCGTGCTCGATAGCGGACTCTCTTAATGCAGCCACCGAGATACCTCTCCAGTTAGGTTGAGTGGTTTGTAACCTTGTTCTCAACGCTTCTTTTAAGCCGTCCATTAATACGGACACAGCTACCTCTCTATGATGTACATTTTCCTTAATTTCCTCGACCCCAGTGTATCTAGCCATTTCCTGCAGTGCTCGATGGAAATATTCAGAAGCAGTTTCACCTTCTTTTTGTCTTATGGAAAAGATTTTATTCCATTTGACAACAGTAGGGAAATATACTCCTAATTGTAGATTGATCTGTCGTACATTCTCCTGAGTGTATTCATCAGTGAGAGGTACTTCTATGTCTAATTTACAATCAACAATGAATTTCACAGGGTCAATATTGGAGGGCAAACATGCCCGTAGCACTGTCCTCCAATCTTTGTTTGTAGGTTCGGTGGCGTTACCTAATTCTCTAATAAACCTCTGACATGCGGCTAGATCCTTTCTGGGATCGGAAAATTCAGACATAATTGTCCTCAATTCTGTCTGGGACCAAGGGCAATGCATAGCAATGTTCCTGACGGGAGTGACTCCCTGAGCGTCAGTCTTCCCATTGGGGACTGCGATCACCCTGACAGGATTTAGTTAAATTACATCATTCTGAGTTGCTTCTACAATGTGAGGTGCAATTGTCTCTGCATAATGTACTGTACCGTACTTACCTGTGGACACGACCTCACCTGTCCCTCCGCTAGGGGCCTTTGCTACTGTTCTTACTGGTTGGGCCGTGCCCACTTGTGTGTCTTGTATGGTGGCTGCTAGAGAGAGTGCCGATATCGTGCTGGCTCATCTTCTTGGTCGCAGTCCTGAGGGAAGTTTAAGATGGGATACAACTTGCACGGGTTAGCATTAATACATTTATCTAGTTCACTCTTATCATATATTAGTATGCCATTGTCTGTAGCCACTTTCTCCCCTGTAATATATGGTGGTGGTGGTGCGGTTGCTATCAGTTTCCTGCTAGGGTTGGAACCGGCTGCGTGAGCTAGTTCCCTCTGCATATCACCCTCTTGTTGCCACAAATGTAAACAGTTTGCGTGTCTGATCCTTTGTTTTCGGGATTTTAACAGACATATCCTAATCGTTAAATTCTGCAACACCTCTGGACTAAAACTGCCTACCTAGGGAATGGTTCCCTATCTTCCGCAGTCATACGTTCCCATTCATTGCATAAAACCTCTGCGTGTGATCCATATTTCTCACACATTATGTACCTCGCCGACCCCTTGGGCCGCGGAATATCAACCTGAACCCTGGTTGATCGTCCCTTACTTGAGCAACTGGCCCCCGTCTTTTGCAGGTATTGCCTTCTCAGCTAATTCCTACAAAAAAACAAAATACTCAAAATAAGGCAACGGTGAAAGTTCAACGAGTGCTCTCACCCACTCACGCCCACGTTGGCCAATACACCTAAACACTGTCGTCAGCGCCGGTACGTACCCAAACTAGGGCCCCTGTGTAACCTCTATTCACTGGAAATATATGGGAGTGACTTACCCTTCCCAGTAAAACGAGCTTTGCGTTGGAGATTTCCTGAGTGACCAGAGAAACTTCCTTAAAATAAAAAAATGTTACACAAATCACGTTGCGTGTGCTACACCTAGCGCTTATGATCCCGCGATTTTACGCAAAGCTCGTAAAAGGGTATCACGTTGAGCTAAGTATTGCACCCACGAACGCACGGTCCAATCGCACAGCGTATAGGTAACTGTTACTTATCCGCTGTACGACCAATGGAATCGTTTTTCAGGCTGCGAAACCTCAGCCGGAGCGTATCTGAATGGGCCTATATGGGTTCTACGCCAACCACCTGGGCTGCGCTCTCTAAACAAAAACCTCGCTGACCTTTGGTCTGCAGTACTCTATACCTTCGCTGACCTTTGGTCTGCGATATCTACTACTTTGCTCCTTTGTTCTTTAATCAATGTTAACGTGAGCAAGCCACTCTCACGCCACCAAGTGTCCACTCACCTGGTGTGGTCTACTATGGGATCCCGAACTCCCTGGGTCCACAAAACCTTTATTGTTTGCACACTCACGCTCGTTCATTTATATACACTTTGGTTTTTCTGTACGGAAAATTAACTTTCATTCAGATAAAACAGCCTTAGTTCTAGAGGTAATACAGTAAAAAAGGTTTTTAAACTAAATAATGGAAACTGAACAATTTGTGCTATTATCGCGTGGCTACCGTCTCGCGCCTAAACTAAAACAATGCTATTGTGTGATTTGTGCTTAGCGGTCGTACTTTTACGCACGTTGCCTAAACACGCCACGTGTGTATGCCTTTACGTTGCGTACGCAGTCCCGTACTTTGTCCGAGACACGTGTACAAAGGCCGTACGTCCGCAGTACTACAAATCCCACACTTCTATAAATGTAATCGATATTTAACTATAATCGCTCACTTAACACAACACACAGTTTCTTCTGTATAAACCTTTACAACTAGGCCAGGCTGCGTGTGCGTCTTACTCTTACTGCCTTAAATATTAACTCTATATTTTAACTAAATAGCAACAAATTTTCTCAGTACAGGTCAAAATGAATCTAATAATCGCTACTTATGGCAATAATGCGGGCAGATATGCAAAGTACAAAATACAGGTGTATGTGTGTGTTGTGTGAGCATTTGGCACCAGACAGAAATTTATAGACTTTAAAAATAGCTTTGCATTCTTACCTTACGGATCCCTCCAGCATCCCTACAAACCATGCAGGGCAGACGCTTATCTAATCAGCACTAGTGTATCCACCAACCAAGAGAAGGCTTACGGGGGATACCATTCCGCCCCTTTGCTGATAGATAAAGTCTGCGTAAACCTGCTAGGCTGCGGGTATGAGGAAAAACCAGACGAGCTCCCAATTGATAAAGTCGATATTATCTTAGACCGTAAAGCTATACCTCTAGATACACTTTTACCGAGGAGCCGCTATGGCCGCTAGACTTAATACACATGCTACGTACTATGTACGCTATTTGCATACAGAATCCCGTAAGGTGTACTGACTTAACGTACACACGCCGTGCTGGGGGTACAAAGTACGCACAGCGCGCGCACACACAATTGATAACCTTTAAACCTTGTTAGTGATACAATGCAATGATATGATTACACTTTAAACCCTTGGCAGCAAAGTACTGCAACGATGTTATACCTTAAACCTTAAGTAGCGCTGACGGTATAAAGTACCCGCAGTGCGTACACCTTATCAATACTTATAAACCTTATACAGTTAAATTACACTTAAAACCCTTGCAAGAAAGTGAGGACACAACACCGATTTGTAGTTGAAACCACAGGGTTCCTTGGCCACCGTGGATTATTTCAAAAGGTAAAACAGTACAAATCATACACTACAGGCTAACAAGATAAATCTAAACAGAATAATGGCTACAGAGAATGTACATATGTAAGAATGTTCGCAAGCGCAACCCGGCCGGTCCTCCGCTCGTCACATAGATAGCGTTCAGAGTCTTCTGACCAGCCAGGCAGCAACAAGCTTTTTATACACAACTTAAATACACAATACAATGGTCACTGTAATCTCATTGTCCATTGGACACAGAGATATGTCTTTTCATTACAGGAGAGGTCATAGGTTGATTTGAAAAGGTGGGCGATGTCTTTCCCCAACTGCTCTGGTGGGTGGTATCCTCTGGATTCCCGCCGCATACATAATATACAGTAAATACAGTTCATATCTATATTCTACTTTTGCACATAACTATACGCAGGAACATGCGATCTTTCTCTAACCAACACCGGCATATTACCCTTACATTACCCTACAGCTGGATACTAGACATCACCTTCTAACCTTTGTCTGACCCTTCCTATCATGCAAAGGCGAATCCCCTAGTCCTGGAACTGTTTAAACTGTTAATACTCGCTGATGTGGGGTAGGGGAACTATGTGTACAAAATGCACTATTTAGGTTAAATATGTAATGTTCTAATAACCCTCTACGCGCTCACAAACTCCACCGTAAATACCCATACCACGCGCATGATCGCAGGAGCGATACTACGCAAATTGCGGATATGTGCACGCACGTCGGACTGAGTGCACGCGCAGCGGGCATGTGCATGGGGTTAGTACAGGGTATATGCATTACAATATTTTTCGACTTTGACAGCTGGTATGAATCTCGCCACTATCTGTGTTAAATCCTTCTCTTGAAGATGTCCGTCTCCTCGGGCACAGTTTCTATACTGAATCTGGTAGGAGGAACATGGAGGGAGGAGCCAGCCCACACTCTCAAACTCATAAAGTGCCAATGGCTCCTAGTGGACCCGTCTATACCTCATGGTACTAATGTGGTCCCCAGCATCCTCTACGGACTACGAGAAAAGGATTTACCGGTAGGTAATTAAAATCCTATTTTTACAGGCAGGCTGCTGGCAACAGTCTCTCTGCTTCGTGGGACTTAGGGGGGGAGCAGGATCCAACCCTTGAGGTTAATAGCCCCTATCTCCACTGACGGGACACTGAGCTCCTGAGGGTGATGATCGTTAGCCGCCTGAGGTGACCGCTCACTCCCGCAGCATGCCGCCATGCCCTATCAGAGCCAGAAGAAAGAAGAGTGGTGAATCTGACGCTGGAGTCCCGGGAAGCAGGTCCCCGGTGGGAATGGCGGCACAAGGGTGGGAGTGCAGCTCTGAGAGGCTATGCTCCGGAAGGCTCAGCAGCACACTGTGTATGGCGCTGTGAGGGGCGTCCTGGGTCAGCTCGATACACTACACTGGTCAAACATAGCTTTCAAGTTCTAACCCACTGTTTGGTGCAAAAATTACCTCAGGCCAGTATAATCTCTAAGTGTGGAAAGATGCGCCATTACAAGGGCGGAGCTTCTCCTCAGAGCGGATCCAGCACTAACCAGCGCCATTTTCTCCCTGCAGACACACGCTGACAGAAAACGCTGTCCTCTACATAACTACACTGAGGTAAAAGGTGTTATAAAAGCGGGGTGATATTATGTACTAGCTACCCTGTTTAGGGTACGCTAGTCGGCGGGGTTTTTATCTTTATAAAAGCCTATAAGGGCATGCTGTGGCTGGCTTCTTGTGCTCTGTGACTCTCTGAAGATATTCTGGGGAGGGAAACTGTGTTGACATTTTCCTGTGTATGTGTAATCCACTTTACCATGTTTAAGGGACTTTGTCCTGTACTGCAGAATGTATATCTTCTCCTGGGGAGTCTATACCATGCTCAAAACTGTACATATCTCAGGCTTCGGTGGCAGATCCCCCTGGGGTGGCTGCCATAAGGTGTACTTTAAAAATATATCGCTTCCAATATATCCCATACTGGGTTTTGAAAAAAGTGGGGTTTCAAATCCCACTGCTGTGCCTCTCACCCCATCTACGTACCCTAGAAAGCGTACACTTGCCCATATAATGCATATATATGAGGTGTCCAACATATGTTTGAGGCTATTAGGGATGAGGAATGTTATTATATGTATATAATGAATGCCTTCCCACTATGTAGGGCATTGAACTCCTTATTTGGGAAAACCTGAGTACACCCAGAGTTATTATCCACATCCCTATAGAGTGTCAAAATTGTCAAATATGGTTGTCTACAACCTCCATAAAGGCTGATCACTAATACTAATACTGTATACTGCTGCAGGTGTGACTCGGAGAACCACTTTTGCGTACATCTCTGAGGCTATTGTAACGTGGTCAGGCTCCTTACTTGATGATTTAGATTCTGTGTGTAGAAGTGACTTGTACTTGTTTCTATGTCACATACAGGATTCTACAGGCTTCATGGATGAGATGCCATGAAGGAGATTGACCTGCATAATGCAGGAACCACTGCTCTGGCAGTTTCGACACGCAAGGGATGGTGGCTACAGCAATGGACTGTGGATACAGAATCTGACTAAGGTATGACAGGTCCGCCCTTCACAGGTAAGACCCTGTTGGGATGCATGGGATACGTGATTATCCATGTCAACTGCGGGTAAGTCGGTATGTCTTCCTTCCGCAGCTGCACAGACCAGGAAATTATATCCTACACCTACACTGCAATTCCTTCGAACATGATTCCACATATTCCTCCACTTCCTTCAGAGGGCGTTTGTGAAATCCAGAAAACCTGCGCAGCCAAGTTCCCAGGGACGGATTTCAAATTCGCCCTTTTTCAAACCCTTCGCTTTGTCGGTGGACCTCACTGCCTGGGGATCAGGCAGGTAGGAGCGAGACTAAAGAGATTCAGTAACACATCTGGGCGATGTACTGCCTAGACCCCTTGAAACAGTTGGGTTGCCCATGGGTGCAGACTAGAATTTCTAGTATTCCCACCTCACAGATTATTCAAATCAGGCTTACTAGCTTCTCAGGCAGAAAGTGCACAACTGCTGGAAGCTATCAAAACATTTGTCAAACTAATGTCATTATTTCAGTTCCACCTCTTTAACGTAACAGGGGTTACTATTTAAACCTGGGGTCATTGATTCCCTACTGGTGGGTGTTCAATTCAGGATGGAGTCTGGGAGTGGTGATATCTGCTCGAGATGCAGAGGAATTCCTGGTATCCCAGGATATCAGTGGTGCCTACTTCACATTCCAATCTGGCACCCTCTCTAGGACTATCTAAGGTAACACTACAACTATGTCACTTCCAGATCCAAACACTGAACTTGGCTTCTATGCAACACCGGGGGTGTTCATCAGAGCCATGGCAGCCTTTATACTCCGGCTCCACAAACCAGGAGTGGACATAATTCCATATCTGGGCGACCTTAACATCCTCCTGGGAGATGTTGTTACGGAGTGTTGCTCTCTCAAATCAACTGTCCTGGGATCTCGAGTGGATCCTGAAGCTTTCAATTTCGCATTTGAAGCCGATAAGGAAGCGTTCCTTCCTGGGGATGATCCTCAACACGGAAGTGCAGCGGGTGTTTCTACCAGTGAAGAAAGCATTGGTGATCCAATTAATGGTCCGGGATGTCCTGATGCCAGCCCGGATATCCGTTCATCAGTGCTTCACCTTCTGGGGAAGATGGTTGCCTACTAATAGGCTTGGCAGTATGGAAGATTCCTTGCACGGTCTTTCCCACTGGATCTCCTGGTCTTATGGTCTGGATCTCATATTCACCTGCACCAGCGGATACGCCTGTTGCCGAAAGCAAGAATTTCACTCCTCTGGTGGCTGCAAACTTCTCACCTACTCGAGGGCCGCATGTTCGGGATTCAGAATTGGATTCATCTAACCACAGATGCAAGTCTCAGGGGTTGGGAAGCAGTCGCTCAGGGGGAAAACTGCCAAGAAAAGCGGTCAGTTCAGGTATCTCTCCTTCCAATAAACATTCTGGATCTGAAGTCCGTGTACAATGACCTTCTACAAGCGGCACAACTTCTGCAAAATCAAGCCATTCAGGTTCAGCTGGACAACTTCACAGCGGTGTCCTACATAAACAGGCAAGGCGGAATGAAGAGCAGGGCCAACATAGTACCTCTGTCTCGATCCTCATGAACCCCTCCTGCATCTCCTCAGCCACATACCTCCCCCTTGCATCTCTGCATGCAGCCTTGTGCCACTCCTGTGTCTCAAGCCTTTTGCCTCCTTCTTGTGACTCTTTAGCATCATTGATCATTTTCAGCCTCATTCCACCATGATGGGCACCCCATAACTTGTTATAATAGGTAGATGGCAGGATTCCTGGGATCATCCACTGCAGAGTGGGCATTTTATCTTTCTTCTGAGCTGCTTGCCTCCCTTTATCTGGTTTTAAGTGGTAGAAGTGTCACCACCAGTTGGTCCATCTGTACTGGTTCCAGGACACCTCCACTTGACTAACATTGTACAGCATTATACAATATATTTAGATTTGCTAAATTCAAAGATATGTTTTGCTTTTATTTACTAGATGTCTGTGTTACTTGTCTCAGCAGATGAAATGTAGCTTCCTCTAAAGTTACTGTGTCTAAATCCTCCTTTTCTCTTACGTCCTAGAGGATGCTGGGGTCCACATTAGTACTATGGGGTATAGACGGGTCCACTAGGAGCCATTGGCACTTTAAGAGTTTGAGAGTGTGGGTTGGCTCCTCCCTCTATGCCCCTCCTACCAGACTCAGTTTAGAAAATGTGCCTGGAGGAGCCAGTCACAGCTAGGGGAGCTCTCCAGAGATTCTCTAGTAAATTTGTTTTTTAGAGTTTATTATTTTACAGGGAAGCTGCTGGCAATAGCCTCCCTGCTTCGTGGGACTAAGGGGGGGAGTAGTGTCCGCCCTGCGCGGTCTGAGCCACTATGTCCGCTGATAGGACACTGAGCTCCTGAAGGGATCTAATGTTCCCCAACACAGGGAATCGCTCACCCCGGCAGAATGCCGCCACCCCCTTACAGAGCCAGAAGATCAGTGGCGAGTCAGTCACCGGCCCCCCTTTCAAGTGGGGACCCGGTGTGAAGATGGCGGCAACAGGGTATGGAGCACAGTACTAAGTGCACTCTGGGCTCAGCGGTATGTAGTGCGGCGCTGTGAGGAGTGCCCTGAGCCAGCACCTACACCCTACACTGACCTCCAAGCCTGTCAGGGTCCCAGGATCGCTGCCAGCAAAATTCCTGAGGCCAGTATAATCTCCTGAAGAGTGGGAAGACAGCGCCATTAATAAGGCGGAGCTTCTCTTCAGAGTGGACCCATCAGTCTTCAGCCCCATTTTCCTGCCTGCAGAAGCGCTGTCAGTGAGAGCTGTCCCTCCAGTTCAACTCCAGCTATCTCTTATGGTACCAGGGGGTTGTAGAAGGGGGGGAGGCTGTGTACAGACTGTGTAACCTATTAAGGTGCGCAGTCAGTGCTGGTTGGGGGTCTCCCTATACCTTGAAAGCGCTGTGTGTGGGTTGGCCCCAATCTCTGTGTCTCTCTTGCCATTCTTGGGGGTGAAACTCTGTCTGTCCTCCCGTGTGTGTGTGTGTGTGTAGTGTCTGTGGTCTCGATTAAGCTATGTCCAGGGACTCTGTGTCATATGCTGCAGAGGATATGTCCGCTCAGGATGAACCTAATCCATGTAATCAGGATTGCACTGTTTTAGCGCAGATACCAGCAAGGGAGCCTGAATGGTTATCCTCTATCAAATCTATGATTTCTCAGATTTCTACTAGGGCTGCACAGAATGAATCTGCAACTCAGGTTTTACAGTACTCTATGGCAGTTTGGTCCAGTTCTTTTACCTCAGGGCCCACTGTAGGTTCCCACAAACGTGCTCTTGCTCAGATTATGCAAGATGACACAGATAACGATTCTGACACGGCAGACGGGGATGCGGATGTGCGGAGGGGGGCCGCATCTCTTGCAAGAGGTGTGCAGTTGATGATAGAGACTATTAGAGATGTGTTGAATATTGCATATATATCATCTGAGCAGGTTGAGGAGGCTTACTTCACTGACAATAAGAAAGCTTCGCTAACCTTCCCTGCGTCCAAAGAATGAAATGCTATATTTGAGAAAGTATGGGAAAACCCGGAGAAAAATTCCAGATCCCTAGAAGGGTTCTGGTTGCCTTCCCCTTCTCTGAGGAGGATCCGAAAAAATGGGAAAACCCATCCATAGTGGACACGTCTGTATCCAGACTCTCAAAAAAGGTGGTTTTACCTGTTCCAGGATCTACCGCCTTAAAGGAGTCGGCTGATCGCAAAATTGATACTACGCTCAAATCCATATACATGGCTTCAGGGGCGATACTATGTCCCACTATTGCCTGTGCATGGATTTCCAAAGCTATAGTAAAGTGGTCAGGCACGTTACTTGAGGATTTGGATACAATGGATAAAAGTGATGTTGAATTGTTTTCACGTAACATTCAGGATTTTGCAGGATTTATGGTGGAATCCATGAAAGACCTGGGTTCCATGGCTGCAGGGATATCTTCCATGTCTGTCTCAGCTCGTAGGGGACTTTGTCTGCGCCAGTGGTCTGCCGACGCAGAATCCAGTAGAGGTGTGGAGACCGTACCCTACACAGGTCAGGCTCTCTTTGGGGAAGCGTTGGATGCGTGGATTTCCACGGCTACAGCGGGTAAGTCTCCTTTTCTTCCCTCACCTGCACCTGCTACGAAGAAGCCTTTTTATTCAGCTGCATCACAGCCCTTTCGGACTGCCAAAGCAAGAAAGACCAAGCCATCCAACACCTTCTTTCGAGGACGTCAGCCAAAATCCAAGAAACCTGCTGCTGCGGGTTCCCAGGAACAGAAACCTACTTCAAGTACGCCAAAGTCCTCAGCATGACGGTGAACAGCGCGGCCTGGGGACGAGACTCAGGCATTTCAGTCACATCTGGGTGTCATCCAGCCTGGATCCCTGGGTGCAAGGTATTGTGTCCCAGGGGTACAGGCTGGAATTTCAAGATTTCCCTCATCACCTATTCTTCAAATCAGCCTTACCAGCTTTGCTGGCAGACAGGGCTATCCTACAGGAAGCCATCCAAAAGTTGGTGGAGGCACAAGTTATTGTACCAGTTCCACCCCATATGCAAAACAAAGGCTACTATTCAAACCTCGGATGGTTCGGTCAGACCCATTCTGAACTAAAAATCACTAAACCCTTTCCTGAGGGAGTTCAAGTTCAAAATGGAGTCTCTAAGGGCAGTGATATCAGGTCTGGAGGGTGGGGAATACCTGGTATCCCTGGATATCAAGGATGCGTACCTCCACATTTTTCCGATTTGGCCGCCGCATCAAGCTTATCTCCGATTCACACTGTTGGACTGTTATTTTCAATTCCAGGCCCTGCCATTTGGCCTCTCCACAGCACCGAGGGTATTCACCAAGGTGATGGCGGAAATTATGGTTCTCCTCCGCAGACAGGGGGTGCACATAATTCCATATCTGGACGATCTGCTGATAAAGGCATCATCTAAGGAGAAGCTGTTACAGTCCATTGTTCTCATGACAATCTACTCAGGGAACACGGTTGGATCCTGACTCTTCCAAAGTCACATTTGGAACCAACCAGGAGGTTGTCCTTTCTGGGAATAATCCTCGACACGCAAGTGCAGAGGGTGTTTCTTCCAGAGGAAAAAGCGTTGGTGATACAAACAATGGTCCAGGATGTCCTGAAGCCAGCCCGGGTTTTCGGTTCATCAGTGCATTTGCCTTCTGGGGAAGATGGTGGCCTCTAATGAGGCTCTGCAGTATGGGAGGTTTCATGCTCGGTCCTTCCAGCTGGATCTCCTGGACAGGTGGTCAGGATCTCATCTACACATGCACCAAAGAATACGTCTGTCGCCAAAGGCCAGAATTTCGCTCCTCTGGTGGCTACAATTACCTCACCCACTGGTGGGCCGCAGGTTCGGGATTCAGGACTGGATCCTTCTAACCAAGGATTCAAGTCTCCGGGGTTGGGGTGCAGTCACTCAATGGGAAACCTTCCAAGGAAGGTGGTCAAGTCTGGAAGCCGGCCTACCGATATACATTCTGGAACTAAGAGCCGTCTACAACGGTCTTCTCCAAGCGGCCCATCTTCTGAGAAATTGGGCCATTCAAGGGCAGTCAGACAATGTAACGACAGTGGCTTACATAAACCAACAGGGCAGAATGAAGAGCAGAGCTGCAATGTCAGAGGTAACAAGAATCATCCTCTGGGCAGAAAAACACGCTTTGGCGCTGTCAGCAATCTTCATTCCGGGAGTAGACAACTGGGAAGCGGACTTCCTCAGCAGGCACGATCTCCATCCAGAAGAGTGGGGTCTCCATCTGGTGGTGTTCAAGGAGGTAACAGTTCTTTGGGGTGTACCCCAAATAGACATGATGGCCTCTCGTCTCAACAAGAAGCTTCAGCGATATTGTTCCAGGTCGAGGGACCCGCAAGCATTGGTGGTGGATGCCCTAGTGACTCTGTGGGTATTCCAGTCAGTGTATGTGTTTCCACCACTCCCACTCATTCCAAGAGTGCTAAAGGTAATAAGGAGAACAAGGGTTCAAGCGATCCTCTTTGCTCCAGACTGGCCGAGAAGGTCTTGGTACGCGGGTCTACTGGATCTACTTCTAGAAGAGCCGAGGCCTCTTCCTCTTCAAGAGGACCTGCTGCAGCAGGGGCCGTTCGCCTATTAAGAATTACCACAGCAACGTTTGACGGCATGGCGGTTGAATGTCAGATACTAGCTTGGAGGGGCATTCTGAACAAGGTTATTCCTACCCTGATACAGGCTAGGAAAGGAGTAACGTCTAAACATTACCATCGTATTTGGAAAAAATATGTATCTTCGTGTAAGTCCAAGAAGTTTCCTACAGTGGAGTTTCAACTGGAACGTTTCTCCTCTTCCTGCAAGCAGGCGTGGATATGGGCCTGAGGTTGGGATCTGTAAAGGTCCAAATTTCGGCCCTATCCATTTTCTTTCAGAAACATTTGGCTGCCCTCCGTGAGGTTCAGACTTTTTTGAAGAGAGTTCTGCACATCCAACCTCCCTTTGTACCGCCAACGGAGCCCTGGGTTTTTAACGTGGTGTTGCAGTTCCTCCAGTCGGACTGGTTTGAGCCTCTACAGGAGGTTGAGGTCAAGTTTCTCACTTGGGAGGCTGTCACTTTGTTGGCCTTAGCTTCTGCTAGACATGTGTCGGATTTGGGGGCTTTGTGCTGTAAAAGCCCATACTTGATCTTCCATGAAGATAAAGCTGAGCTCCGGACACGTCAGCAGTTTCTTCCGAAGGTTGTGTCGGCATTTCATATCTTCCAACCTATTGTGGTGCCAGTTGCGACTGACTCCTCAGTCTCATCAAAGTCCTTAGATGTTGTAAGGGCTCTAAAGATCTATGTGAGGACGACTGCTCGTCACAGAAAATCGGAATCTCTGTCCTGTATGATCCCATGAAAATTGGGTGTCCTGCTTCTAAGCAGACGATTTCTCGCTGTATCAGGTTCACTGTCCAGCATGCATATTTTACGGCAGGCTTGCCGTGTCCTACATCTGTTGAGGCCCACTCGTAAGGTGGGTTCTTCCTGGGCGGCTGCCCGGGGGGGCTCTGCTTTACAACTCTGCCGAGCGGCTACTTGGTCAGGGTCGAAAACGTTTTCAAAGTTCTACAAGTTTGATACTTTGGCCTCTGAGGACCTTAAGTTTGGTCAATCAGTTCTGCAGGAGCCTGCACGCTCTCCCTCCCATTCTGGGAGCTTTGGTACATCTCCATGGTACTAATGTGGACTCCAGCATCCTCTAGGACGTAAGAGAAAATAGGATTTTTATTATCTACCGGTAAAACCTTTTCTCGTAGTCCATAGAGGATGCTGGGCACCCGCCCAGCGCTTCGTTTTCCTGCAGTGGTTATCTGGTTCAGTACTTCTTTTGTTTTTAGTTATGTGCTGAATTGTTACTTGATAAGTAATGTTTCAGCGGTTGCTGAGTTTCAAGCTGGTTAGCTTGTTTTGCCTTGTGTGCGAGCTGGTATGAATCTCGCCACTATCTGTGTTAAATCCTTCTCTCGAAGATGTCCGTCTCCTCGGGCACAGTTTCTATGCTGAGTCTGGTAGGAGGGGCATAGAGGGAGGAGCCAGCCCACACTCTCAAACTCTTAAAGTGCTATTGGCTCCTAGTGGACCCGTCTATACCTCATGGTACTAATGTGGACCCCAGCGTCCTCTACGGACTACGAGAAAAGGATTTACCGGTAGGTAATTAAAATCTTATTTTTACTGGCAGGCTGCTGGCAACAGTCTCCCTGCTTCGTGGGACTTAGGGGGAGAGCAGGATCCAACCCTTGAGGTTAATAGCCCCTATCTCCACTGATGGGACACTGAGCTCCTGAGGGTGATGTTCGTTAGCCGCCTGAGGTGACCGCTCACTCCCGCAGCATGCCGCCACCCCCTAACAGAGCCAGAAGAAAGAAGAGTGGTGAATCTGACGCTGGAGTCCCGGTAAGCAGGTCCCCGGCGGGAATGGCGGCACAAGGGTGGGAGTGCAGCTCTGAGAGGCTGCGCTCCGAAAGGCTCAGCGGCACACTGTGTATGGCGCTGTGAGGGGCGTCCTGGGCCAGCTCGATACACTACACTGGTCAAACATAGCTTTCAAGTTCTAACCCACTGTTTGCTGCAAAAATTACTAGAGATGTGCACTTGAAATTTTTCGGGTTTTGTGTTTTGGTTTTGGGTTCGGTTCCGCGGTCGTGTTTTGGGTTCGACCGCGTTTTGGCAAAACCTCACCGAATTTTTTTTGTCGGATTCGGGTGTGTTTTGGATTCGGGTGTTTTTTTCAAAAAACACTAAAAAACAGCTTAAATCATAGAATTTGGGGGTCATTTTGATCCCAAAGTATTATTAACCTCAAAAACCATAATTTCCACTAATTTTCAGTCTATTCTGAATACCTAACACCTCACAATATTATTTTTAGTCCTAAAATTTGCACCGAGGTCGCTGGATGACTAAGCTAAGCGACCCTAGTGGCCGACACAAACACCTGGCCCATCTAGGAGTGGCACTGCAGTGTCACGCAGGATGTCCCTTCCAAAAAACACTCCCCAAACAGCACATGACGCAAAGAAGAAAAAAAGAGGCGCAATGAGGTAGCTGTGTGAGTAAGCTAAGCGACCCTAGGGGCCGACACAAACACCTGGCCCATCTAGGAGTGGCACTGCAGTGTCACGCAGGATGTCCCTTCCAAAAAACACTCCCCAAACAGCACATGACGCAAAGAAGAAAAAAAGAGGCGCAATGAGGTAGCTGTGTGAGTAAGCTAAGCGACCCTATTGGCCGACACAAACACCTGGCCCATCTAGGAGTGGCACTGCAGTGTCACGTAGGATGTCCCTTCCAAAAAACCCTCCCCAAACAGCACATGACGCAAAGAAAAAAAAAGGCGCAATGAGGTAGCTGTGTGAGTAAGATAAGCGACCCTAGTGGCCGACACAAACACCGGGCCCATCTAGGAGTGGCACTGCAGTGTCTCACGCAGGATGTCCCTTCCAAAAAACCCTCCCCAAACAGCACATGACGCAAAGAAAAAAAGAGGCGCAATGAGGTAGCTGTGTGAGTAAGATAAGCGACCCTAGTGGCCGACACAAACACCTGGCCCATCTAGGAGTGGCACTGCAGTGTCACGCAGGATGTCCCTTCCAAAAAACCCTCCCCAAACAGCACATGACGCAAAGAAAAAAAGAGGCGCAATGAGGTAGCTGTGTGAGTAAGATAAGCGACCCTAGTGGCCGACACAAACACCGGGCCCATCTAGGAGTGGCACTGCAGTGTCACGCAGGATGTCCCTTCCAAAAAACCCTCCCAAAACAGCACATGACGCAAAGAAAAAAAGAGGCGCAATGAGGTAGCTGTGTGACTAAGCTTAGCGACCCTAGTGGCCGACACAAACACCGGGCCCATCTAGGAGTGGCACTGCAGTGTCACGCAGGATGTCCCTTCCAAAAAACCCTCCCCAAACAGCACATGACGCAAAGAAAAAAAGAGGCGCAATGAGGTAGCTGTGTGAGTAAGATAAGCGACCCTAGTGGCCGACACAAACACCGGGCCCATCTAGGAGTGGCACTGCAGTGTCACGCAGGATGTCCCTTCCAAAAAACCCTCCCCAAACAGCACATGACGCAAAGAAAAAAAGAGGCGCAATGAGGTAGCTGTGTGAGTAAGATAAGCGACCCTAGTGGCCGACACAAACACCGGGCCCATCTAGGAGTGGCACTGCAGTGTCACGCAGGATGTCCCTTCCAAGAAACCCTCCCCAAACAGCACATAACGCAAAGAAAAAAAGAGGCGCAATGAGGTAGCTGTGTGACTAAGCTTAGCGACCCTAGTGGCCGACACAAACACCGGGCCCATCTAGGAGTGGCACTGCAGTGTCACGCAGGATGGCCCTTCCAAAAAACACTCCCCAAACAGCACATGACGCAAAGAAGAAAAAAAGAGGCGCAATGAGGTAGCTGTGTGAGTAAGCTAAGCGACCCTAGTGGCCGACACAAACACCTGGCCCATCTAGGAGTGGCACTGCAGTGTCACGCAGGATGTCCCTTCCAAAAAACCCTCCCCAAACAGCACATGACGCAAAGAAAAAAAGAGGCGCAATGAGGTAGCTGTGTGAGTAAGATAAGCGACCCTAGTGGCCGACACAAACACCGGGCCCATCTAGGAGTGGCACTGCAGTGTCACGCAGGATGGCCCTTCCAAAAAACCCTCCCCAAACAGCACATGACGCAAAGAAAAAAAGAGGCGCAATGAGGTAGCTGTGTGACTAAGCTTAGCGACCCTAGTGGCCGACACAAACACCGGGCCCATCTAGGAGTGGCACTGCAGTGTCTCACGCAGGATGTCCCTTCCAAAAAACCCTCCCCAAACAGCACATGACGCAAAGAAAAAAAGAGGCGCAATGAGGTAGCTGTGTGACTAAGCTTAGCGACCCTAGTGGCCGACACAAACACCGGGCCCATCTAGGAGTGGCACTGCAGTGTCACGCAGGATGGCCCTTCCAAAAAACCCTCCCCAAACAGCACATGACGCAAAGAAAAAAAGAGGCGCAATGAGGTAGCTGTGTGACTAAGCTTAGCGACCCTAGTGGCCGACACAAACACCGGGCCCATCTAGGAGTGGCACTGCAGTGTCACGCAGGATGGCCCTTCCAAAAAACACTCCCCAAACAGCACATGACGCAAAGAAGAAAAAAAGAGGCGCAATGAGGTAGCTGTGTGAGTAAGCTAAGCGACCCTAGTGGCCGACACAAACACCTGGCCCATCTAGGAGTGGCACTGCAGTGTCACGCAGGATGTCCCTTCCAAAAAACCCTCCCCAAACAGCACATGACGCAAATAAAAAAAGAGGCGCAATGAGGTAGCTGTGTGACTAAGCTTAGCGACCCTAGTGGCCGACACAAACACCGGGCCCATCTAGGAGTGGCACTGCAGTGTCACGCAGGATGGCCCTTCCAAAAAACACTCCCCAAACAGCACATGACGCAAAGAAGAAAAAAAGAGGCGCAATGAGGTAGCTGTGTGAGTAAGCTAAGCGACCCTAGTGGCCGACACAAACACCTGGCCCATCTAGGAGTGGCACTGCAGTGTCACGCAGGATGTCCCTTCCAAAAAACCCTCCCCAAACAGCACATGACGCAAAGAAAAAAAGAGGCGCAATGAGGTAGCTGTGTGAGTAAGATAAGCGACCCTAGTGGCCGACACAAACACCGGGCCCATCTAGGAGTGGCACTGCAGTGTCACGCAGGATGTCCCTTCCAAAAAACCCTCCCCAAACAGCACATGACGCAAAGAAAAAAAGAGGCGCAATGAGGTAGCTGTGTGACTAAGCTTAGCGACCCTAGTGGCCGACACAAACACCGGGCCCATCTAGGAGTGGCACTGCAGTTTCTCACGCAGGATGTCCCTTCCAAAAAACCCTCCCCAAACAGCACATGACGCAAAGAAAAAAAGAGGCGCAATGAGGTAGCTGTGTGACTAAGCTTAGCGACCCTAGTGGCCGACACAAACACCGGGCCCATCTAGGAGTGGCACTGCAGTGTCACGCAGGATGGCCCTTCCAAAAAACACTCCCCAAACAGCACATGACGCAAATAAAAATGAAAGAAAAAAGAGGTGCAAGATGGAATTGTCCTTGGGCCCTCCCACCCACCCTTATGTTGTATAAACAGGACATGCACACTTTAACCAACCCATCATTTCAGTGACAGGGTCTGCCACACGACTGTGACTGAAATGACGGGTTGGTTTGGACCCCCACCTAAAAAGAAGCAATTAATCTCTCCTTGCACAAACTGGCTCTACAGAGGCAAGATGTCCACCTCATCATCATCCTCCGATATATCACCGTGTACATCCCCCTCCTCACAGATTATCAATTCGTCCCCACTGGAATCCACCATCTCAGCTCCCTGTGTACTTTGTGGAGGCAATTGCTGCTGGTCAATGTCTCCACGGAGGAATTGATTATAATTAATTTTAATGAACATCATCTTCTCCACATTTTCTGGATGTAACCTCGTACGCCGATTGCTGACAAGGTGAGCGGCGGCACTAAACACTCTTTCGGAGTACACACTTGTGGGAGGGCAACTTAGGTAGAATAAAGCCAGTTTGTGCAAGGGCCTCCAAATTGCCTCTTTTTCCTGCCAGTATAAGTACGGACTGTGTGACGTGCCTACTTGGATGCGGTCACTCATATAATCCTCCACCATTCTTTCAATGGTGAGAGAATCATATGCAGTGACAGTAGACGACATGTCCGTAATCGTTGTCAGGTCCTTCAGTCCGGACCAGATGTCAGCATCAGCAGTCGCTCCAGACTGCCCTGCATCACCGCCAGCGGGTGGGCTCGGAATTCTGAGCCTTTTCCTCGCACCCCCAGTTGCGGGAGAATGTGAAGGAGGAGATGTTGACAGGTCGCGTTCCGCTTGACTTGACAATTTTCTCACCAGCAGGTCTTTGAACCCCAGCAGACTTGTGTCTGCCGGAAAGAGAGATCCAAGGTAGGCTTTAAATCTAGGATCGAGCATGGTGGCCAAAATGTAGTGCTCTGATTTCAACAGATTGACCACCCGTGAATCCTTGTTAAGCGAATTAAGGGCTCCATCCACAAGTCCCACATGCCTAGCGGAATCGCTCTGTGTTAGCTCCTCCTTCAATGTCTCCAGCTTCTTCTGCAAAAGCCTGATGAGGGGAATGACCTGAGTCAGGCTGGCAGTGTCTGAACTGACTTCACGTGTGGCAAGTTCAAAGGGCATCAGAACCTTGCACAACGTTGAAATCATTCTCCACTGCGCTTGAGACAGGTGCATTCCACCTCCTATATCGTGCTGAATTGTATAGGCTTGAATGGCCTTTTGCTGCTCCTCCAACCTCTGAAGCATATAGAGGGTTGAATTCCACCTCGTTACCACTTCTTGCTTCAGATGATGGCAGGGCAGGTTCAGTTGTTTTTGGTGGTGCTCCAGTCTTCTGTACGTGGTGCCTGTACGCCGAAAGTGTCCCGCAATTCTTCTGGCCACCGACAGCATCTCTTGCACACCCCTGTCGTTTTTTAAAAAATTCTGCACCACCAAATTCAAGGTATGTGCAAAACATGGGACGTGCTGGAATTTGCCCAGATTTAATGCACACACAATATTGCTGGCGTTGTCCGATGCCACAAATCCACAGGAGAGTCCAATTGGGGTAAGCCATTCCGCGATGATCTTCCTCAGTTGCCGTAAGAGGTTTTCAGCTGTGTGCGTATTCTGGAAAGCGGTGATACAAAGCGTAGCCTGCCTAGGAAAGAGTTGGCGTTTGCGAGATGCTGCTACTGGTGCCGCCGCTGCTGTTCTTGCGGCGGGAGTCCATACATCTACCCAGTGGGCTGTCACAGTCGTATAGTCCTGACCCTGCCCTGCTCCACTTGTCCACATGTCCGTGGTTAAGTGGACATTGGGTACAACTGCATTTTTTAGGACACTGGTGAGTCTTTTTCTGACGTCCGTGTACATTCTCGGTATCGCCTGCCTAGAGAAGTGGAACCTAGATGGTATTTGGTAACGGGGGCACACTGCCTCAATAAATTGTCTAGTTCCCTGTGAACTAACGGCGGATACCGGACGCACGTCTAACACCAACATAGTTGTCAAGGCCTCAGTTATCCGCTTTGCAGCAGGATGACTGCTGTGATATTTCATCTTCCTCGCAAAGGACTGTTGGACAGTCAATTGCTTACTGGAAGTAGTACAAGTGGTCTTCCGACTTCCCCTCTGGGATGACGATCGACTCCCAGCAGCAACAACAGCAGCGCCAGCAGCAGTAGGCATTACACTCAAGGATGCATCGGAGGAATCCCAGGCAGGAGAGGACTCGTCAGAATTGCCAGTGACATGGCCTGCAGGACTATTGGCATTCCTGGGGAAGGAGGAAATTGACACTGAGGGAGTTGGTGGGGTGGTTTGCGTGAGCTTGGTTACAAGAGGAAGGGATTTACTGGTCAGTGGACTGCTTCCGCTGTCACCCAAAGTTTTTGAACTTGTCACTGACTTATTATGAATGCGCTGCAGGTGACGTATAAGGGAGGATGTTCCGAGGTGGTTAACGTCCTTACCCCTACTTATTACAGCTTGACAAAGGCAACACACGGCTTGACACCTGTTGTCCGCATTTCTGTTGAAATACTTCCACACCGAAGAGCTGATTTTTTTGGTATTTTCACCAGGCATGTCAATGGCCATATTCCTCCCACGGACAACAGGTGTCTCCCCGGGTGCCTGACTTAAACAAACCACCTCACCATCAGAATCCTCCTGGTCAATTTCCTCCCCAGCACCAGCAACACCCATATCCTCCTCATCCTGGTGTACTTCAACACTGACATCTTCAATCTGACTATCAGGAACTGGACTGCGGGTGCTCCTTCCAGCACTTGCAGGGGGCGTGCAAATGGTGGAAGGCGCATGCTCTTCACGTCCAGTGTTTGGAAGGTCAGGCATCGCAACCGACACAATTGGACTCTCCTTGTGGATTTGGGATTTCGAAGAACGCACAGTTCTTTGCGGTGCTTTTGCCAGCTTGAGTCTTTTCATTTTTCTAGCGAGAGGCTGAGTGCTTCCATCCTCATGTGAAGCTGAACCACTAGCCATGAACATAGGCCAGGGCCTCAGCCGTTCCTTGCCACTCCGTGTGGTAAATGGCATATTGGCAAGTTTACGCTTCTCCTCCGACAATTTTATTTTAGGTTTTGGAGTCCTTTTTTTACTGATATTTGGTGTTTTGGATTTTACATGCTCTGTACTATGACATTGGGCATCGGCCTTGGCAGACGACGTTGCTGGCATTTCATCGTCTCGGCCATGACTAGTGGCAGCAGCTTCAGCACGAGGTGGAAGTGGATCTTGATCTTTCCCTAATTTTGGAACCTCAACATTTTTGTTCTCCATATTTTAATAGGGACAACTAAAAGGCACCTCAGGTAAACAATGGAGATGGATGGATACTAGTATACTTATGGATGGACTGCCGAGTGCCGACACAGAGGTAGCTACAGCCGTGGACTACCGTACTGTGTCTGCTGCTAATATAGACTGGATGATAATGAGATGAAATCAATATATATGTTTATATAATATCACTAGTACTGCAGCCGGACAGGTATATATTATATATTTATTATGTAATGACTGATGACGGACCTGCTGGACACTGTCAGCTCAGCAGCACCGCAGACTGCTACAGTAAGCTACTATAGTAGTATGTATAAAGAAGAAAGAAAAAAACAACAACCACGGGTAGGTGGTATACAATTATGGATGGACTGCCGAGTGCCGACACAGAGGTAGCTACAGCCGTGGACTAACGTACTGTGTCTGCTGCTAATATAGACTGGATGATAATGAGATGAAATCAATATATATGTATATATAATATCACTAGTACTGCAGCCGGACAGGTATATATTATATATTTATTATGTAATGACTGATGACGGACCTGCTGGACACTGTCAGCTCAGCAGCACCGCAGACTGCTACAGTAAGCTACTATAGTAGTATGTAGAAAGAAGAAAGAAAAAAACAACAACCACGGGTAGGTGGTATACAATTATGGATGGACTGCCGAGTGCCGACACAGAGGTAGCTACAGCCGTGGACTAACGTACTGTGTCTGCTGATAATATAGACTGGATGATAATGAGATGAAATCAATATATATGTATATATAATATCACTAGTACTGCAGCCGGACAGGTATATATTATATATTTATTATGTAATGACTGATGACGGACCTGCTGGACACTGTCAGCTCAGCAGCACCGCAGACTGCTACAGTAAGCTACTATAGTAGTATGTATAAAGAAGAAAGAAAAAAACAACAACCACGGGTAGGTGGTATACAATTATGGATGGACTGCCGAGTGCAGACACAGAGGTAGCTACAGCCGTGGACTAACGTACTGTGTCTGCTGCTAATATAGACTGGATGATAATGAGATGAAATCAATATATATGTATATATAATATCACTAGTACTGCAGCCGGACAGGTATATATTATATATTTATTATGTAATGACTGATGACGGACCTGCTGGACACTGTCAGCTCAGCAGCACCGCAGACTGCTACAGTAAGCTACTATAGTAGTATGTATAAAGAAGAAAGAAAAAAAAAAAAAAACACGGGTAGGTGCTAGGTGGTATACAATATTATATATATATTATATACAATTATATATATATATATAATATATATTAAACTCATAAACTGGTGGTGATTTATTAAACTGGTGGTCAGGTCACTGGTCACACTATCAGCAACTTGCAAGTAGTACTCCTGAGTCCTAAGCAGACAATCACAATATATATTATACTGGTGGTCAGTGTGGTCACAAACAATGGCAGTGTGGCTGGCACTCTGGCAGCAAAAGTGTGCACTGTACGTTATATGTACTCCTGAGTCCTGAGTCCTGCTCTCAGACTCTAACTGCTCCCCACTGTCAGTGTCTCCCCCACAAGTCAGATAATACAGTCACACTATCTCTCTCTATCACTTCAGCAAGTACTAGTAGTAGTAGTACTCCTCCTAATGCTCCCCAAATTACTACTGTGTCTCTCTCTGTCTCACTCTCTTCTCGAATCTCTATAAACGGAGAGGACGCCAGACACGTCCTCTCCCTATGAATCTCAATGCACGTGTGAAAATGGCGGCGACGCGCGGCTCCTTATATAGAATCCGAGTCTCGCGATAGAATCCGAGCCTCGCGAGAATCCGACAGCGTGATGATGACGTTCGGGCGCGCTCGGGTTAACCGAGCAAGGCGGGAAGATCCGAGTCGCTCGGACCCGTGTAAAAAAACATGAAGTTCGGGCGGGTTCGGATTCCGAGGAACCGAACCCGCTCATCTCTAAAAATTACCTCAGGCCAGTATAATCTCTAAGTGTTGGAAGACGCGCAATTACAGGGGCGGAGCTTCTCTTTAGAGCGGATCCAGCACTAACCAGCGCCATTTTCTTCCTGCAGACACACGCTGACAGAGAACGCTGTCCTCTACATAACTACACTGAGGTAAAAGGTGTTATCAAGGGGGGGAGTGATATTATGTACTAGCTACCCTGTTAAGAGTACGCTAGTTGGCGGGGTTTTTATCTTTATAAAAGCCTATAAGGGCATGCTGTGGCTGGCTTCTTGTGCTCTGTGACTCTCTGAAGATATTCTGGGGAGGGAAACTGTGTTGACATTTTCCTGTTGTGCAGCCTCTCACTAAGCCCTTTCTGGCGAATTTGAAGCCTACAGTATAACCACCTTTACTTTTCAATAATCTGTTCAGAAGAGGTGTTTGTAGAACGGTGTTTTATTATTCAGTAAAGGGATCACAGATATGATGCGTTGATTTGATGTACAATACGATATGATGATATGTGATAATGAGGTAAAACTGTTAATGAAACAAGAATATGCAATTATGATATGCATGTGAAAAGCAAAATGGATATACACAAGTACATATAACATGGGCTGTGCAAACATGTGATTACATGTGCAAGTATAAACTACAGTGCAGCTAACATTACTCACTGGCTAAACAGGTTGAGATGAGACATTTAATATACAAACTCACCAAACTCACCATCGAATGCTATATGAGAGTTGGACCCATGTAAAGCATGACTGTCTGGGACCATGAGGGAAGTAGAAAGGCTGATCCCAGCTTCTTCATCCCAGAATGCATTGCAAGACTGGCTACAAGAGGCTATGAGGGTCAAATTAATTGATGGGACTGACCACTAGATGGGGCAATAATACAACTTTCTGTAGTAAAAGTAATCAGATCTACACAAAGCAAATGCTGAAGGCATGACACTCCCCGTCTGGTATCACTGGTACCATATTTTAAACTCTAAACAGATAACAATAAGAATAGTTCAGTCACTGGTCTGAGGAACAACTTAGTCTCTCCTCGCTTACAGATCTTGACCTCAACCTTACGAACCTTCCCATCCTTGCTTGGGAACGTCTTGGTGACAAGACTTAAAGGCCATTCGTTGCGTTGTGACTGGCAATCTCTGACGAGCACAATGTCACCTGGTTTTAAGTTGGGTTTGGCAACTTGCCACTTGCTCCTTGACTGCAGGGTAGAAAGGTATTGTCTTTTCCATCTGTCCCAAAAGGTGTTTGCAAGGCTTTGAACTTGTCTCCATTGACGTTTGAACAGGTCTTTGGTATTGAATTCTCCAGGAGGAGCATAGGTAATCCCGGTCTTCTGTGTAAGAAGAGTGGCCGGAGTAAGTAGAAGTGGGTCTTCTGGGTCATTAGACACTGAAGTCAATGGTCTTCCGTTGACAATAGCTGAGACTTCAGCCATGAAGGTTGTTAAGCTCTCGTGAGTAAGTCTTGCAGTTCCCACTTGCAAGAATATGGAATCAAGGATTCTGCGTATCATGCCGATCATCCTTTCCCAGGCACCTCCCATATGAGAAGAATGAGGCGGGTTGAAGGTCCATGTACAACCTTGCTCACTGAGATATCTCTCTATGCTTTTAGTGTCAATGTTCGAATTAATTTGTAATTCTTTGGCTGCTCCAATGAAGTTGGTACCTCTGTCGGACCGGATGTGTTTTACTGGGCCACGGATAGCAATGAAGCGTCTAAAGGCATTGATGAAGCTTGAAGTGTCCATTGATTCTATAACTTCGATGTGAACAGCTCTGATGCTCATACAAGTGAATACAACCGCCCAGCGCTTGCTGTTCGCATTCGCACCTCTAGTATGTCGTGTGATGACAGTCCATGGACCAAATACATCAAGACCAACATTGGAGAAAGGAGGGTCTGTACTAAGTCTGTCTGTTGGAAGATTAGCCATCTTCTGAGTTTGGGAAGTACCACGAAGTCTACGGCAAATGATACATTTGAAGATTGTGCTGCTTACACACCTTCTCGCTCCAATAATCCAGAACCCAGCTGATCGTAGAGCTCCTTCGGTAAACAATCGTCCTTGGTGTTTGACTTCGTTGTGATAGTGTTGCACAATTAAAGAAGCTATGTGGTGACTCCCAGGAATGATTAAAGGATTTTTCTCATTTGTCTCCAAGTTTGCTTCTTGAAGACGGCCTCCTACTCTCAATAAATGATTTTCATCAAGAAAAGGGTCTAGCTTTTTTAAGGTGCTGTCTTTGGGAATAGGATTTCCACTGTTAATGCAGTCGATCTCTCCGGAAAAGATTTGGTGCTGCACAACACGGATGATAAGGTTCTTGGATCGTTGTGTTTCTTCTGGTGCGTAAACATTTTGACAGTGATGCCAACCTTTACATCCATTCACACTTACAGATGCGTTGCGTTTAAATGAATGGACTATGTGAGTTAAGCAGGTAATGGCTCTGACAAGTGATTTCCAAGTTGAAAATCTTTGGAATCTGTGAGGCTGAAGTTGACAATCTGAAGTTACGGTATGGATTGTAGTTATTTGTGGACGAATTTCAACATCTGAATCTAGCTTGAATATGCTACTTTCAGGATTGTTTGAATCTGCCTTGTACAGGAATTCAGGTCCTCTGAGCCATGTAGTGTCTTTGAGGATACTGGCTGGGACAGCTCTTGTAGCGTGATCTGCTGGATTGTGAGCAGTAGATACATAGTGCCACTGTTTTGGATTGGTGGATCTTCTGATTCTTAGCACACGATTGCTGACATAAACATGGAACCGTCTGGTCTCGTTGCATATGTAGCCTAATACTACCTTACTGTCTGTGTAGAAATCTGCTTCAGAGAGTCCAATTGGTAACTCAGATGAAAAGAGCTCAGCTAATTCTACAGCTAGTACTGCAGCACAAAGTTCAAGTCTGGGCACTGTGTGTTCTGGACGTGGAGCTAACTTTGCTTTGCCCATGACAAATCCAATATGACATTGTCCCTTGATGTCCATGGTCTTAAGATATGCAACTGCAGCAATTGCTTGGGTTGAGGCATCAGAGAATACACATAGTCTCTGGTTTTGTACTGCTGTAGAAGGCACGGGGGCATATGGACGTGTAATGTGGAGGTTGGTTAAGGTAGATAGAGAATCTTTCCACTTTTGCCACAAGTTTCTTTTCTGGGGAGGCAGTGGGGCATCCCAGTCAATTGACTCACAGGTTAGGTCTCTGAGCAAAGCTTTACCTTGGATAGTGACAGGAGCTGCAAATCCTAAGGGGTCGTACAAGCTGTTTAGAGTAGAGAGAACACCTCTGCGAGTGAAGGGTCTTTCTTCGCTGTTTACTTGGAAGGTAAAGGTGTCAGATTTTAAGTCCCACAAGAGTCCAAGGCTACGTTGAGCTGGTGGGGAATCGGTTCCTAAATCCAAGTCTCTTAAATCGCTGGTATGATCTTGGGAAGGGAAGGCTTCCATCACTACTTTGCTGTTGGAAGCTATTTTGTGAAGCCTCAGGTTTGAACAAGCAAGCATTTCCTGAGCTCTTTTGAGGAGGCTGATTGCTGTCTCGGCTGTTGGCATAGATTTTAGGCAGTCATCCACGTAGAAGTCTTTATCTACAAGTTGTCTAACATCAGAACCATACTCTAGCTCACCCTCTTGAGCTGAACGTCTGAGTCCATAGATGGCAACTGCAGGTGAAGGGCTGTTACCAAAGATGTGTACCTTCATGCGATACTCCGTGATGTCTTTTGAGGGGTCATTGTCTCTGAACCAGAAGAATCTTAGGAAATTCCTGTCTTTTTCTCTCACAAGAAAGCAATGAAACATTTGTTGAATGTCAGCTGTGAAGGCAATAGAGTCTTTTCGGAAACGGATGAGTACTCCTAGGAGTTTGTTGTTAAGGTCTGGTCCTGTCAGGAGTACGTCATTTAAAGAAACACCTTCAAACTGGGCACTGGAATCGAACACCACTCTTATCTGACCTGGTTTCTTCGGGTGATATACTCCGAACATTGGCAGGTACCAGCATTCTTCTGTGTCTTTAAGAATGGGAGCTATCTCGGCGTGACCATTCTCAAATATTTTAGCCATAAAGGAGAAGAAATGATCTTTCATCTCTGGTTTCCTGTGAAAGTTGTGTTTAAGTGAAGAGAAGCGTTTGAGTACTTGTTCTCTGTCATTAGGAAGGCGTTGTCTGGGTGTTCTAAAGGGTAGAGGAGCAACCCAGCTGTTGGCATCATCCTTGACTAGTCCTTTCTCCATTATTTCCAAGAATAGTTTGTCCTCTATGGACATTGCCACCTGGTCATCCTTCTTTGTTCTCTGGAAGACTGCGTGTCCCAGATGATCTTGATAGTTGTCACAGATATGGTTGTCACTAGTTGAGTCTATGAAGGTACAGTGTGGTAATTCCTTTATGAGGAAATGGTTATGACATGGCTGGAATAGAGAAGGGCGTCCATTTTCTAAAGTACAGGTAAGCATGCTGTTGACAGAATCTGGTTTATGCACATCTCCAAGACATACTTCTCCTATTATTACCCATCCCAGATCCAGTCTTTGAGCGTAAGGTGCGTTATGTGGACCATTAATCTGACTTCTGGCTTTGTGGACTTGTAGGATATCCCTCCCAATGAGTAGATTTATTTGGGCATGTGGATCCAGTTCTGGTATCAGATGTGCTATGCGTTTCAAATGTGTATGGTGTTTAGCTACATCTGGTGTAGGAATCTCACTCCTATTGTCTGGAATCTCGTCACACTCTGTGATAGTTGGTAAAGAGAGACATGTCTTCCCATCCAAGGACTCAATTTGATAGCCAGTTGCTCTCCTTCCTGTTGTCTCAAAACTCCCTGCGCAGGATCTTAAGGAGTAAGGAGTGCTGGGTCCTTTAACATTAAAGGTCTCAAAGAAGATTGATCTGGCTAGAGACCTGTTACTTTGGTCATCTAGGATTGCATAAAGTTTAACGGCTTTGTCTGGATGGCCTTTGGGGTAAACTTTGACTAAACATATTTTGGAGCAGGATCTACCGCTAATGGCATCTTTGCAGACTTCGGTACATTGTGAAGTTATTTCTGGTGTGACTGCAACAGTGTCTTTTTGTTCTACACTGTGCTCCCCGCCATGCTCTGTATCGGTATAACTGTGTTGCAAAGCCCATGGGGGAGGACCAGGGTGTAGAGCGGTATTGTGGTCTGTGCTGTGGCATTCTGTGCAGTTAGCACTAACCTTGCAGTCCTTGGCGAGGTGTGATGTGGAGGAACAGCACTTGTAGCAGATCCTATTCTCCTTTAAGAAGGCTTTGCGGTTCTCCAGGGACTTTTCTCTGAAGGTTCTGCATTTCAGGAGAGGATGCGGTTTGTGATGCAGAGGACATTGCTTGGCTGGATCTTTGTCTGTGGTCTCTTGGTGATTAAAGCTGGTAGACCTGCGGAAAGAATCTGAATAATGCACATTAGTCTTGTGAACTGCAACTGATGTTTTGCGGGGGTTAGGTACCATAGGTGCAGTATTTGTCAAGGTAAAGGCAAAACTAGGATCATTCCTGGTCATAGCTTGCTGGTGTACAAAGTCCACGAAAACTGAGAATGGTGGAAATTGCACTTTGTTCTGCCGCTTATATTTGGAGCCATGGTTGATCCATTGTTCCTGCAGATTATACGGTAGTTTCTGCACTATAGGGTTAACGCCTCTGGCTGTGTCAAGGAAGGCAAGTCCTGGTAAATCTCCCTCACATTTAGCTACTTGAAGTTCTTTTAGTAAGTCACTTAGTTCTCTGAGTCTCTGATAGCCTTTGTTGGGTAACCTGGGGAAATCGTCTATTCTTTTGAACAGAGCACTCTCTATTATCTCTGGTGAGCCATAGCACTCATTAAGTCTATCCCAGATCATCCTAAGTCCATTCTCAGGGTGGTTAATGTTAATCACTCTTATCCTTCTAGCATGTTCTGCAGATTCATTCCCAAGCCATTTAATTAAGAGGTCTATCTCTTCACTATGTGAAAGGTTTATTCCTCTGATAGCATTTTGAAAAGAGGACTGCCAGGCTCTGAAGTTCTCAGGGCGATCATTGAACTTTGAAATACTAATCGTGACTAATTCACGGCGGGTGAGAAATTTAGCAAAGTCTAATGTGTCCTGATTGGCTCTTGGAGATGTCGGTACATTAACACGGTAGGTATATGGTGTGTAGTCATACCTGTTAGTGTTGTCTGGTTCCCGACGGTTGGTATCACACCGCTTCTGTGTGAAGTAGGCTGTGTCTTTCTTGGAGTTTGCAGATTCAGACATCTGAGGTGGGGAAGAGTTGTCCCTCATAGGTTCACAGTGTCTAGGATTCTCTTGCTTGCAAATGTGTGGTCTGTTGTCCACTGGTGGTGGCGCTGTAGAGTGTACTTGATTTGTTTGCATGAGGTCTGAATGCGTACCTTGTAAAGATGGAGGGTTGCTACTCCTTTTTGAGACTTGACGTACGTATTCTGATGTGCGTTGCAGTGAATCCTGAGATCCATTCTCTGTGTCAAGTACATTGGTTCTTCTTATATCAGGGAGTTCTGCAGTCTCCAAGATTTCTGCTTCAGCTATGGCAGCCGCTGCCTCCTTCTCTGCAGCGAGCTTCTCGCCGATTGCTTCTAAGCGTTTGCTCTCGATTTTTAATTGCATCTCCTGCTCGGCAAAGTTAGCCCTTACTTTTGCGGCTTCCGCTTTTGCACGTGCCATGATGGCTGCATTACTGACAGACAAGGATTTGGAGGAACCAGAGACTTGGGACCTTGTTTTGTATGAGGATATCGTTTTCTGTGACATGGTGATCTGGTAGAGATGTTTGATTGTGTAGAGACTGCTGTAATGCTGTCTGCAAGTAACTGTTCAGACTGTGTCGCAGATCTCTGAGGAGTCAGTATCTTTGAACTGTTATGAAGCTGCTTGACTGTGAAGAGACTGTTGTGTTGCCTTATAAGCGTGGCTGCACTGACTTGTACAGGTTTCTGTGTAGTCAAATGGCGGTACTCCTATTGCTGAGCTGCCATAGTTGGTAGACTGTATAGAAACTGTGTGGCTGTCATATGCAGATAGCTGTGGCTGGCAGTGTAACGGCTCTGTAAGTCAGTATATGTCCCCACTGCTGACAGGCAATGATTTACTGACGGAGTCAGTGTAAGAGAGTCCATCTGCTTGTAGCATTCGATGTTTTACTGTTCAGCCTCTCACTAAGCCCTTTCTGGCGAATTTGAAGCCTACAGTATAACCACCTTTACTTTTCAATAATCTGTTCAGAAGAGGTGTTTGTAGAACGGTGTTTTATTATTCAGTAAAGGGATCACAGATATGATGCGTTGATTTGATGTACAATACGATATGATGATATGTGATAATGAGGTAAAACTGTTAATGAAACAAGAATATGCAATTATGATATGCATGTGAAAAGCAAAATGGATATACACAAGTACATATAACATGGGCTGTGCAAACATGTGATTACATGTGCAAGTATAAACTACAGTGCAGCTAACATTACTCACTGGCTAAACAGGTTGAGATGAGACATTTAATATACAAACTCACCATCGAATGCTATATGAGAGTTGGACCCATGTAAAGCATGACTGTCTGGGACCATGAGGGAAGTAGAAAGGCTGATCCCAGCTTCTTCATCCCAGAATGCATTGCAAGACTGGCTACAAGAGGCTATGAGGGTCAAATTAATTGATGGGACTGACCACTAGATGGGGCAATAATACAACTTTCTGTAGTAAAAGTAATCAGATCTACACAAAGCAAATGCTGAAGGCATGACACCTGTGTATGTGTAATCCACTTTACCATGTTTAAGGGACTTTGTCCTGTACTGCAGAATGTATATCTTCTCCTGGGGAGTCTATACCATGCTCAAACTGTACATATCTCAGGCTTCGGTGGCAGATCCCCCTGGGGTGGCCTCCATAAGGTGTACTTTAAGAATATATCGCTTCCAATATATCCCATACTGGGTAGAAGCCAGAGTTTTGAAAAAAGTGGGGTTGCAAATCCCACTGCTGTGCCTCTTAACCCAACTACGTACCCTAGAAAGCGTACACTTGCCCATATAATGCATATATATGAGGGGTCCAACATATGTTTGAGGCTATTAGGAATGAGGAATGTTATTATATGTATATAATGAATGCCTTCCCACTGTGTAGGGCGTTGAACTCCTTATTTGGGAAAACCTGAGTACACCCAGAGTTATTATCCACATCCCTATAGAGTGTCAAAATTGTCAAATATGGTTGTCTACAACCTCCATAAAGGCTGATCACTAATACTAATACAGGTTGAGTATCCCATATCCAAATATTCCGAAATACGGAATATTCCGAAATACGGAATTTTTTGAGTGAGAGTGAGATAGTGAAATTTTGTTTACTGATGTCTCAATGTACACAAACTTTGTTTAATACACAAAGTTATTAAACATATTGTATTAAATGACCTTCAGGCTGTGTGTATAAGGTGTATATGAAACATAAATAAATTGTGTGAATGTACACACACTTTGCTTAATGCACAAAGTTATTAAACATATTGGCTATAATGACCTTCAGGCTGTGTGTATAAGGTGTATATGAAACATAAATACATTCTGTGCTTAGACTTAGGTCCCATTGCCATGATATCTCATTATGGTATGCAATTATTCCAAAATACGGAAAAATCCGACATCCAAAATACTTCTGGTCCCAGTCATTTTGGATAAGGGATACTCAACCTGTACTGTATACTGCTGCAGGTGTGACTCGGAGAACCACTTTTGCATACATCTCTGGGGCTATTGTAACGTGGTCAGGCTCCTTACTTGATTATTTAGATTCTGTGTGTAGAAGTGACTTGTACTTGTTTCTATGTCACATACAGGATTCTACAGGCTTCATGGATGAGATGCCATGAAGGAGATTGACCTGCATAACGCAGGAACCACTGCTCAGGCAGTTTCGACATGCAAGGGACGGTGGCTACACCAATGGACTGCGGATATAGAATCTGACTACGGTATGACAGGTCCGCCCTTCACAGGTAAGACCCTGTTGGGATGCGCGGGATACGTGATTATCCATGTCAACTGCGGGTAAGTCGGTATGTCTTCCTTCCGCAGCTGCACAGACCAGGAAATTATATCCTACACCTACACTGCAATTCCTTCGAACATGATTCCACATATTCCTCCACTTCCTTTTGAGGACGTTTGGGAAATCCAGAAAACCTGCGCCGCCAGGTTCCCAGGGACGGATTTCAAATTCGGCCTTTTACAAACCCTTCGCTTTGTCGGTGGACCTCACTGTCTGGGGATCAGGCAGGTGGGAGCGAGACTAAAGAGATTCAGTAACACATCTGGGCGATATACTGCCTAGACCCCTTGAAACAGTTGGGTTGCCCAGGGGTGCAGACTAGAATTTCTAGTATTCCCACCTCACAGATTATTCAAATCAGGCTTACTAGCTTCTCAGGCAGAAAGTGCACTACTGCTGGAAGCTATCAAAACATTTGTCAAACTAATGTCATTATTTCAGTTCCACCTCTTTAACGTAACAGGGGTTACTATTCAAACCTGGGGTCATTGATTCCCTACTGGTGGGTGTTCAATTCAGTATGGAGTCTGGGAGTGGTGATCTCTGCTCGATATGTAGAGGAATTCCTGGTATCCCAGGATATCAGGGGTGCGTACTTCACATTCCAATCTGGCAGCCTCTCTAGGACTATCTAAGGTTACACTACAACTATGTCACTTCCAGTTCCAAACACTGAACTTGGCTTCTATGCAACACCGGGGGTGTTCATCAGGGCCATGGCAGCCTTTATACTCCCGCTCCACAAACCAGGAGTGGACATAATTCCATATGAGGGCGACCTTAACATCCTCCAGGGAGATGTTGTTATGGAGTGTTGCTCTCTCAAATCAACTGTCCTGGGATCTCGAGTGGATCCTGAAGCTTTCAATTTCGCATTTGAAGCCGATAAGGATGCGTTCCTTCCTGGGGATGATTCTCAACACGGAAGTGCAGTGGGTGTTTCTACCAGTGAAGAAAGCATTGGTGATCCAATCAATGGTCCGGGATGTCCTGATGCCAGCCCGGATATCCGTTCATCAGTGCTTCACCTTCTGGGTAAGATGGTTGCCTACTAATAGGCTCGACAGTACGGAAGATTCCTTGCACGGTCTTTCCCACTGGATCTCCTGGTCTTATGGTCTGGATCTCATCTTCACCTGCACCAGCGGATACGCCTGTTGCCGAAAGCCAGAATTTTACTCCTCTGGTGACTGCAAACATCTCACCTACTCGAGGGCCGCAGGTTCGGTATTCAGAATTGGATTCATCTAACCACAGATGCAAGTCTCAGGGGTTGGGAAGCAGTCGCTCAGGGGGAAAACTTCCAAGAAAAGCGGTCAGTTCAGGTACCTCTCCTTCCAATAAACATTCTGGATCTGAAGTCCGTGTACAATGACCTTCTACATGCGGCACAACTTCTGCAAAATCAAGCCATTCAGGTTCAGCTGGACAACTTCACAGCGGTGTCCTCATACTTGCCGATATTTTAACTCTCCTCTCCGGGAGATGACCGGAGAGGAGAAGCAGGTGGGCGGGGATGAGGGAGGAGCCAAGATGATTACATCAGCAGGCCCCACCCGCCCACCGGGAAAAGACGGTAGGTTTGGTTAGGGGCGGGGTCAGTGATATTATGGTGTTATTCTCCCTATTCTGCCCACTTCACTAGGAAGTGGGCAGAATGCGGGAGGGGTGCCCACTCTTCCGGGGGCTGCGGGGGACTACCCGAAAATCGTGTGTCTCCAACAGAATCTGGGAGAGTAGGTAAGTATGGGTGTCCTACATAAACAGGCAGGGCGGAATGAAGAGCAGGGCCAACATAGTACCTCTGTCTCGAGCCTCATGAACCCCTCCTGCGTCTCCTCAGCCACATACCTCCCCCTTGCATCTCTGCACGCAGCCTTGTGCCACTCCTGTGTCTCAAGCCTTTTGCCTCCTTCTTGTGACTCTTTAGCATCATTGATCATTTTCAGCCTCATTCCACCATGATGGGCACCCCATAGCTTGTTATAATAGGTAGATGGCAGGATTCCTGGGATCATCCACTGCAGAGTGGGCATTTTATCTTTCTTCTGAACTGCTTGTCTCCCTTTAACTGGTTTTAAGTGGTAGAAGTGTCACCACCAGTTGGTCCATCTGTACTGGTTCCAGGATACCTGCACTTGACTAACATTGTACAGCATTATACAATATATTTAGATTTGCTAAATTCAAAGATATGTTTTGCTTTTATTTACTAGATGTCTGTGTTACTTGTCTCAGCAGATGAAATGTAGCTTCCTCTAAAGTTACTATGTCTAAATCCTCCTTTTCTCTTACGTCCTAGAGGATACTGGGGTTCACATTAGTACTATGGGGTATAGACAGGTCCACTAGGAGCCATTGGCACTTTATGAGTTTGAGAGTGTGGGTTGGCTCCTCCCTCTATGCCCCTCTTACCAGACTCAGTATAGAAAATGTGCCCGGAGGAGCCGGTCACAGCTAGGGGAGCTCTCCAGAGATTCTCTAGTAAAGTTGTTTTTTAGAGTTTATTATTTTACAGGGAGGCTGCTGGCAACAGGGTATGGAGCGCAGTACTAACTGCGCACTGGGGCTCAGCGGTACATATTGCGGCGCTGTGAGGGGCGCCCTGAGCCAGCGCCTACACCCTAGACTGACCTCCAAGCCTGTCAGGGTCCCAGGATCGCAGCCAGCAAAATTCCTCAGGCCAGTATAATCTCCAGAATAGCGGGAAGACAGCAGTCTTCAGCCCCATTTTCCTGCCTGCAGAAGCGCTGTCAGTGAGAGCTGTCCCTCCAGTTCAACTCCAGCTATCTCTTACGGTACCAGGGGGTTGTAGATGGGGGGAGGCTGTGTACAGACTGTGTAACCTATTAAGGTGCTCAGTCAGCGCTGGTTGGGGGTCTCCCTATACCTTGAAAGAGTTGTGTGTGGGTTAGCCCCAATATCTGTGTCTCTCTTGCCATTCCTGGGGGTGAGACTCCACTGTGTGTGTGTGGAGTGTCTGTGGTCTCCATTAAGCTATGTCCAGGGACTCTGTGTCATATGCTGCAGAGAATATGTCCTCTCAGGATGATCCCATTCCATGTAATCAGGATTGCACTGTTTTAGCGCAGATACCAGCAAGGGAGCCTGAATGGTTATCCTCTATCAAATCTATGATTTTTCAGATTTCTGCTAGGGTTGCACAGAATGAATCTGCAACTCAGGTTTTACAGTACTCTATGGCAGTTTGGTCCAGTTGTGTTACCTCAGGGCCCTCCACTGTAGGTTCCCGCAAACGTGCTCTGGCCCAGATTATGCAAGATGACACAGATACCGATTCTGACACAGCAGACGGCAATGGGGATGTGCGATCTCTTGCAAAAGGGGTGCTGTTGATGATAGAGGCTATTAGAGATGTGTTGAATATTGCTGATATAACACCTGAGCAGGTTGAGGAGGCTTACTGACAATAAGAAAGCCTCGCTAACCTTCCCTGCGTCCAAAGAATTAAATGCTATATTTGAGAAAGCATGGGAAAACCCGGAGAAAAAATTCCAGACCCCTAGAAGGGTTCTGGTTGCTTTCCCCTTCCCTGAGGAGGATCAGAAAAAACGGGAAAATCCACCCATAGTGGACACGTCTGTATCCAGACTCTCAAAAAAGGTGGTTTTACCTGTTCCAGGATCTACCGCCTTAAAGGAGTCGGCTAATCGCAAAATTGATACTACGCTCAAATCCATATACATGGCTTCAGGGGCGACACTACGTCCCACTATTGCCTGTGCATGGATTTCCAAAGCTATAGTAAAGTGGTCAGGCCCATTACTTGAGGATTTGGATACAATGGATAAAAGTGATGTTGAATTGTTTTCATGTAACATTCAGGATTCTGCAGGATTTATGGTGAAATCCATGATAGACCTGGCTTCCATCTCTGTCTCAGCTCGTAGGGGACTTTGGCTGCACCAGTGGTCTGCCGACGCGGAATCCAGGAGAGGTGTAGAGACCCTACCCTACACAGGTCAGGCTCTCTTTGGGGAAGCGTTGGATGCGTGGATTTCCACGGCTACAGCGGGTAAGTCTCCTTTTCTTTTACCTCAGCTGCACCAGCTATGAAGAAGCCTTTTTCTTCAGCTGCATCACAGCCCTTTCGGACTGCTAAAGCAAGAAAGACCAAGCCATCCAACACCTTCTTTCGAGGAGGTCGGCCAAACTCCAAGAAACCTGCTGCTGCGGGTTCCCAGGAACAGAAACCTACTTCAAGTACGCCAAAGTCCTCAGCATGACGATGGACAGCACGGCCTGGAGGTGGGGCCGGTGGGGGCGAGACTCAGGTATTTCAGTCACGTCTGGGTGTCGTTCGGCCTGGATCCCTGTGTGCAAGATATTGTGTCCCAGGGGTACAGGCTGGAATTTCAAGATCTCTCTCCTCACCGATTCTTCAAATCAGGCTTGCCAGCTTTGCTGGTAGACAGGGTTATTCTACAGGAAGCCATCCAAAAGTTGGTGGAGGCACAGGTTATTGTACCAGTTCCACCCCATATGCAAAACAAAGGTCACTATTCGAACCTTTTCATGGTACCGAAACCGGATGGTTCGCTCAGACCCATTCTGAACTTAAAATCACTAAACCCCTTCCTTAGGGAGTTCAAGTTCAAAATGGAGTCTCTAAGGGCAGTGATATCAGTTGTGGAGGAGGGGGAATTCCTGGAATCCTTGGATATCAAGGATGCGTACCTCCACATTTTTCCGATTTGGCCGCCGCATCAAGCTTCTCTCCGATTCACACTGTTGGACTGTCATTTTCAATTCCAGGCCCTGCCATTTGGCCTCTCCACAGCACCGAGGTTATTCACCAAGGTGATGCCGGAAATGATGGTTCTCCTCCGCAGACAGGGGGTGAACATAATTCCATAGCTGGATGATCTGCTGATAAAGGCATCGTCCAAGGAGAAGCTGTTACAGCCAAATTCACATTTGGAACCAACCAGGAGGTTGTCCTTTCTGGGAATAATCCTCGACACACAAGTGCAGAGGGTGTTTCTACCAGAGGAAAAAGCGTTGGTGATACAAACAATGGTCCGGGATGTCCTGAAGCCAGTCCGGGTGTCGGTTTATCAGTGCATTCACCTTCTAGGGAAGATGGTGACCTCTTACGAGGCTCTGCAGTATTGGAGGTTTCATGTTCGGTCCTTCAAGCTGGATCTCCTGGACAAGTGGTCGGGATCTCATCTACACATGCACCAGAGAATACGTCTGTCGCCAAAGGCCAGAATTTCGCTCCTCTGGTGGCTACAATTACCTCACCTTCTGGAAGGCCGCAGGTTCGGGATTCAGGACTGGATCCTTCTAACCAAGGATTCAAGTCTCCGGGGCTGGGGCGCAGTCACTCAAGGGGAAACCTTCCAAGGAAGGTGGTCAAGTCTGGAAGCCGGCCTACCGATAAACATTCTGGAACTAAGAGCCGTCTACAACGGTCTTCTCCAAGCGGCCTATCTTCTGAGAAATTGGGCCATTCAAGTGCAGTCGGACAATGTAACGACAGTGGCTTACATAAACCAACAGGGCAGAATGAAGAGCAGAGCTGCAATGTCAGAGGTAACAAGAATCATCCTCTGGGCAGAAAAACACGCTTTGGTGCTGTCAGCAATCTTCATTCCGGGAGTAGACAACTGGGAAGCGGTCTTCCTCAGCAGACACGATATCCATTCCGGGGAGTGGGGTCTCCATCCGGTGGTGTGCAAGGAGGTAACAGTTCTTTGGGGTGTACCCCAAATAGACATGATGGTCTCTCGTCTCAACAAGAAGCTTCGGCAATATTGTTCCAGGTCGAGGGACCCGCAAGCAGTGGCGGTGGACGCCCTAGTGACTCCGTGGGTATTCCAGTCAGTGTACGTGTTTCCACCACACCCACTCATTCCAAGAGTGCTAAAGCTCATAAGGAGAACAAGGCTTCAAGCGATCCTCATTGCTCCAGACTGGCCAAGAAGGTCTTGGTACGCGGATCTTCTGGATCTACTGCTAGAAGAGTTGAGGCCTTTTCCTCTTCAGGAGGACCTGCTGCAGCAGCGGCTGTTCGCCTATTAAGAATTACCACAGCAACGTTTGACGGCATGGAGGTTGAATGTCAGATACTAGCTTGGAGGGGCATTCTGAACAAGGTTATTCCTACCCTGATACAGGATAGGAAAGGAGTAACGTCTAAACATTACCATCGTATTTGGAAAAACTATGTATCTTGGTGTGAGTCCAAGAAGTTTCCTACAGTGGAGTTTCAACTGGGATGGTTTCTCCTCTTCCTGCAAGCAGGCGTGGATATGGGCCTGAGGTTGGGATCTGTAAAGGTCCAAATTTCGGCCCTATCCATTTTTTTCCAGAAACAAAAACAATTGACTGCCCTCCCTGAGGTTCAGACTTTTTGAAGGGAGTTCTGCACATCCAACCTCCCTTTGTACTGCCTACAGGGATCTTAACAGTTGCAGTTCCTCCAGTCAGACTGGTTTGAGCCTCTACAGGAGATTGAGGTCAAGTTTCTCACAGGGAAGGCTGTCACTTTGTTGGCCTTAGCTTCTGCTAGACATGTGTCGGACTTGGGGGCTTTGTCCTGCAAAAGCCCATACTTGATCTTCCATGAAGATAGAGCTGAGCTACAGACACTTCAGCAGTTTCTTCCGAAGGTTGTGTCGGCATTTCATATCAACCAACCTATTGTGGTGCCAGTTGCGACTGACTCCTCAGTCTCATAAAAGTCCTTAGATGTTGTAAGTGCTCTAATGATCTCTGTGAGGAGGACTGCTCGTCACAGAAAATCGGATTCTTTGTTTGTCCTATATGATCCCAGGAAAATTGGGTGTCCTGCTTCTAAGTAGACGATTTCTCGCTGGATCAGGTTCACTATCCAGCATGCGTATTCTACGGCAGGCTTGTCATGTCCTACGTCTGTTAAGTCCCACTCTACTCGTAAGGTGGGTTCTTTCTGGGCAGCTGCCCGGGGTGTCTCTGCTTTACAACTCTGCCGAGCGGCTACTTGGTCGGGGTCGAACACGTTTGCAAAGTTCTACAAGTTTGATAATTTGGCCTCTGAGTACCTTAAGTTTGGTCAATCAGTTCTGCAGGAGCCTCCACGCTCTCCCTCCCATTCTGGGAGCTTTGGTACATCCCCATGGTACTAATGTGGACCCCAGCATCCTCTACGACGTAAGAGAAAATAGGAATTTTATTACCTACTGGTAAATCCTTTTCTCGTAGTCCATAGAGGATGCTGGGCGCCCACCCAGCGCTTCAATTTCCTGCAGTGGTTATCTGGTTCAGTACAACTTTTGTTTTTAGTTACGTACTGCATTGTTAATTGGTAAGTAATGTTTCAGCGGTTGCTGAGTTTCAAGCTGGTTAGCTTGTTTTGCCTTGTATGTGAGCTGGTATGAATGTCACCACTATCTGTGTTAAATCCTTCTCTCAAAGATGTCTGTCTCCTTGGGCACAGTTTCTAGACTGAGTCTGGTAGGAGGGGCATAGAAGGAGGAGACAGCCCACACTCTCAAACTCTTAAAGTGGCAATGGCTCCTAGTGGACCCGTCTATACCCCATGGTACTAATGTGGACCCTAGCATCCTCTACGGACTACGAGAAAAGGATTTACCGGTAGATAATTAAAATCCTATTTTTACAGGCAGGCTGCTGGCAACAGTCTCCCTGCTTTGTGGGACTTTGTAGGATCCAACCATTGAGGTTAATGGCCCCTATCTCCACTGATGGGACACTGAGCTTCTGAGGGTGATGATTGGTACCCGCCTGAGGTGACCGCTCACTCCCGCAGCATGCCGCCACCCCCTATCAGAGCCGAAGAAAGTAGAGTGTTGAATCTGACGCTGGAGTCCCGGTAAGCAGGTCCCTGGCGGGAATGGCGGCAAAGGGGGGGAGTGCAGCTCTGAAAGGCTGCGCTCCGGAAGGCTCAGCGGCACACTGTGTATGGCGCTGTGAGGGGCGTCCTGGGCCAGCACGATACCCTACACTGGTCAAACATAGCTTTCAAGTTCTAACCCACTATTTGCTGCAAAAATTACCTCAGGCTAGTATAATCTCTAAGTGTGGGAAGACGCGTCATTACGGGGGCGGAGCTTCTCCTCAGAGCGGATCCAGCACTAACCAGTGCCATTTTCTCCTTGCAGACACACGCTGACAGAGAACGCTGTCCTCTACATTACTACACTGAGGTAAAAGGTGTTATAAAAGGGGGGAGTGATATTATGTACTAGCTACCCTGTTAAAGTTACGCTAGTCGGTGGGGTTTTTATCTTTATAAAAGCCTGTAAGGGCACGCTGTGGCTGGCTTCTTGTGCTCTATGACTCTCTGAAGATATTCTGGAGAGGGAAACTGTGTTGACATTTTCCTGTGTATGTGTAATCCACTTTACTAATGTACTCAACATGACGACGGACAGTGTGGCCTGGAGGTGGGGCCAGGGGGGGGCGAGACTCAGGCATTTCAGTCACGTCTTGGTGTCGTGCGGCCTGGATCCCTGGGTGCAAGATATTGTGTCCCAGGGGTATAGGCAGGAATTTCAAGATCTCCCTCCTCACCGATTCTTCAAATCAGGCTTGCCAGCTTTACTGTCAGACAGGGCTATCCTACAGGAAGCCATCCAAAAGTTTGTGGAGGCACAGGTTATTGTACCAGTTCCACCCCATATGCAAAACAAAGGTCACTATTCGAACCTTTTTGTTGTACCGAAACCGGATGGTTCGGTCAGACCCATTCTGAACTTAAAATCACTAAACCCATTCCTGAGGGAGTTCAAGTTCAAAATGGAGTCTCTAAGGGCGGTGATATCAGGTGTGGAGGAGGGGGAATTCCTGGTATCCCTGGATATCAAGGATGCGTACCTCCATATTTTTCCGATTTGGCCGTCGCATAAAGCTTCTCTCTGATTCGCACTGTTGGACTGTCATTTTCAATTCCAGGCCCTGCCATTTGGCCTCTCCACAGCACTGAGGTTATTCACCAAGGTGATGGTGGAAATTATGGTTCTCCTCCGCAGACAGGGGGTGAAAATTATTCCATATCTGGACTATCTGCTGATAAAGGCATCGTCCAAGGAGAAGCTGTTATAGTCCATTATTCTCACGACCCATCTACTCAGGGAACACGGTTGGTTCCTCACTCTTCCAAAATCACATTTGGAACCAACCAGGAGGTTGTCCTTTCTGGGAATAATCCTCTACATGCAAGTGCAGAGGGTGTTTCTACCAAAGAAAAAAGCATTGATGATACAAACAATGGTCCGGGATGTCCTGAAGCCAGCCAAGGTGTCTGTTTATCAGTGCATTCGTCTTCTGGGGAAGATGGTGGACTCTTATGAGTCTCTACAGTATGGGAGGTTTCATTCTCGGTCCTTCCAGCTGGATCTCCTGGACAAGTGGTCGGGATCTCATCTACACATGCACCAGAGAATACGTCTGTCGCCAAAGGCCAGAATTTCGCTCCTCTGGTGGCTACTATTACCTCACCTTCTGGAGTACCGAAGGTTCGGGATTCAGGACTGGATCCTTCTAACCAAGGAATCAAGTCTCCGGGGCTGGGGTGCAGTCACTCAAGGGGAAACCTTCCAAGGAAGGTGGTCAAGTCTGGAAGCCGGGCTACTGATAAACATTCTGGAACTAAGAGCCGTCTACAACGGTCTTCTCCAAGCAGCCCATCTTCTGAGAAATCGGGCCATTCGAGTGCAGTTGGACAATGTAACGACAGTGGCTTACATAAACCAACAGGGTAGAATGAAGAGCAGAGCTGCAATGTCAGAGGTAACAAGAATCATCCCCTAGGCAGAAAAACACACAATGGTGCTGTCAGCAATCTTCATTCAGGGAATAGACAACTGGGAAGCGGACTTCCTCAGCAGACACGATCTCCATCCAGGGGAGTGGGGTCTCCATCCGGTGGTGTTCAAGGAGGTAACAGTTCTTTGGGTTGTATCCCAAATAGACATGATGGCCTCTCGTCTCAACAAGAAGCTTCGGCGATATTGTTCCAGGTCGAGGGACCCGCAAGCAGTGGCGGTGAATGCCCTTGTGACTCCGTGGGTATTCCAGTCAGTGTACATGTTTCCACCACACCCACTCATTCCAAGGGAGCTAAAGCTCATAAGGAGAGCAAGGGTTCAAGCGATCCTCATTGCTCCAGACTGGCCAAGAAGGTCTTGGTAAGTGGATCTTCTGGATCTACTGCTAGAAGAGCCGATGCCTCTTCCTCTTCAGGAGGACCTGCTGCAGCAGGGGCCGTTCGACTATCAAGACTTACCACGGCTACGTTTGATGGCATGGTGGTTGAACGCCAGATACTAGCTTGGAGGGGCATTCTGAACAAGGTTATTCCTACCCTGATACAGGCTAGGAAAGGAGTAACGTCTAAACATTACCATCGTATTTGTAAAAACTATGTATCTTGGTGTGAGTCCAAGAAGTTTCCTACAGTGGAGTTTCAACTGGGACGGTTTCTCCTCTTCCTGCAAGCAGGCGTGGATATGGGCCTGAGGTTGGGATATGTAAAGGTCCAAATTACAGCCCTTTCAATTTTCTTCCAGAAACAATTGGCTGCCCTCCCTGAGGTTCAGACTTTTTTGAAGGGAGTTCTGCACATCCAACCTCCCTTTGTACTGCCTACAGCATCCTGGGATCTTAATGTGGTGTTGCAGTTCCTCCAGTCGGACTGGTTTGAGCCTCTACAGGAGGTTGAGGTCAAGTTTCTCACGTGGAAGGCTGTCATTTTGTTGGCCTTAGCTTCTGCTAGGCATGTGTCGGAGTTGGGGGCTTTGTCCTGTAAAATCCCATACTTGATCTTCCATGAAGATAGAGCTGAGCTCCGGACACGTCAGCAGTTTCTTCCGAAGGTTGTGTTGGCATTTCATATCAACCAGCCTATTGTGGTGCCAGTTGCGACTGACTCCTCAGTCTCATCAAAGTCCTTAGATGTTGTAAGGGCTCTAAAGATCTATGTGAGGAGGACTGCTCGTCACAGAAAATCGGACTCTCTGTTAGTCCTATATGATCCCATGAAAATTGGGTGTCCTGCTTCTAAGCAGACGATTTCTCGCTGGATCAGGTTCACTATCCAGCATTCATATTCTACGGCAGGCTTGCTGTGTCCTAGGTGGTTTCTTCCTGGGCGGCTGCCCGGGGTGTCTCTGCTTTACAACTCTGCCGAGCGGCTACTTGGTCGGGGTCGAACACGTTTGCAAAGTTCTACAAGTTCGATACTTTGGCCTCTGAGTACCTTAAGTTTGGTCAATCAGTTCTGCAGGAGCCTCCACGCTCTCCCTCCCGTTCTGGGAGCTTTGGTACATCCCCATGGTACTAATGTGGACCCCAGCACCCTCTAGGACGTAAGATAAAATAGGATTTTTATTACCTACCGGTAAATCCTTTTCTCGTAGTCCATAGAGGATGCTGGGCGCCCTCCCAGCGCTTCAAATCCTGCAGTGGTTATCTGGTTCAGTACAACTTTTGTTTTTAGTTACGTACTGCATTGTTACTTGGTAAGTAATGTTTCAGCGGTTGCTGAGTTTCAAGCTGGTTAGCTTGTTTTGCCTTGTATGTGCGAGCTGGTATGAATCTCACCACTATCTGTGTTAAATCCTTCTCTCGAAGATGTCCATCTCCTCGACCACAGTTTCTAGACTGAGTCTGGTAGGAGGGGCATAGAGGGAGGAGCCAGCCCACACTCTCAAACTCTTAAAGTGCCAATGGCTCCTAGTGGACCCGTCTATACCCCATGATATTATATTGGACCCCAGCGTCCTCTACGGACTACGAGAAAAGGATTTACCGGTAGGTAATTAAAATCCTATTTTTACAGGCAGGCTGCTGGCAACAGTCTCCTTGCTTTGTGGGACTTAGGGGTGGAGTAGGATCCAACCCTTGAGGTTAATGGCCCCTATCTCCACTGATGGGACACTGAGCTCCTGAGGGTGATGATCGCTAGCCGCCTGAGGTGACCGCTCACTCACGCAGTATGCCGTTACCCCCTAACAGAGCCAGAAGAAGGAAGAGTGGTGAATCTGATGCTGGAGTTGTTGTGTTCATATGTTTGTAAATCCAGTCATCAGGACACAGAGACATGTGAGTTCACTGCTGTGCTGTTTATTCCATTACCAACTCCAGGCACACTGCACACTGGACACCCACTTCCCAGCATCCCCCTGATCCCAGGGACCATCCCTGAAGATTCATGCTTACACAGATTAGTAACAGCACTGAGCCTAGGCCAAATTGCGAAGCATCTGCTGAAATTCTTATTCTTTTCGCAGGAAATCTTGTTCATGTGACCATATCCATTCGTTATCTTTGTCCAACAACCATCTAAGAGAGGCTGTCCGTTCAGAGAGTTGAGAAATAAACTTTCCTAAGTAAGTAATCATTCCTAGGAATCTTCTGACGTCGTCTTTGTTGTTAGGACGTTCCATGTTCACTATGGCTGATATTTTCCTTGGGTCTGGTTTTACACCTTGATCCGAGACCACGTCGCCCATAAAGGTAAGTGTATTCACGCCAAATTCACATTTGTCCTTGTTTAGCTTTAGATTCACTTTCTTGACAAGTTTCATTACTTGTCTCAATCTAGAATCATGTTCTTCCTTTGTAGATCCCTAGACAATAATGTCATCCATCATTGTTTCAACACCTGGAATATGTTCAAAAATCATGTGTATCTTTTTGTGATATACTTCTGAAGCAGACAATATTCCATATGGTAGTCGAAGAAATCTATATCGACCTTCTGGTGTATTAAATGTACAAAGCTTTGAGCTGGCCTCATCTAGCTTCATTTGCCAGAATACTGAAGATGCGTCCAATTTACTGAACCATTTTGCTCCCGCAAATTGCAACATGATTTCATCTCTGGTTGGTAGTTTGAAATGTTCTCGTTTAATAGCTTTGTTTAAATCTCTGGGGTCTAGACATATTCTGAGTTGTCCATTTTTCTTTTCAACAATTACTAAGGAGCTTACCCATTAAGTAGGCTCATCAACTTTCTGTATGACACCCAAGGCTTCCATGCGATTTAACTCTTGTTTCAGTCTTTCTCTCAGCGCAAACGGCACTTTTCTACAGGGGTGTATCACTGAAGAAACTTGCGTGTCTATATTTATTTTATGCTCTCCAGGCAAACAACCTAGACCTTCAAACAAGTCTCTGTATTCTGTAAACATTGATTAGCAGTCTTCTACTTGTGATGTCACCATAAAAACTTTCTTTAGCAAGCTTAGTTTCTCACAGGAACTTAATCCTAGAATCGGTTGCACATTTTTATCCACAATCAGTAGAGATGTTTTAAACTGTTGTCCCTTATATTTCAGTGTCACTAAGCATGTACCTTTCACAGGAATTTCCTCCCCAGTGTACCCTGTAACTTTCACTTTGGCTGGATGAATTTTAGGTTTTACTCTAAAAGTCTTATAGTCTTGAAATTATATTAAATTCACCTGCGCGCCAGTATCAAGCTTAAAGGGAATGACAATCTTGTTCACAGTTAACGGGACAATCCATTCTTTCTTACCTGCACTGCAAAGTTCAATGCAATCCACAAAGAATTCATATGTTTGTTTAACAGCATGCACTTTGGTTGTTTTACTTTTCATTTTACAGCATTTGGCAAAGTGATTAAGTCTACCACATTTCATGCAGGTTTTACCATAAGCAGGGCACATTTTAGGATTGTGAGCATTTCCACATCTACTACACATTTCCTTGTTAGACTGTGGCTTAGACTGCTTCATTCTTGAGAATGGAGGTTTGCTTGGCTCTGTGTTCTGCACTACATGGACAGCAGCATCAACTTCCTTGTGTAACTTTTTGGCTTGAAATCTAGTTATTTCTGCAGAACTACACATAGTGTAGGTCTTGCTCTCTCAGCAGTCTCTCTCTGAGTCCATTATCAGGTATTCCACAGACAATACGATCTCTAATCAGTGAATCCTTTAAATCACCAAACTCACAGGTTTTACTGAGTGATTGCAGCTCTGTAACATACTGATCAAATCCATCTCCAGACTTCTGATCACATGTGAAAACTTATATCTTTCATATGTCACATTTTCCCTTGGCACAAAGTAATCTTCAAACTTTTGCATTATAGAAGATAGCACCATATTCTGCCCCTCAGCAAACTGAAAACTATTATAAATGTCCTGCACATCCTCTCCTATCACATGGAGGAAAATGGATGCCTTTGTTTTGTCAGCCTCTGAATCAGCTCCACATGCAGCAAGATATATATTAAACCTTTGCTTAAATCTTTTACAGTATTCAGACAAGTTACCAGACATCAGCATGCCGGTTGGAGGAGCTAGTTTATACATGGTTACTCACTATTTGAAGATAGGAGCACACGGCAGGCTTTGCAGACACTAATTATCACAGCCTTACAGACTTCTGCAAGATTATTTCACACTCTGAGAGCACTAGCAGTTCAAGTTAAACTTCTTCTGACACCATGTTTTGTTCATATGTTTGTAAATCCAGTCATCAGGACACAGAGACATGTAAGTTCACTGCTGTGCTGTTTATTCCATTACCAACTCCAGGCACACTGCACACTGGACCACCCACTTCCCAGCATCCCCCTGGTCCCAGGGACCATCACTGAAGATTCAGGCTTACATAGATTAGTAAGGGAGTGTCTACAAATATTAAGCATTCTAATACACTGACATTACAGGAGTTCCGGTAAGCAGGTCCCCGGCGGCATAAGGGTGGGAGTGCAGCTCTGAGAGGCTGCACTCCGGAAGGCTCAGCGGCACACTGTGTATGGCGCTGTGAGGGGCGTCCTGGGCCAGCGCGATACCCTACACTGGTCAAAAATAGCTTTCAAGTTCTAACCCACTGTTTGCTGCAAAAATTACCTCGGGCCAGTATAATCTCTAAGTTCTGAAAAGACGCGCCATTACAGGGGCGGAGCTTCTCCTCAGAGCGGATCCAGCACTAACCAGCGCCATTTTCTCCCTACAGACACATGCTGACAGGGAATGCTGTCCTCCACATAACTACACTGAGGTAAAAGGTGTTATAAAAGGGGGGAGTGATATTATGTACTAGCTACCCTGTTAAGGGTACGCTAGTCGGCGGGGTTTTTATCTTTATAAAAGCCTATAAGGGTGCGCTGTGGCTGGCTTCTTGTGCTCTGTGACTCTCTGAAGATATTCTGGGGAGGGAAACTGTGTTGACATTTTCCTGTGTATGTGTAATCCACTTTACCATGTTTAAGGGACTTTGTCCTGTACTGCAGAATGTATATCTTCTCCTGGGGAGTCTATACCATGCTCAAAACTGTACATATCTCAGGCTTCGGTAGCAGATATCCCTGGGGTGGCCGCCATAAGGTGTACTTTAAAAATATATCGCTTCCAATATATCCCATACTGGGTTTTGAAAAAAGTGGGGTTTCAAATCCCACTGCTGTTCCTCTCACCCCATCTACGTACCCTAGAAAGCGTACACTTGCCCATATAATGCATATATATGAGGGGTCCAACATATGTTTGAGGCTATTAGGGATGAGAAATGTTATTATATGTATATAATGAATGCCTTCCCACTGTGTAAGGCGTTGAACTCCTTATTTGGGAAAACCTGTGTACACCCAGAGTTATTATTCACATCCCTATAGAGTGTCAAAATTGTCAAATATGGTTGTCTACAACCTCCATAAAGGCTGATCACCTATTGAGACTAATCTCTAATACTGTACACTGCTGCAGGTGTGACTCGGAGACCCACTTTTGCGTACATTTCTGGGGCTATTGTAACGTGGTCAGGCTCCTAACCTGATGATTTAGATTCTACTGTATGTGTAGAAGTGACTTGTACTTGTTTCTATGTCACATACAGGATTCTACTGGCTTCACAGCGAGACGCCATGAAGGAGATTGACCTGCATAACGCAGGAACCACTGCTCTGGCAGTTTCGACAGGCAAGGGATGGTGGCTACACCAATGGACTGCGGATACAGAATCCAAGTAAGGTATGACAGGTCCGCCCTTCACAGGTAAGACCCTGTTGGGATGCTTGGGATACGTGATTATCCATGTCAACTGCGGGTATTTTGGCATGTCTTCCTTCCACAGCTGTACAGACCAGGAAATTATATCCTACACCAACACTGCAATTCCTTCGAACATGATTCCACATATTCCTCCACTTCCTTTAGAGGACATTTGGGAAATCCAGAAAACCTGCACTGCCAGGTTCCCAGGGACGGATTTCAAATTCGTCCTTTTTCAAACCCTTCGCTTTGTCGGCGGGCCTCACTGCCTGGGGATCAGGCAGGTGGGAGCGAGACTAAAGAGATTCAGTAACACATCTGGGCGATATACTGCCTAGACCCCTGGAAACAGTTGGGTTGTCCAGGGGTGCAGACTAGAATTTCTAGTATTCCCGCCTCAAAGATTATTCAAATCAGGCTTACTAGCTTCTCAAGCACAAAGTGCACTACTGCTGGAAGCTATCATAACATTTGTCAAACTAATGTCATTATTTCAGTTCCACCTCTTTAACGTAACAGGGGTTATTATTCAAACCTTGGGTCACTGATTCCTTACTGGTGGGTTTTCAATTCAGGATGGAGTCTGGGAGTGGTGATCTCTGCTCGAGATGTAGAGAAATTCCTGGTATCCCGGGATATCAGGGGTGCATACTAGAGATGAGCGGGTTCGGTTTCTCTGAATCCGAACCCGCACGAACTTCATGTTTTTTTCACGGGTCCGAGCAGACTCGGATCCTCCCGCCTTGCTCTGTTAACCCGAGCGCGCCCGAACGTCATCATGACGCTGTCGGATTCTCGCGAGACTCGGATTCTATATAAGGAGCCGCGCGTCGCCGCCATTTTCACACGTGCATTGAGATTGATAGGGAGAGGACGTGGCTGGCGTCCTCTCCATTTAGATTAGGGTTGAGAGAGAGAGAGAGAGAGAGAGATTGACCTGAGGCTGTGATACTGTAGAAGAGAGTGCAGAGTTTAGTGACTGACGACCACAGTGACCACCAGACAGTGCAGTTGTTTGTTTTATTTAATATATCCGTTCTCTGCCTGAAAAAAACGATACACACAGTGACTCAGTCACATACCATATCTGTGTGCACTGCTCAGCCCAGTGTGCTGCATCAATGTATATATATATCTGACTGTGCTCAGCTCACACAGCTTATAATTGTGGGGGAGACTGGGGAGCACTGCAGTGCCAGTTATAGGTTATAGCAGGAGCCAGGAGTACATAATATTATATTAAAATTAAACAGTGCACACTTTTGCTGCAGGAGTGCCACTGCCAGTGTGACTAGTGACCAGTGACCTGACCACCAGTATATATAATATTAGTAGTATACTATCTCTTTATCAACCAGTCTATATTAGCAGCAGACACAGTACAGTGCGGTAGTTCACGGCTGTGGCTACCTCTGTGTCGGCACTCGGCAGCCCGTCCATAATTGTATATACCACCTAACCGTGGTTTTTTTTTCTTTCTTTATAGTCATACTAGTTACGAGTATACTATCTCTCTATCAACCAGTCTATATTAGCAGCAGACACAGTACAGTGCGGTAGTTCACGGCTGTGGCTACCTCTGTGTCGGCACTCGGCAGCCCGTCCATAATTGTATATACCACCTAACCGTGGTTTTTTTTTCTTTCTTTATACATACATACTAGTTACGAGTATACTATATCTTTATCAACCAGTCTATATTAGCAGCAGACACAGTACAGTGCGGTAGTTCACGGCTGTGGCTACCTCTGTGTCGGCACTCGGCAGCCCGTCCATAATTGTATATACCACCTAACCGTGGTTTTTTTTTCTTTCTTTATACATACATACTAGTTACGAGTATACTATCTCTTTATCAACCAGTCTATATATTAGCAGCAGACACAGTACAGTGCGGTAGTTCGCGGCTGTGGCTACCTCTGTGTCGGCACTCGGCAGCCCGTCCATAATTGTATATACCACCTAACCGTGGTTTTTTTTTCTTTCTTTATACATACATACTAGTTACGAGTATACTATCTCTTTATCAACCAGTCTATATATTAGCAGCAGACACAGTACAGTGCGGTAGTTCACGGCTGTGGCTACCTCTGTGTCGGCACTCGGCAGCCCGTCCATAATTGTATATACCACCTAACCGTGGTTTTTTTTTCTTTCTTTATACATACATACTAGTTACGAGTATACTATCTCTTTATCAACCAGTCTATATATTAGCAGCAGACACAGTACAGTGCGGTAGTTCGCGGCTGTGGCTACCTCTGTGTCGGCACTCGGCAGCCCGTCCATAATTGTATATACCACCTAACCGTGGTTTTTTTTTCTTTCTTTATACATACATACTAGTTACGAGTATACTATCTCTTTATCAACCAGTCTATATTAGCAGCAGACACAGTACAGTGCGGTAGTTCACGGCTGTGGCTACCTCTGTGTCGGCACTCGGCAGCCCGTCCATAATTGTATATACCACCTAACCGTGGTTTTTTTTTCTTTCTTTATACATACATACTAGTTACGAGTATACTATCTCTTTATCAACCAGTCTATATATTAGCAGCAGACACAGTACAGTGCGGTAGTTCACGGCTGTGGCTACCTCTGTGTCGGCACTCGGCAGCCCGTCCATAATTGTATATACCACCTAACAGTGGTTTTTTTTTCTTTCTTTATACATACATACTAGTTACGAGTATACTATCTCTTTATCAACCAGTCTATATAGTAGCAGCAGACACAGTACAGTGCGGTAGTTCACGGCTGTGGCTACCTCTGTGTCGGCACTCGGCAGCCCGTCCATAATTGTATATACCACCTAACCGTGGTTTTTTTTTCTTTCTTTATACATACATACTAGTTACGAGTATACTATCTCTTTATCAACCAGTCTATATTAGCAGCAGACACAGTACAGTGCGGTAGTTCACGGCTGTGGCTACCTCTGTGTCTGCACTCGGCAGCCCGTCCATAATTGTATATACCACCTAACCGTGTTTTTTTTTTCTTTCTTTATACATACATACTAGTTACGAGTATACTATCTCTTTATCAACCAGTCTATATATTAGCAGCAGACACAGTACAGTGCGGTAGTTCACGGCTGTGGCTACCTCTGTGTCGGCACTCGGCAGCCCGTCCATAATTGTAAATACCACCTAACCGTGGTTTTTTTTTCTTTCTTTATAGTCATACTAGTTACGAGTATACTATCTCTTTATCAACCAGTCTATATTAGCAGCAGACACAGTACAGTGCGGTAGTTCACGGCTGTGGCTACCTCTGTGTCGGCACTCGGCAGCCCGTCCATAATTGTAAATACCACCTAACCGTGGTTTTTTTTTCTTTCTTTATACATACATACTAGTTACGAGTATACTATCTCTTTATCAACCAGTCTATATTAGCAGCAGACACAGTACAGTGCGGTAGTTCACGGCTGTGGCTACCTCTGTGTCGGCACTCGGCAGCCCGTCCATAATTGTATATACCACCTAACCGTGGTTTTTTTTTCTTTCTTTATACATACATACTAGTTACGAGTATACTATCTCTTTATCAACCAGTCTATATATTAGCAGCAGACACAGTACAGTGCGGTAGTTCACGGCTGTGGCTACCTCTGTGTCGGCACTCGGCAGCCCGTCCATAATTGTATATACCACCTAACCGTGGTTTTTTTTTCTTTCTTTATACATACATACTAGTTACGAGTATACTATCTCTTTATCAACCAGTCTATATTAGCAGCAGACACAGTACAGTGCGGTAGTTCACGGCTGTGGCTACCTCTGTGTCTGCACTCGGCAGGCAGTCCGTCCATAATTGTATACCACCTAACCGTGGTTTTTTTTTCATTCTTCTTTATACATACATAGTTACATAGACATCTCTTTATCAACCAGTCTATATTAGCAGCAGACACAGTACAGTACGGTAGTTCACGGCTGTGGCTACCTCTGTGTCTGCACTCGGCAGGCAGTCCATCCATAATTGTATACCACCTAACCGTGGTTTTTTTTTCTTTCTTCTTTATACATACATAGTTACATAGACATCTCTTTATCAACCAGTCTATATTAGCAGCAGACACAGTACAGTGCGGTAGTTCACGGCTGTGGCTACCTCTGTGTCTGCACTCGGCAGGCAGTCCGTCCATAATTGTATACCACCTAACCGTGGTTTTTTTTTCTTTCTTCTTTATACATACATAGTTACATAGACATCTCTTTATCAACCAGTCTATATTAGCAGCAGACACAGTACAGTACGGTAGTTCACGGCTGTGGCTACCTCTGTGTCTGCACTCGGCAGGCAGTCCGTCCATAATTGTATACCACCTAACCGTGGTTTTTTTTTCTTTCTTCTTTATACATACATAGTTACATAGACATCTCTTTATCAACCAGTCTATATTAGCAGCAGACACAGTACAGTACGGTAGTTCACGGCTGTGGCTACCTCTGTGTCTGCACTCGGCAGGCAGTCCGTCCATAATTGTATACCACCTAACCGTGTTTTTTTTTTCTTTCTTCTTTATACATACATAGTTACATAGACATCTCTTTATCAACCAGTCTATATTAGCAGCAGACACAGTACAGTACGGTAGTTCACGGCTGTGGCTACCTCTGTGTCTGCACTCGGCAGGCAGTCCATAATTGTATACTAGTATCCATCTCCATTGTTTACCTGAGGTGCCTTTTAGTTGTGCCTATTAAAATATGGAGAACAAAAATGTTGAGGTTCCAAAATTAGGGAAAGATCAAGATCCACTTCCACCTCGTGCTGAAGCTGCTGCCACTAGTCATGGCCGAGACGATGAAATGCCAGCAACGTCGTCTGCCAAGGCCGATGCCCAATGTCATAGTACAGAGCATGTCAAATCCAAAACACCAAATATCAGAAAAAAAAGGACTCCAAAACCTAAAATAAAATTGTCGGAGGAGAAGCGTAAACTTGCCAATATGCCATTTACGACACGGAGTGGCAAGGAACGGCTGAGGCCCTGGCCTATGTTCATGGCTAGTGGTTCAGCTTCACATGAAGATGGAAGCACTCAGCCTCTCGCTAGAAAAATGAAAAGACTCAAGCTGGCAAAAGCAGCACAGCAAAGAACTGTGCATTCTTCGAAATCCCAAATCCACAAGGAGAGTCCAATTGTGTCGGTTGCGATGCCTGACCTTCCCAACACTGGACGTGAAGAGCATGCGCCTTCCACCATTTGCACGCCCCCTGCAAGTGCTGGAAGGAGCACCCGCAGTCCAGTTCCTGATAGTCAGATTGAAGATGTCAGTGTTGAAGTACACCAGGATGAGGAGGATATGGGTGTTGCTGGCGCTGGGGAGGAAATTGACCAGGAGGATTCTGATGGTGAGGTGGTTTGTTTAAGTCAGGCACCCGGGGAGACACCTGTTGTCCGTGGGAGGAATATGGCCGTTGACATGCCAGGTGAAAATACCAAAAAAATCAGCTCTTCGGTGTGGAGGTATTTCACCAGAAATGCGGACAACAGGTGTCAAGCCGTGTGTTCCCTTTGTCAAGCTGTAATAAGTAGGGGTAAGGACGTTAACCACCTCGGAACATCCTCCCTTATACGTCACCTGCAGCGCATTCATAATAAGTCAGTGACAAGTTCAAAAACTTTGGGTGACAGCGGAAGCAGTCCACTGACCAGTAAATCCCTTCCTCTTGTAACCAAGCTCACGCAAACCACCCCACCAACTCCCTCAGTGTCAATTTCCTCCTTCCCCAGGAATGCCAATAGTCCTGCAGGCCATGTCACTGGCAATTCTGACGATTCCTCTCCTGCCTGGGATTCCTCCGATGCATCCTTGCGTGTAACGCCTACTGCTGCTGGCGCTGCTGTTGTTGCTGCTGGGAGTCGATGGTCATACCAGAGGGGAAGTCGTAAGCCCACTTGTACTACTTCCAGTAAGCAATTGACTGTTCAACAGTCCTTTGCGAGGAAGATGAAATATCACAGCAGTCATCCTGCTGCAAAGCGGATAACTGAGGCCTTGACAACTATGTTGGTGTTAGACGTGCATCCGGTATCCGCCGTTAGTTCACAGGGAACTAGACAATTTATTGAGGCAGTGTGCCCCCGTTACCAAATACCATCTAGGTTCCACTTCTCTAGGCAGGCGATACCGAGAATGTACACGGACGTCAGAAAAAGACTCACCAGTGTCCTAAAAAATGCAGTTGTACCCAATGTCCACTTAACCACGGACATGTGGACAAGTGGAGCAGGGCAGGGTCAGGACTATATGACTGTGACAGCCCACTGGGTAGATGTATGGACTCCCGCCGCAAGAACAGCAGCGGCGGCACCAGTAGCAGCATCTCGCAAACGCCAACTCTTTCCTAGGCAGGCTACGCTTTGTATCACCGCTTTCCAGAATACGCACACAGCTGAAAACCTCTTACGGCAACTGAGGAAGATCATCGCGGAATGGCTTACCCCAATTGGACTCTCCTGTGGATTTGTGGCATCGGACAACGCCAGCAATATTGTGTGTGCATTAAATATGGGCAAATTCCAGCACGTCCCATGTTTTGCACATACCTTGAATTTGGTGGTGCAGAATTTTTTAAAAAACGACAGGGGCGTGCAAGAGATGCTGTCGGTGGCCAGAAGAATTGCGGGACACTTTCGGCGTACAGGCACCACGTACAGAAGACTGGAGCACCACCAAAAACTACTGAACCTGCCCTGCCATCATCTGAAGCAAGAAGTGGTAACGAGGTGGAATTCAACCCTCTATATGCTTCAGAGGTTGGAGGAGCAGCAAAAGGCCATTCAAGCCTATACAATTCAGCACGATATAGGAGGTGGAATGCACCTGTCTCAAGCGCAGTGGAGAATGATTTCAACATTGTGCAAGGTTCTGATGCCCTTTGAACTTGCCACACGTGAAGTCAGTTCAGACACTGCCAGCCTGAGTCAGGTCATTCCCCTCATCAGGCTTTTGCAGAAGAAGCTGGAGACATTGAAGGAGGAGCTAACACGGAGCGATTCCGCTAGGCATGTGGGGCTTGTGGATGGAGCCCTTAATTCGCTTAACAAGGATTCACGGGTGGTCAATCTGTTGAAATCAGAGCACTACATTTTGGCCACCGTGCTCGATCCTAGATTTAAAGCCTACCTTGGATCTCTCTTTCCGGCAGACACAAGTCTGCTGGGGTTGAAAGACCTGCTGGTGACAAAATTGTCAAGTCAAGCGGAACGCGACCTGTCAACATCTCCTCCTTCACATTCTCCCGCAACTGGGGGTGCGAGGAAAAGGCTCAGAATTCCGAGCCCACCCGCTGGCGGTGATGCAGGGCAGTCTGGAGCGACTGCTGATGCTGACATCTGGTCCGGACTGAAGGACCTGACAACGATTACGGACATGTCGTCTACTGTCACTGCATATGATTCTCTCAACATTGATAGAATGGTGGAGGATTATATGAGTGACCGCATCCAAGTAGGCACGTCACACAGTCCGTACTTATACTGGCAGGAAAAAGAGGCAATTTGGAGGCCCTTGCACAAACTGGCTTTATTCTACCTAAGTTGCCCTCCCACAAGTGTGTACTCCGAAAGAGTGTTTAGTGCCACCGCTCACCTTGTCAGCAATCGGCGTACGAGGTTACATCCAGAAAATGTGGAGAAGATGATGTTCATTAAAATGAATTATAATCAATTCCTCCGCGGAGACATTGACCAGCAGCAATTGCCTCCACAAAGTACACAGGGAGCTGAGATGGTGGATTCCAGTGGGGACGAATTGATAATCTGTGAGGAGGGGGATGTACACGGTGATATATCGGAGGGTGATGATGAGGTGGACATCTTGCCTCTGTAGAGCCAGTTTGTGCAAGGAGAGATTAATTGCTTCTTTTTTGGGGGGGGTCCAAACCAACCCGTCATATCAGTCACAGTCGTGTGGCAGACCCTGTCACTGAAATGATGGGTTGGTTAAAGTGTGCATGTCCTGTTTTGTTTATACAACATAAGGGTGGGTGGGAGGGCCCAAGGACAATTCCATCTTGCACCTCTTTTTTCTTTTCTTTTTCTTTGCATCATGTGCTGATTGGGGAGGGTTTTTTGGAAGGGACATCCTGCGTGACACTGCAGTGCCACTCCTAAATGGGCCCGGTGTTTGTGTCGGCCACTAGGGTCGCTAATCTTACTCACACAGTCAGCTACCTCATTGCGCCTCTTTTTTTCTTTGCGTCATGTGCTGTTTGGGGAGGGTTTTTTGGAAGGGACATCCTGCGTGACACTGCAGTGCCACTCCTAGATGGGCCCGGTGTTTGTGTCGGCCACTAGGGTCGCTAATCTTACTCACACAGCTACCTCATTGCGCCTCTTTTTTTCTTTGCGTCATGTGCTGTTTGGGGAGGGTTTTTTGGAAGGGACATCCTGCGTGACACTGCAGTGCCACTCCTAGATGGGCCCGGTGTTTGTGTCGGCCACTAGGGTCGCTAATCTTACTCACACAGCTACCTCATTGCTCCTCTTTTTTTCTTTGCGTCATGTGCTGTTTGGGGAGGGTTTTTTGGAAGGGACATCCTGCGTGACACTGCAGTGCCACTCCTAGATGGGCCCGGTGTTTGTGTCGGCCACTAGGGTCGCTTATCTTACTCACACAGCGACCTCGGTGCAAATTTTAGGACTAAAAATAATATTGTGAGGTGTGAGGTATTCAGAATAGACTGAAAATGAGTGTAAATTATGGTTTTTGAGGTTAATAATACTTTGGGATCAAAATGACCCCCAAATTCTATGATTTAAGCTGTTTTTTTAGTGTTTTTTGAAAAAAACACCCGAATCCAAAACACACCCGAATCCGACAAAAAAAATTCGGTGAGGTTTTGCCAAAACGCGTTCGAACCCAAAACACGGCCGCGGAACCGAACCCAAAACCAAAACACAAAACCCGAAAAATTTCAGGCGCTCATCTCTAGTGCATACTTCACATTCCAATCTGGCAGCCTCTCTAGGACTATCTAAGGTTACACTACAACTATGTCACTTCCAGTTCCAAACACTGAACTTGGCTTCTATGCAACACCGGGGGTGTTCATCACGGCCATGGCAGCCTTTATACTCCCGCTCCACAAACCAGGAGTGGACATCATTCCATATCTGGGCAACTTTAACATCCTCCAGGGAGATGTTGTTACGGAGTGTTGCTCTCTAAAATCAACTGACCTGGGATCTCCGGTGGATCCTGAAGCTTTCCATTTCGCATTTGAAGCCGATAAGGAGGCGTTCCTTCCTGGGGATGATTCTCAACACGGAAGTGCAGCGGGTGTTTCTACCGGTGAAGAAAGCGTTGGTGATCCAATCAGTGGTCCGGGATTTCCTGATGCCAGGCCGGATATCAGTTCATCAGTGCTTCACCTTTTGGGGAAGATGGTTGCCTACTAATAGGCTCGACAGCACGGAAGATTCCTTGCAAGGTCTTTCTCTGGTCTTATGGTCAGGATCTCATCTTCACCTGCACCAGCGGATACGCCTGTTGCCGAAAGCCAGAATTTCACTCCTCTGGTGGCTGAAAACTTCTCACCTACTCGAGGGCCACAGGTTCGGGATTCAGAATTGGATTCATCTAACCACAGATGCAAGTCTCAGGGGTTGGGAAGCAGTCGCTCAGGGGGAAAACTTCCAAGGAAAGCGGTCAGTTCAGGTATCTCTCCTTCCAATAAACATTCTGAAGTTCGTGTACAATGACCTTCTACAAGAGGCACAACTTCTGCAAGATCAAGCCGTTCAGGTTCAGCTGGACAACGTCACAGCGGTGTCCTACATAAACAGGCAGGGCGGAATGAAGAGCAGGCCCAACACAATACCTCTGTCTCGAGCCTCATGAACCCCTCCTCCATCTCCTCAGCCACATACCTCCCCCTTGCATCTCTGCATGCAGCCTTGTGCCATTCCTGTGTCTCAAGCCTTTTGCCTCCTTCTTGTGACTCTTTAGCATCATTGATCATTTTCAGCCTCATTCCACCATGATGGGCACCCCATAACTTGTTATAATAGGTAGATGGCAGGATTCCTGGGATCGTCCACTGCAGAGTGGGCATTTTATCTTTCTTCTGAGCTGCTTGCCTCCCTTTAACTGGTTTTAAGTGGTAGAAGTGTCACCACCAGTTGGTACTGGTTCCAGCACACCTGCACTTGACTAACACTGTACAGCATTATACAATATATTTAGATTTGCTAAATTCAAAGATATGTTTTGCTTTTATTTACTAGATGTCTGTGTTACTTGTCTCAGCAGATGAAATGTAGCTTCCTCTAAAGTTACTGTGTCTAAATCCTCCTTTTCTCTTACGTCCTAGAGGATACTGGGGTCCACATTAGTACCATGGAGTATAGACAGGTCCACTAGGAGCCATTGGCACTTTAAGAGTTTGAGAGTGTGGGTTGGCTCCTCCCTCTATGCCCCTCCTACCAGACTCAGTTTAGAAAAGCTAGGGGAGCTCTCCAGAGATTCTCTAGTAAAGTTGTTTTTTAGAGTTTATTATTTTACAGGGAGGCTGCTGGCAACAGGGTATGGAGCGCAGTACTAACTGCGCTCTATGGCTCAGAGCTACATAGTGCGGCGCTGTGAGGGGCACCCTGAGCCAGCGCCTATACCCTACACTGACCTCCAAGCCTGTCAGGGTCCCAGGATCGCTGCCAGCAAAATTCCTCAGGCCAGTATAATCTCCAGAAGAGCAGGAAGACAGCACCATTAAGGGGGCGGGGCTTCTCCTCAGAATGGACCCAGCAGTCTTCAGCCCCATTTTCCTGCCTGCAGAAGCGCTGTCAGTGAGAGCTGTCCCTCCAGTTCAACTCCAGCTTTCTCTTACGGTACCAGGGAATTGTAGAAAGGGGGGAGGCTGTGTACAGACTGTGTAACCTATTAAGGTGCGCAGTCAGCGCTGGTTGGGGGTCTCCCTATACCTTGAAAGTGCTGTGTGTGGGTTGGCCCCAATCTCTGTGTCTCTCTTGCTTGCCATTCTTGGTGGTGAAACTCTGTCTGTCCTCCCCTGTGTATGTGTGGAGTGTCTGTGGTCTCCATTAAGCTATGTCCAGGGACTCTGTGTTATATGCTGCAGAGAATATGTCCTCTCAGGATTATCCCATTCCATGTAATCAGGATTGCACTGTTTTAGCGCAGATACCAGCAAGGGAGCCTGAATGGTTATCCTCTATCAAATCTATGATTTCTCAGATTTCTACTAGGGTTGCACAGAATGAATCTGCAACTCAGGTTTTACTCTTTGGCAGTTTGGTCCATTTCTGTTACCTCAGGGCCCCCCACTGTAGGTTCCCACAAACGTGCTCTTGCCCAGATTATGCAAGATGACACAGATACCGATTCTGACACGGCAGACGGTGATGGGGATGTGCGGAGGGGGGCCGCATCTCTTGCGAAAGGGGTGCAGTTGATGAGGCTATTAGAGATGTGTTGAATATTGCTGATATAACACCTGAGCAGGTTGAGGAGGCTTACTTTACTGACAATAAGAAAGCTTTGCTAACCTTCCCTGCGTCCAAAGAATTAATTGCTATATTTGAGAAAGCATGGGAAAACCCGGAGAAAAAATTCCAGATCCCTAGATTTTCTGATCCTCCTCCCCTTGTTGCTTTCCCCTTCCCTGAGAAGGATCAGAAAAAATGGGAAAATCCACCCATAGTGGACACGTCTATATCCAGACTCTCAAAAAAGGTGGTTTTACCTGTTCCAGGATCTACCGTCTTAAAGAGTCGGCTGATCGCAAAATTGATACTATGCTAAAATCCATATACATGGCTTCAGGGGCGATACTACGTCCCAGTATTGCCTGTGCATGGATTTTCAAAGCTATAGTAAAGTGGTCAGGCACGTTACTTGAGGATTTGGATACAATGGATAAAAGTGATGTTAAATTGTTTTTACGTAACATTCAGGATTCTGCAGGATTTATGGTGGAATCCATGAAAGACCTGGGTTCCATGGCAGCAGGGATATCTTCCATCTCTGTCTCAGCTCGTAGGGGACTTTAGCTGCGCCAGTGGTCTGCCGACGCGAAATCCAGGAGAGGTGTGGAGACCCTACCCTACATAGGTCAGGCTCTCTTTGGAGAAGCGTTGGATGCGTGGATTTCCACAGCTACAGCGGGTAAGTCTCCTTTTCTTCCCTCAGCTGCACCTTCTATATAGAAGCCTTTTTCTTCAGCTGCATCACAGCCCTTTCGGACTGCCAAAGCAAGAAAAACCAAGCCATCCAACACCTTCTTTTGAGGAGGTCGGGCAAAATCCAAGAAACCTGCTGCTGTGGGTTCCCAGGAACAGAAACTTACTTCAAGTACGCCAAAGTCCTCAGCATGACGATGGACAGCGCGGCCTGGAGGTGGGGCCAGTGGGGGCGAGACTCAGGCATTTCAGTCACGTCTGGGTGTCATCCGGCCTGGATCCCTGTGTGCAAGATATTGTGTCCCAGGGGTACAGGCTTGAAATTTCAAGATCTCCCTTCTCATCGATTCTTCAACAGATATGGCTATTCTACAGGAAGCCATCCAAAAGTTGGTGGAGGCACAGGTTATTGTACCAGTTCCACCCCATATGCAAAACAAAGGTCACTATTCGAACCTAATTGTGGTACCGAAACCGGATGGTTCGGTCAGACCCATTCTGAACTTAAAATCACTAAACCCCTTCCTGAGGGAGTTCAAGTTCAAATGGAGTCTCTAAGGGCGGTAATATCAGGTGTGGAGGAGGGGGAATTCCTGGTATCTCTGGATATCAAGGATGCGTACCTCTACATTTTTCGATTTGTCTGTCACATCAAGCTTCTCTCCGATTCGCACTGTTGGACTGTCATTTTCAATTCCAGGCCCTGCCATTTGGCCTTTCCACAACACTGAGGTTATTCACCAAGGTTAAATACAGAGAAAGTGCTACACCTGCGCTATCTTGCATCTGAGCTGCTTAGAAACACTAATGGGGCTCGCCCCTGGAAACCCACACAAAACAGTGAAATAACAAAAGATAGTGTTCTTAGCGCTGTGCTTGAAAACTCCCCAATGATCATATATTTCTTGAGTGCCTGGATATACAAGTTTTAGATAGACACTTACATTCGCATTCTCACCCATAGGCACTGAAAGGTTTCTTTATACACTCAGATGGAATCAATGCAGCCCGCCCGTCACCAGAAATGCACTTACATTAATATTCACTCTCGAGATCCCATAAAGGTATCTTTCAGTAAGGATCCAGGTGCTTCCACACTGCTTTGATGTCCAAAAAGTTTTAATAAACACTTAAAACACTGGTAGATTTTCACCATACAGGTAGACCCATAAGCAGTACAGAGTGAAATGCCCTGCTCAATCCGGCTGCAGACATGGACTGGATGGAATGATAGCAGGAGCTCCAATGTCTCTGACTCTTCGGATCTCCCTCTGATCTGGTCAGTAGCGGCAGAAGCTATAACGCGTTTCAAGGGACTTCCCTCTTCGTCAGATAGTGCCGCATCTTCCTCCCCATCGGGTATTTAATTTCACTGTCAGGAATCACGTGACTACTACAGCCAATCATCATGCATACTCAATTCAACCCAGATCAGATTAATTATCTAATCACACAACCTGGTAATTGCATGCGGAGGTCTGTTCACATGAATTTATACAAACAATTAAAACTGACGTATATATTAAAACAGTTTATATTTAAACAAGCATCCATCTCAGTCATTCAAAAAACAAGAGATGGAAGTAAAGAAAAAACATAATTACAATCATAGAAACCACTTTGTTTCAAAATCACAGTTCAGACCCATAGGGGTGAGTGTTTTCATATAAAAGATAGTTTGCATTTCTTTTCTAGCCAGCATAATCTCTGTGTTTTTGGTCCGCCAACCAGACTTAATGATTTGGATCCCACAGAAACTCTTTATATGTGCTGGATTACAATCATGATGTTTCTTAAAGTGAGCAGGCACGCTGTGCGATTCCAAACCCTTTTTCACATTGCGTACATGCTCACTTGACTGTTCTTTAAGCATTCTTCCTGTCCTCCCTATATATTGTAGTCCGCATTGGCACTCCAGAAGATAAATTACACTTTTGCTACAACATGTGATAAAATCCTTGATCGTATATAGGCGTTGTGTCACATTCGATTTATACTCTGTAATTTTACTCTCCATCTTACAGATCTTACACGTTACAAAATCCACATCTGTAAAAACCTTTAGAGGTTATTCTTGTTGTCATCCTCTCTACTGGTAGTGCACTCTTCACTAACAAACTTCTCAGATTTTTTGCTCGTCTGTATGTGAAAGTGGGCTTCTCAGTTACGAACTCTCTCAAGTCAGGATCTCTTGTCAAGAGGTCCCAGTGTTTACAGATAATTCGTTCAATCATTTTGTGTTTAGTGGTGTACCCAGTGATAAACCTAATTTTTGCAGGTTCATTTCTGGTTCGTTTAGCTTGAATTTCCAGCATGGATTTTCTCTCCCTGAACCGTACATAATTTTTAGCCTTTTCCACCAAGTGTTGATTGTAGCCCCTCACCACAAAATTGCTCTCCATATTGGCAGCCTGTATATCATACACCTCAATATTGGTGCAGTTCTGCCGTAGTCTCTGAAATTGTCCATGGGATATACTGCGAATCCAATTGAGGTGATGATTACTATCTTGGCTGACATATGCATTGCAATCCGTGGGCTTGGTGTAATTCCGTGTCAAAAGATTACCCTCCTCTATATAAATAGCTAAATCCAGAAAATGTACTTCCGTGCTACTTATATCAAATGAGAACTCAATTCCTCTATCATTACAGTTAAGGTGTTGACAGAAAAAATCTGGAGAGGGCCTATCCCCTTTCCATATAAAGATCAGGTCATCTAAGTAGCGGGCCAAGAGTACGAGACTGGCACCCCACTGGTGACCTGACCAGACTTTCTGGTCCTCCCAGTGGGCCATAAACAAATTAGCATAACTCGGTGCCAGTCTCGTACCCATCGCCGAGCCCGCCACCTGTAAGTAAAAGTCTCCCTTGTACCAAAAGAAATTGTTCTCCATGATAAAAGCAACGCCATCCTTAACAAAGTTCAAATTATTAGGATCACAACCTTCCTTCATAAAATGGTATTCAATGGCCTCTATGCCTTTATTATGCTGGATTATCGTATATAGAGACTTAACGTCTGCTGTTACCAACACAAACTCTGATGACCATGTGATTTCTGAAAGGATATTAATGATGGCTATAGTGTCCTTAAGATAGGCTCGTGTTTTCAAGGAAAGTGGTTGTATTTTGGAATCCAAAAAAGCCGAAAGATTGGCTGTGATGGAGTTTACACCAGCCACTCTAGGGCGGCCAGGTGGGTTCTCCATTGCCTTATGAATTTTGGGCAGAAGGTATATCACAGGTATGGATGGATTATCAACCTTTATATATTCCATTTCTTCCATGGTTATAACGTTATTCCCAAGATATAATTGGAGGAATACATCTAGTTTTTTCTGTATATTCCCTGATGTATATTCCCTGATGGATTTAATTTTCTATATGTATCCTTCTCTCCCAGTTGTCTTAGGAGTTCACTGTGATACATATCCCTATCGAGAATAACCATCCTGCCGCCCTTGTCTGCGGGCTTAATGACAATCTCATTATTTTTCCTTAATGATGAGATTGCTCCTCTCTGAACTTTTGTCAAATTATGTTTTTTAACCGGACCGAAATCACATCTCTCTAGATCCTCCTTTACTAAGTTTTCAAAAGCAGAGATCAGACATCCCTTCTTATGTTTGGGGAAAAAAGTTGTTTTTTTCCTAAAAATTTAATTTCATTGGGTGTATTCTCAGATGTTAATTCCCCATTCTTCTCTGCAAAAAACTTCTTTAAAGTGAGTTTCCTCACAAACTTCTGGAGGTCAACATAAACTTCAAATTCATCTATCTGATTTGTTGTGGCAAATTTTAAGCCCTTTTCTAACAAATCTGATTCTGCTTCAGTCAAGGAGTATTTACTTAAATTATATACCTTGGTGTTCCCCTGTTTCTTATCTGTACTCTTTGTGTCTAATGGAGGGGTCTCCAATTCTATTTCTTTATTTATTGGGATCTTAACCTTATTCTTTATACCATCCCTATTTCCTCCCCTACATCCCCTTGGACGTATTTACTTAGCGGTTATTTGTGTCCTCTGTATGGACATCCCCGCTCTAAAAAAGGAGAGGGAGAACGCAATCTTCTTGTTGTACGAACCTGGGGGGAATTACCTATCTCCTCTGCTTGCTCCCTCCCCCAATATCTCCTTCTATTCAAATGGTAATGAGAACCCCTATCTCTTGGTCTCTCAGACCTTCGGTTTAGTATTTTGGACAACTGCTCCTTTCAACTAATGGAATTCATTATAAAAGACAAAAGGAGCAGTTTGTCCAAAATAGAGGGAGAGTTAGAAACCTTAGACTCTCTTATTAAACCCTATGCTGACACAGAAAATTATAAGTGTTTAGAGGAGAAAATGACACTAAGGGTACAGAAAGTTGAAAAATAAATTATTGGGAAAAAGCAAAAGAAATATAAACGTGATAAGAAAGATTATGAGGAGAAAACGGTATACAAAGAGTTGCCTCAGAATGAATCTGAGCAATCAGGTAATTTTGTTACATCTGATAGAAAGGAGAGGAGAGATCCTAATATAAGATCTGATTATCAGGATACACAAAGGGTTAACCGTATTCCCACTATTGAAAGAGGGGGTTTTCAGAACTCCTCCCGTCATAGGGGAAATCAGGTTAATCGAAACCCAAATCCCAAATATACCGAAGGTCTGAGAGACCAAGCTTCCGACAGAGATAGGAATTCTCATTACCATTTGAATAAAAGGAGATATTAGGGGAGGGAGCAAGCAGAGGATATAGGTAATTCCCCCCAGGTTCGTACAACAAGAAGATTGCGTTCTCCCTCTCCTTTTTTAGAACGTGGACGTCCATACAGAGGACACAAGTAACCGCTAAGAAAATACGTCCAAGGGGATGTAGGGGAGGAAATAGGGATGGTATAAAGAATAAGGTTAAGATCCCAATTAATAAAGAAATAGAATTGGAGACCCCTCCATTAGACATAAAGAGTACAGATAAGAAACAGGGGAACACCAAGGTATATAATTTAAGTAAATACTCCTTGACTGAAGCAGAATCAGATTTGTTAGAAAAGGGCTTAAAATTTGCCCCAACAAATCAGATATATGAATTTGAATTCTATGTTGACCTCCAGAAGTTTGTGAGGAAACTCACTTTAAAGAAGTTTTTTGCAGAGAAGAATTGGGAATTAACATCTGAGAGTACACCCAATGAAATTAACGTTTTTAGGAAAAAATCAACTTTTTTTCCCAAACATAAGAAGGGATGTCTGATCTCTGCTTTTGAAAACTTAGTAAAGGAGGATCTAGAGAGATGTGATTTCGGCCTGGTTAAAAAACATAATTTGACAAAAGTTCAGAGAGGAGCAATCTCATCATTAAGGAAAAATAATGAGATTGTCATTAAGCCCGCAGACAAGGGCGGCAGGGTGGTTATTCTCGATAGGGATATGTATCACAGTGAACTCCTAAGACAACTGGGAGAGAAGGATACATATAGAAAATTAAATACTGATCCATCAGGGAATATACAGAAAAAACTAGATGTATTCCTCCAATTATATCTTGGGAATAACGTTATAACCATGGAAGAAATGGAATATATAAAGGTTGGTAATCCATCCATACCTGTGATATACCTTCTGCCAAAAATTCATAAGGCAATGGAGAACCCACCTGGCCGCCCTATAGTGGCTGGTGTAAACTCCATCACAGCCAATCTTTCGGCTTTTTTGGATTCCAAAATACAACCACTTACCTTGAAAACACGAGCCTATCTTAAGGACACTATAGCCATCATTAATATCCTTTCAGAAATCACATGGTCATCAGAGTTTGTGCTGGTAACAGCAGACGTTAAGTCTCTATATACGATGATCCATCTTAATAAAGGCATAGAGGCCATTGAATACCATTTTATGAAGGAAGGTTGAGAGCCTTAATAATTTGAACTTTGTTAAGGATGGCGTTGCTTTTATCATGGAGAACAATTTCTTTTGGTACGAGGGAGACTTTTACTTACAGGTGGCGGGCTCGGTGATGGGTACGAGACTGGCACCGAGTTATGCTAATTTGTTTATGGCCCACTGGGAGGACCAGAAAGTCTGGTCAGGTCACCAGTGGGGTGCCAGTCTCGTACTCTGGGCCCGCTACATAGATGACGTGATTTTTATATGGAAAGGGGATAGGCCTTCTCTAGATCTTTTCTGTCAACACCTTAACTGTAATGATAGAGGAATTGAGTTCTCATTTGATATAAGTAGCACGGAAGTACATTTTCTGGATTTAGTTATTTATATAGAGGAGGGTAATCTTTTGACACGGAATTACACCAAGTCCACAGATTGCAATGCATATGTCAGCCAAGATAGTAATCATCACCTCAATTGGATTCGCAGTATACCCCGTGGATAATTTCAGAGACTACGGCGGAACTGCACCAATATTGAGGTGTATGATATACAGGCTGCCAATATGGAGAGCAATTTTGTGGAGAGGGGCTACAATCAACACTTGGTGGAAAAGGCTAAAAATGATGTACGGTTCAGGGAGAGAAAATCCATGCTGGATATTCAAGCTAAACGAACCAGAAATGAACCTGCAAAAATTAGGTTTATCACTGGGTACACCACTAAACACAAAATGATTGAACGAATTATCTGTAAACACTGGGACCTCTTGACAAGAGATCCTGACTTGAGAGAGTTCGTAACTGAGAAGCCCACTTTCACATACAGACGAGCAAAAAATCTGAGAAGTTTGTTAGTGAAGAGTGCACTACCAGTAGAGAGGATGACAACAAGAATAACCTCTAAAGGTTTTTACAGATGTGGATTTTGTAACATGTGTAAGATCTGTAAGATGGAGAGTAAAATTACAGAGTATAAATCGAATGTGACACAACGCCTATATACGATCAAGGATTTTATCACATGTTGTAGCAAAAGTGTAATTTATCTTCTGGAGTGCCAATGCGGACTACAATATATAGGGAGGACAGGAAGAATGCTTAAAGAACGGTCAAGTGAGCATGTACGCAATGTGAAAAAGGGTTTGGAATCGCACAGCGTGCCTGCTCACTTTAAGAAACATCATGATTGTAATCCAGCACATTTAAAGAGTTTCTGTGGGATCCAAATCATTAAGTCTGGTTGGCGGACCAAAAACACAGAGATTATGTTGGCTAGAAAAGAAATGCAAAATATCTTTTATATGAAAACACTCACCCCTATGGGTCTGAACTGTGATTTTGAAACAAAGTGGTTTCTATGATTTTAATTATGTTTTTTTTTCTTCCATCTCTTGTTTTTTGAATGACTGAGATGGATGCTTGTTTAAATATAAACTTTTTTAATATATACATCAGTTTTAATTGTTTGTATAAATTCATGTGAATTGACCTGCTCATGCAATTACCAGTTTGTGTGATTAGATAATTAATCTGATCTGGGTTGAATTGAGTATGCATGATGATTGGCTGTAGTAGTCACGTGATTCCTGACAGTGAAGTTAAATACCCGATGGGGAGGAAGATGCGGCACTATCTGACGAAGAGGGAAGTCCCCTGAAACGCGTTATAGCTTCTGCCGCTACTGACCAGATCAGAGGGAGATCCGAAGAGTCAGAGACATTGGAGCTCCTGCTATCATTCCATCCAGTCCATGTCTGCAGCCGGATTGAGCAGGGCATTTCACTCTGTACTGTTTATGGGTCTACCTGTATGGTGAAAATCTACCAGTGTTTTAAGTGTTTATTAAAACTTTTTGGACATCAAAGCAGTGTGGAAGCACCTGGATCCTTACTGAAAGATACCTTTATGGGAACTCGAGAGTGAATATTAATGTAAGTGTATTTCTGGTGACGGGCGGGCTGCATTGATTCCATCTGAGTGTATAAAGAAACCTTTCAGTGCCTACGGGTGAGAATGCGAATGTAAGTGTCTATCTAAAACTTGGATATCCAGGCACTCGAGAAATATATGATCATTGGGGAGTTTTCAAGCACAGCGCTAAGAACACTATCTTTTGTTATTCACCAAGGTGATGGTGGAAATGATGGTTCTCCTCCGCAGACAGGGGGTGAACATAATTCCATATCTGGACTATCTGCTGATAAAGGCATCGTCCAAGGAGAAGCTGTTATAGTCCATTGTTCTCATTACCCATCTACTCAGGGAACACGGTTGGATTCTGACTCTTCCAAAATCACATTTGGAACCAACCAGAAGGTTGTCCGTTCTGGGAATAATCCTCGACACGCAACTGCAGAGGGTGTTTCTACCAAAGGAAAAAGCGTTGGTGATACAAACAATGGTCCGGGATGTCCTGAAGCCAGCCCAGGTGTCGGTTTATCAGTGCATTCGCCTTCTGGGGAAGATGGTGGCCTTTTACGAGGCTCTGCAGTATTGGAGATTTCATGCTCGGTCCTTCCAGCTGGATCTCCTGGTCAAGTGGTCGAGATCTCATCTACACATGCACCAGAGAATACGTCTGTTGCCAAAGGCCAGAATTTCGCTCCTCTGGTGGCTACAATTACCTCACCTTCTGGAGGGCCGCAGGTTCAGGATTCAGGACTGGATCCTTCTAACCAAGGATTCAAGTCTCCGGGGCTGGGGCGCAGTCACTCAAGGGGAAACCTTCCAAGGAAGGTGGTCAAGTCTGGAAGCCGGCCTACCGATAAACATTCTGGAACTAAGAGCCGTCTACAACGGTCTTCTCCAAGCAGCCCATCTTCTGATAAATCGGGCCATTCAAGTGCAGTTGGACAAAGTAACGACAGTGGCTTACATAAACCAACAGGGCAGAACGAAGAGCAGAGCTGCAATGTCAGAGGTAAAAAGAATCATCCTCTGGGCAGAAAAACACACGGTGCTGTCAGCAATCTTCATTCCGGGAGTAGACAACTGGGAAGCGGACTTCCTCAGCAGACATGATCTCCATCCTGGGGAGTGGGGTCTCCATCCGGTGGTGTTCAAGGAGGTAACAGTTATTTGGGGTGTACCCCAAATAGACATGATGGCCTCTCGTCTCAACAAGAAGCTTCGGCGATATTGTTCCAGGTCCAGACCTAGTGACTCTGTGGGTATTCCAGTCAGTGTACGTGTTTCCACCACACCCACTCATTCCAAGAGTGCTAAAGCTCATAAGGAGAGCAAGGGTTCAAGCGATCATCATTGTTCCAGACTGGCCAAGAAGGTCTTGGTACACGGATCTTCTGGATCTACTGCTAGAAGAGCCGAGGCCTCTTCCTCTTCAGGAGGACCTGCTGCAGCAGGGGCCGTTCGACTATCAAGATATACCAAGGCTACGTTTGATGGCATGGAGGTTGAACGCCAGATACTAGCTTGGAGGGGCATTCTGAACAAGGTTATTCCTACCCTGATACAGGCTAGGAAAGGAGTAACGTCTAAACATTACCATCGTATTTGGAAAAAAATATGTATCTTGGTGTGAGTTCAAGAAGTTTCCTACAGTGGAGTTTCAACTGGGATGGTTTCTCCTCTTCCTGCAAGCAGGCGTGGATGTGGGCCTGAGGTTGGGATCTGTAAAGGTCCAAATTTCGGCCCTATCCATTTTCTTCCAGAAACAATTGGCTGCCCTCCCTGAGGTTCAGACTATTTTGAAGGGAGTTCTGCACATCCAACCTCCATTTGTACTGCCTACAGCACCCTAGGATCTTAACGTGGTGTTGCAGTTCCTCCAGTCGGACTGGTTTGAGCCTCTACAGAAGGTTGAGGTCAAGTTTCTCATGTGGAAGGCTGTCACTTTGTTGGCCTTAGCTTCTGCTAGACATGTGTCGTAGTTGGGGGCTTTGTCCTGTAAAATCCCATACTTGATCTTCCATGAAGATAGAGCTGAGCTCCGGACACATCAGCAGTTTCTTCCGAAGGTTGTGTCTACATTTCATATCAACCAACCTATTGTGGTGCCAGTTGCGACTGACTCCTCAGTCTCATCAAAGTCCTTAGATGTTGTAAGAGCTCTAAAGATCTATGTGAGGAGGACTTCTCATCACAGAAAATCGGACTCTCTGTTTGTCCTGTATGATCCCAGGAAAATTGGGTGTCCTGCTTCTAAGCAGACGATTTCTCGCTGTATCAGGTTCACTATCCAGCATGCATATTCTACGACAGGCTTGCCGTGTCCTACGTGGGTTCTTTCTGGGTGGCTGCTCGGGGTGTCTCTGCTTTACAACTCTGCCGAGCGGCTACTTGGTCGGGGTCGAACACGTTTGCAAAGTTCTACAAGTTCGATACTTTGGCCTCTGAGGACCTTAAGTTTGGTCAATCAGTTCTGCAGTAGCCTCCATGCTCTCCCTCCCGTTCTGGGAGCTTTGGTACATCCCCATGGTACTAATGTGGACCCCAGCATCCTCTAGGACGTAAGAGAAAATAGGATTTTTATTACCTACCGGTAAATCCTTTTCTCGTAGTCCATAGAGAATGCTGGGCGCCTGCCCAGCGCTTCGTTTTCCTGCAGTGGTTATCTGGTTCAGTACAACTTTTGTTTTTAGTTACGTACTGCATTGTTACTTGGTAAGTAATGTTTTAGCGGTTGCTGAGTTTCAAGCTGGTTAGCTTGTTTTGCCTTGTGTGTGAGCTGGTATGAATCTCACCACTATCTGTGTTAAATCCTTCTCTCGAAGATGTCTGTCTCCTCGGGCACAGTTTCTAGACTGAGTCTGGTAGGAGGGCCATAGAGAGAGGAGCCAGCCCACACTCTCAAACTCTTAAAGTGCCAATGGCTCCTAGTGGACCCATCTATACCCCATGGTATTAATGTGGACCCCAGCATCCTCTACGGACCACGAGAAAAGGATTTACCAGTAGGTAATTAAAATCCTATTTTTACAGGCAGGCTGCTGGCAACAGTCTCCCTGCTTCGTGGGACTTAGGGGGGGAGTAGGATCCAACCCTTGAGGTTAATGGCCCCTATCTCCACTGACGGGACACTGAGCTCCTGAGGGTGATGTTCGTTAGCCACCTGAGGTGACCGCTCACTCCCGCAGCATGCCGCCACCCCCTAACAGAGCCAGAAGAAAGAAGAGTAGTGAATCTGATGCTGGAGTCCCGGTAAGCAGGTCCCCGGCGGGAATGGCGGCACAAGGGTGGGAGTGCAGCTCTGAGAGGCTGCGCTCCGGAAGGCTCAGCAGAACACTGTGTATGGCGCTGTGAGGGGTGTCCTGGGCCAGCTCGATACACTACACTGGTCAAACATAGCTTTCAAGTTCTAACCCACTGTTTGCTGCAAAAATTACCTCAGGCCAGTATAATCTCTAAGTGCGGAAAGACGCGCCATTACAGGGGCGGAAATTCTCCTCAGAGCGGATCCAGCACTAACCAGTGCCATTTTCTCCCTGCAGACACATGCTGACAGGGAACGCTGTCCCCCACATAACTACACTGAGGTAAAAGGTGTTATAAAAGGGGGGAGTGATATTATGTACTAGCTACCCTGTTAAGGGTACGCTAGTCGGCGGGGTTTTTATCTTTATAAAAGCCTATAAGGGCGCGCTGTGGCTTGCTTCTTGTACTCTGTGACTCTCTGAAGTTATTCTGGGGAGGGAAACTGTGTTGACATTTTCCTGTGTATGTGTAATCCACTTTACCATGTTTAAGGGAGTTTGTCCTGTACTGCAGAATGTATATCTTCTCCTGGGGAGTCTATACCATGCTCAAAACTGTACATATCTCAGGCTTTGGTGGCAGATATCCCTGGGGTGGCCGCCATAAGGTGTACTTTAAGAATATATCGCTTCCAATATATCCCATACTGGGTTTTGAAAAAAGTGGGGTTTAAAATCCCACTGCAGTGCCTCTCACCCCATCTACGTACCCTATAAAGCGTACACTTGCCCATATAATGCATATATATGAGTGGTCCAACATATGTTTGAGGCTATTAGGGATGAGGAATGTTATTATATGTATATAATGAATGCCTTTCCACTGTGTAGGGCGTTGAACTCCTTATTTGGGAAAACCTGAGTACACCCAGACAGTGACGGATCCATGGGGGGGGGGGGGGCACTCGGGCCCGTGCCCCCCCTGTCATTTGTGGCCTCTGTCCGTGGTGTCAAAGTCAGAAAAATATCACGCTGCACATTGCCATATATGCACCTCATGCGTGTGCCCGCTGCACGTGCATGAGCCCTCCCGTGCGTGCGTATACTCGCAGTCGCGTGCACTCGCAGGCGCACGGTATGCGCATTTACGGTATAGTTTGTGTGCGTCTAGCGGGCGACTCAATCGTTACATATTTTAGTCATATAATGTATTTTGTAGATTATGGTCCCGTTGATAGAATCTGAAAGTTTAGTTAATGTAGCATGTTCAGAGACAAAGAGATCCCTCTTTGTTTGATACGAAGGGTCAGACAGGGGTTACACAGTGGTGTTTAGTATCCATCGGAAGGGTATATAATTAGCAATATTCCGGTGTTGGTTAGAAACGGACTAATCGCTCGTGCGTATAGTTATGACTATAAGAAGTTTATGGACATTTGCTATATTTGCAGTTTATTACCCATGCGGCGGGAAACCTGAGTTTCCCTCCCACTTGAGCAGTTTGAAATAGTCACAGCCCACCTGTATGAACCAACCTATGACCTTTTGTTATAATGCGGAGACGGATTCCTGTGTCCAATGAACAATAAGAATGTAGGGACCATTGTACTGTACTGTGTGTAAGTGTATATAAAGACAAGCCGACCTGGGCCAGCTCTACTCTTCTCAACGGTTCTCATCACTGATAATCGGGAGCTGGATATCCAGGAAGGCGCATGCGATTGTTTCCCCTTGTGCGTAAGTTCTCTGCAACCATTTTACCTCCTAATTTGTTGTAAGCCATTCTCTCTCTCCTTCCCCTTTAAATGTAATTGTGCCACTATTGTATTTTAACGTGTAGTAATTCTGTTAGATATTTATGTTAGCCTGGTAGTGTATAAATTGTACTGTATATTCTTTTACAATTGAACGTTCATTCTCTCCCTTAAAGGTGTTAGAACCTTAGACCGGTATTTGAGTGTTTATTATATTGCTAAGTGTTCTCAGAGCGTCACGGACGCTCATACAGCTTTTAAACTAACAAGGTTACATTGCGTTGCATCTACACATTATCACTGCATAAAGGTTTACAGTATAAGTACATTCTTTAAGGTATAGTTATTAATGTTTAATTCTGTGAGCGTCAGCGCCGCTTGTGATCTCCTCGTGGTCTCGAGCGTCCGCTACGCTGGTAGCGTATCATTACGGTAGTCGGCAGCCTATAGCGTGCTTGCCTCTACGCATTAAGCCGTGAGTGAACGTGCCGCTCGTGCGTCTCGTCCACGGCTAAGCGTCCGCTACGCTAAGTGCGTACCCTTACGGTACCACATACTCCAATAGCGTACTGAGTCTCTTAACCTTTTAGAGTGTTTAATATAGGATAAATCTGCAGGCTTTATCAATTGGGGACTCGCCCGCTCTTCACATATCTGCACTAGGTAACTTTAGCAGACATTATCGGTCAGCAAAGGGCGGGAAGGTGTTATCCCTCGTAGTGCTGACCAGATAAGCGTCTGCTTTGCTTAGTAGGGAGTGCTGAGGGAATACGGAACCTGAAGGTAAGAACAGTACGTTATTGTCTTTTAAAACCTGTTTAGTTTCTGTTTTGCGTACGTACGCATAAGCACACACACCTGTATTTCTTGTTTAGTAGTATTTGTCCGTATATCATTCTCCTGATTGCCACATACCAGTGATAACGTGCTGAGAGATTTGTTGTTATTAATAGTTAAAAGATAAAAAGTAATATTTAAGGGAATAATTGTAAAGGCACGCACACAGTCTCGCCTAGAAATACAAGGGAGATTTGGGTGGTGTCCAGTGAATGATTACAATTAAAGATCATTTACATTGATAAACGTGTAGTTGTGTTACTGTGGACGTACTTGGTTTGTGTACACGTGTTCTTACAAGGGCGGGGCGTACACGACGCAAGGGTCGACGCACGGAGCGTATATTACGCAACGGAGCGTACGGATATGCCCACATAATACAAACCGCACGATAGTATTGTTTTAGTAGGCGATAAGGAAGCAACGCGATAATAACGCAAATCTATCTCAAATCCAAAAAAGTTAAAGTTAAAAGAAAAAAACTTTCTCTGTTGCAATTCTTCTGGGTTAGACTATTACTGAATGAAAGGAATTCTGTACAGAAATAAGAGTGTTCGAATGTAAGAGTGTGTATATATAAGATTTTTCTCTTTTTTACGAACGTGGGAACCATAGGCCAGTAGGAAGAGGTACACCAGCGAGAGTGATAGCGTGGGGTGGCTTGGGAGGCGTCCCTTGTTAGTCTCGACATATTATGAGCAGTAGAGTCTGCTGTACATAACAGACCAGGAGGTCAAGGACCAGGAGGTTCAGGTACAGCAGACTAGAAGTAGAGAGCACAACCGAAGAGGGTTGGTGCGAGACCCATATAGGCCAACAAAGCTCATTGCTGAAGGAATTCGCAGCCGAAATTTTCGATTCCACTGATCGTTCCGCACATAAGATTAGTTGCTTGTGTGCAGATACGATTGTACCGCATGTGATTGTGTGCATTAGCGTGTCTTGAATATTCATAAGAACGCTACTTGCACATTGTTAACGTGATTTGTGTAATTTTTTATTTTAAGGGAAGTAGCCTGATCACTCAGGGACATTCCAACGACTGATACTTGCTGGGGAGGGTAACATACTCCCACACGCCCGAGCAAGTAGACGTTCATAGGGGCCCTAGGTTGGGTACGGAACCTCTGGGAACTTTGGTCGCCGTATTGGCCAGCGTGGGCGGAGTTAAGTGGGCGGACCTCGAGGCAAAACCCCCACCGCAGCCTTACCCCGGACATCTTGGTTTTTGTAAGGGTTGCCGAAGACCCTGATTTGAAGTCAGAGGTAGTGAAAGCAGCACCTGCAAAGATGGGGGCCAGTTGTTCAGGTAAGGGGCGATCAACCGAGGTTCAGGTTGATTTGGTAAACCGACCAATCGGGTCGGCAAGGTATATCATGTGTGAGAAATATGGTCATCACACAGAAATGTTGTGCAATGAATGGGAAAGGATGACTGTGCATTACGGGGAGAAGCTTCCCCGGGTAGGTACTTTTAACCCAGAAGTATTACAGAATTTAAGGAGAAGAGTTTGCCTGATTAAATCTTCAAAAAGGCGTATTAGACATTATGACTATTTAAAATTGTGGCAACAGGAAAGTGAAATGCAAAGAAATTTAACTTACATATCTGACTCTCATCTTGGGAAGAGAGACATGGCAATGGAGAGGATTATGGCTGCAGAGAATGGCACGATGGTGTACGATAAAAATGCACTTAGTAACTGTATTAAGACTGAAAGTAACAAATGTAATAATGTTTATAAAAATGAAAGTGTCAAAATTACAAATGTTAACCTGTGCAAGTTGCACCCCATGTTAAACTCCCCTCAGGACTACCAGCGAGAAAGTGAAACCAGCACGATGTCGGCACCGTTTCCAGTAGCCATCCTACAAGACATCCAAGTGGACGCGACCAAATCGGTAAAGGCAATAATCAAACCCCCTAACGGAGGGTCAGGTGAGGTCGTGTCCACAGGTACGTACGGTGTTATATATCACGCACAAACAAATGTACCTCATAAAGAAGAACCAACACAAGATGATGTAATTGAACTTAGTCCTGTCAGGGTGATCACAGTCCCCAATGGGAAGACTGACGATCAGGGAGTCATTCCCGTCAAAGACAGTGCAATGCGCCGTCCCTAGTCCCGGACAGAATTGAGATCAATCATGTCTGAATTCCCTGATCCTAGGGAAGATCTAGCTTCATGTCAGAGATTTATTAAAGAACTAGGAAACTCCACAGAACCCACCAACAAAGATTGGCGGACAGTGCTGAGGGCATGTTTGCCCTCCAGTGTTGACCCTGCGAAATTTATTGCTGATTGTAAATTAGACACAGAGGTACCTCAAACGGAGGAACACAATCAGGAATGTATTAAGCAGATCAACCGACAGTTGGAAGTATATTTCCCATCCATTGTGGAATGGGAAGAAATCTTCTCCATAAGACAAAGAGAGGGGGAAATCACTTCTAATTACTTTCATCGGGCACTGCAGGAAATGGCTAGATACACTGGTATAGAAGATATTAAGACAAATGTACACTACAGGAAAGTAGCAGTTTATGTGTTAATAAATGGTTTAAAGAAAGTATTAAGAACGAGTATACAAGCCTCTCTACCTAACTGGAGAGATATCTCAGTGGCCGATTTGAAAGAGTCCGCTATTAATCATGACCGGAACATCAAAAGCAAGCCACAAACCCCTGTGAATAGGTCAAAAGTAAGAAGGTGTTACAACTGCTTAAGGGAAGGTCATGTTGCACGAGATTGTAGGTCTAAAAACACACACAAGGTATATACACCCCCTAGACAACGACATGACCATAATAGTCAAAGAACCAGGGAAACACAGGAAGAGCGGTTGATGGCGATGAGCATCCAAGCATTAGAGGAGGCATCAAATCAACCAAAACCCCAGGCCATTGGCACATGGAGGAAACCAAGGATTTGTTATCGTTGTAAAAAAAGAAGGGCATTATGCCAGTAACTGCAACAGCCCACATAAAGTCAGACCCCCTAGACAGAAACACGAGCAGAGTTACGACACTCGGAAGTATAATCAGGTATCACACATGTCAAATTTTGGTCCACACATATAATTTATGATTAGGAAAGTTGATCATTAACCTTGAAAAAGCCTGAGGTAACAGTTAATAAATTGGGAGGTCATTCCTTGAAGACACAGGAATGACCGGGTAAAATTTGTAATGTATCTGTAAAATGTTTCTTTTTCCCCATCTCTGACATTCACCACAACAGCTCCAACATCACCTGACCTTTTCAGAAGTTTACCAAACCCCAGTATGACCTACCAGCATCGATGTATCCTGGCCAGATACAAAGGGTGGAGTATGGAAATACTGGTGGGAGAGACTATGCAAAGATACCATAGGACATGTAGATGTGACAGCCTGATGATGAACGGAAGATCTGACAATGTTTTTTTTCTCTCCTGAAAAATGTTTGAAAAATGTTTTTTTGTCTGTTGTTGTTTATCGTTGATTTATGTGACGCATATATATATATATATATATATATATGAACGGTTCTCTCTCTCTTGTTGTTTTTTTTTCTCTCTCTCTCTTCTTTCTCATGTTCTCATAACGTTACAGATGGTATGTCACACATCAGTTGGATAAATGGTAATGCAAGATTTATTCTCCTTACAGAAAGAGCACTGAGCTAGAAGGAATATTGTATCACCAGAATGATTAGAAGACTGAGAGACAGCATCTTTGAGATGACAGCAGAACAAGAAGAACAACAAGACTAGAGAACTAATTATCGTAACAAGTTTCTCTCCCCCTCAAACTGTTTTTCTGTACCCCCATTACAAATTTCTCCTTTTCTCCTCCTGTAAGATGGACTTGCCCCAAGAGACTGTGATATGGATTTTTCTGTTGACCATGATGTTGACCAGAGCAGTCTGTTTCGGTGAGAGTACCAGTGAGGTCGAGAAAGGATCCAGAATGAGTTTCTGATGACTGAGACGGAGGTGTAAATTTCCAATAACAACACAATCACCGAGCAAAGGCGAGTACCGGAAAACGATCTAGCAGCCATGTTATTTGTAAACATTGTAAAGGATTGTTAGCTAAAGAAAATTGCATCTGTAGGCATTGTGATAACTTAGTTGAGGATGGGTGCATCAAGAAATGTCAGTCCAATTTTAACATTAACATGGACCGGCATCCATTGGGTGAATATCACTCATTAGTGGGTAAGGTGTTAAACCAAACAGACTGTTGGGTATGCTCTCAAGTACCTCAAGGTCACAGCAAGTCAGGACTAGTACCATTTCCTTTAACGATAGGGGAGGTACTTGAGTTAAGTGGTGGGAGGCCGGTGGACAAGAGGTTTAATATCTCTAGTCCTCCTAGTTTAAAGCTCCACCAATATCATGTGGATAGGTCCTTAGTGTGTTTTAACATTTCCAATCCCCGAAAGCCGGGAAATTGGGAAGTGTCATGGAGTAATCAAACCATGACATTCTCACATAGAGCCGACAGATTGCCCATAGACACAGAACTTATACGCCAGATAATCGACCATAGGAAATTCTTTTGGTATAGGTACACCTTAGGAAGTAGGATCATGCGAGTTGGAGAAGTATCACCAGGATACTGTGCACAGATCGTACAAACTGATACGTGTACTAAACAGATGGAAGAATTAGGGTTAGGAGAGTTCACATGGAAAATCTGTAATATGGTTATGTCACACTCCGTCCCATATGTTCTCCCCGATGATGCATACTTCATATGCGGGAGGAAGGCGTATAAGTGGCTTGCCCCAAACTCAGAAGGGTTATGTTATATTGGAAAAGTACTGCCTGAGATAATGACTGTATCCCACACTAAAATGAAAGATATTCACCGCAGTGCCCAAGCTCCTTATACTCACACTCATTACGAGCACATCGTTAAACGGCACCTGATAGAAAGAACAGAGCATCCGGCTTCTGACCTGATCCATGAATCCACCGGGATTCAATTCCTAATCGCTTTAGATATCACTCGTACCGCCAGAGGAGTGATAAATTATAAATATATATCTGCGCTTGCAAATTTATTAGACAATATCACTGAAATGTATGATGACACATTCAGGTATACTGGGAGAGAGTTACAAGCCTACAAAACAGAACTGGTTCAGCATAGGATGATTCTCAATTATCTCACGGCTGTGACAGGCGGGTATTGTGTTACCCTAGCGACTCAGTATGGAATAAAGTGCTGCACGTATATTACAAACAGCACTGAGGACCCAGCCGAGGTCATAGACCAAAAGATGGATGACATTTTGCAATTAAAATGGGAGTTCCGAAGGAAACACAATCTCACCCTTGCCGCTGTGGGTAATGAGCTGACCGGTTGGGTGTCATGGTTGAACCCATGAAATTGGTTCTCTGGTTTAGGAGAATGGGCCCAAGGTATTATCATGGATGTAGGGAAATTTCTTTTGTGTATTCTGGGTGTCATCATATTGGTCGGTCTGATATTTAGATGCATTCGGGTTTTAACAAAGTGTAAACGTAGCGCCCGAGTGATGAGTTTAAGAAGTGAAGATACTGTAATAACATTGACTGATTTGATTTACGACCCAACCATTGAGACAATGTTGTGATGAAAATGTGATTCCACGGTCCGTTTCTTTCACCCGTTTCTCCTTTGTTTTCCTCCAAGGTACAAAGACATCCGCTTGGAAGAAGAATTTGACAACCTTTTACACAGACCATTGATGGACAATGCCATAGACCCCCAATATCCCTAGCAATTTTAAAATTTTACGATAGCCCAACACTTTTGTAAGTCTATGGACATTGAGAAAGCTTTTGCTCGCATTTTGGCAAAAGCCCAAAGAGACTACAGTCAACATGTACATCAAGACAAGACACCAGACAAGACTTCAATCAACAAATGTATATTAAACTCACATAGTTTATGACTGCATTTACCATAATTGCTCCTTATCTTCATCTCTACAACCTTCAGGTAACGACACACATAGTCGATAGGGAATATAGGCACAGATATCAACACTCACATATCCCCCCATTCATGTATCATCAACTAAAATGTGCTCCCCCATTTTGTTGCAACCAAAAGCCGAAAAGAGCTCGGTAAAGTTTGACAGCCCATCCACAGGCCCGTAATACGGGATAAGAAGGAATTCAAATGTATACTTCGCAATACCTCGGAGCTTGATTTAAAACACGTACGGCACGATGATACATGACCCCTCAAACATGGACTCATACATACATGCTTCTACTATCTCACTAGGTCATACCGTTTTCCCACCTTCTTCTCTCCTCCACTACCCAATCATAGAAATGTATTTACATGACATATATTTTTCTCTTTTTGAACTGTTTTAGGAAGTGGCAGTTATTGGTGACTGCCAAAGGGTGGACTGTCAAAGTCAGAAAAATATCACGCTGCACATTGACATATATGCACCTCATGCGTGTGCCCGCTGCACGTGCATGAGCCCTCCCGTGCGTGCGTATACTCGCAGTCGCGTGCACTCGCAGGCGCATGGTATGCGCATTTACGGTAGAGTTTGTGTGCGTCTAGCGGGCGACTCAATCGTTACATATTTTAGTCATATAATGTATTTTGTAGATTATGGTTCCGTTGATAGAATCTGAAAGTTTAGTTAATGTAGCATGTTCAGAGACAAAGAGATCCCTCTTTGTTTGATACGAAGGGTCAGACAGGGGTTACACAGTGGTGTTTAGTATCCATCGGAAGGGTATATAATTAGCAATATTCCGGTGTTGGTTAGAAACGGATTAATCGCTCGTGCGTATAGTTATGACTATAAGAAGTTTATGGACATTTGCTATATTTGCAGTTTATTACCCATGCGGCGGGAAACCTGAGTTTCCCTCCCACTTGAGCAGTTTGAAATAGTCACAGCCCACCTGTATGAACCAACCTATGACCTTTTGTTATAATGCGGAGACGGATTCCTGTGTCCAATGAACAATAAGAATGTAGGGACCATTGTACTGTACTGTGTGTAAGTGTATATAAAGACAAGCCGACCTGGGCCAGCTCTACTCTACTCTTCTCAACGGTTCTCATCACTGATAATCGGGAGCTGGATATCCAGGAAGGCGCATGCGATTGTTTCCCCTTGTGCGTAAGTTCTCTGCAACCATTTTACCTCCTAATTTGTTGTAAGCCATTCTCTCTCTCCTTCCCCTTTAAATGTAATTGTGCCACTATTGTATTTTAACGTGTAGTAATTCTGTTAGATATTTATGTTAGCCTGGTAGTGTATAAATTGTACTGTATATTCTTTTACAATTGAACGTTCATTCTCTCCCTTAAAGGTGTTAGAACCTTAGACCGGTATTTGAGTGTTTATTATATTGCTAAGTGTTCTCAGAGCGTCACGGACGCTCATACAGCTTTTAAACTAACAAGGTTACATTGCGTTGCATCTACACATTATCACTGCATAAAGGTTTACAGTATAAGTACATTCTTTAAGGTATAGTTATTAAGGTTTAATTCTGTGAGCGTCAGCGCCGCTTGTGATCTCCTCGTGGTCTCGAGCGTCCGCTACGCTGGTAGCGTATCATTACGGTAGTCGGCAGCCTATAGCGTGCTTGCCTCTACGCATTAAGCCGTGAGCGAACGTGCCGCTCGTGCGCCTCGTCCACGGCTAAGCGTCCGCTACGCTAAGTGCGTACCCTTACGGTACCACATACTCCAATAGCGTACTGAGTCTCTTAACCTTTTAGAGTGTTTAATATAGGATAAATCTGCAGGCTTTATCAGTGGTCCCCCCCGGCGTCGGTGCCGCACAGGGAGATGACGGGCACCCGCTGAGATTGTGTTACCAGCGGGCGCCCGTCTCCCTGCACAGCAGCAGCCGGAGGAAGGAGCTCAGTACTGAGCTCCTGCTTCCGGCGCTGTCACTGTGCGGCGTGCGCTATGGGAGAGACATCAGTCATGACGTCTCTCTCATAGTGCTGAGGAGTGGACGCCAAGAGCAGGACTGCAGCAGTCTTGAAGCGGGAACGGGGCTCGGTAAGTATGTTGTTTTCTCTTCCATAATGCAGCGGGGGCATCTACTGGGGGCAAACTACGGGGGGGACATTACTACTGGAGGGGCATCAACAAGGGGCATTACTACGGGGGGACATTACTACTGGGGGCAAACTATTGGGGGCATTATTACTGGGGGGCATCTACTGGGGGCATTACTACTGGGGGTCATCTATTGGGGGCAAACTCCTAGGGGGCATTACTACTGGGGGCAAACTACTGGAGGACATTATTACTGGGGGCATCTACTGGGGGCAAACTACTGGGGGACATTATTACTGGGGGGCATCTACTGGGGGCAAACTACTGGGGGACATTATTACTAGGGGTCAACTACAAAGGGGCTAACTACTGGGGGCATACTACAGGATGGCATTACTACTGGCGGCGTAACTACAGGGGCATTACTACTGGCGGCTTAACTACAGGGGGGCCAAACTACTGGGGGCATAACTACAGGGGCCAAACTACTGGGGGATAACTACAGGGGTCAAACTACAGGGGCAATACTACTTTGGGGCTAAACTACAGGGGGGCCAAACTACTGGGGGCATAACTACAGGGGCCAAACTACTGGGGGATAACTACAGGGGCATTAATACTGGGGGCTAAACTACAAGGGGGGCATAACTACAGGGGCTAAACTACAATGGGGCAAACTACAGGGGTGCATTACTACTGGTGGCTAAACTACAAGCAGGCAAACTACTTGGGGAATTACCACTGGGAGGCTAAACTAAAGGGGGCGGGGGTAAACTACTGGGGTCATAACTGCAGGGGCATAACTACTAGGGCGCTAAATGACTGGGGGCATTACTACAGGCAACATTACTACTGGGGGCAATACGAGCATTGCATAAGGGGCACCACTACTATGGGGTCTATATAAGGGGCACTACCAGTACAGTGGACATTGCATAATGAGCGCTACAACTGTGGGCATTGTATAAAAAGTGCCACCTCACATACACCGAAGCCGCACGCAAATGTACTTTCCCCTTCCATGGTGCCCCCCCTATCATTTTCTTCTGGATCCGCCCCTGCACCCAGAGTTATTATCTACATCCCTATAGAGTGTCAAAATTGTCAAATATGGTTTTCTACAACCTCCATAAAGGCTGATCACCTATTGAGACTAATCTCTAATACTGTGCACTGCTGCAGGTGTGACTCGGAGACCCACTTTTGCGTACATCTCTGGGGCTATTGTAACGTGGTCAGGCTCCTTACTTGATGATTTAGATTCTATGGGTAGAAGTGACTTATACTTGTTTCTATGTCACATACAGGATTCTACTGGCTTCACGGCGAGACGCCATGAAGGAGATTGACCTGCATAACGCAGGAACCACTGCTCTGGAAGTTTCGACATGCAAGGGATGGTGGCTACACCAATTGACTGCGGATACAGAATCAGAGTAAGGTATGACAGGTCCGCCCTTCACAGGTAAGACCCTGTTGGGATGCATGGTATACGTGATTATCCATGTCAACTGCGGGTAAGTCGGTATGTCTTCCTTCCACAGCTGTACAGACAAGGAAATTATATCCTAGACCTACACTGCAATTCCTTCGAACATGATTCCACATATTCCTCCACTTCCTTTAGAGGACGTTTGGGAAATCCAGAAAACCTGCGCTGCCAGGTTCCCAGGGACGGATTTCAAATTCGGCCTTTTACAAACCTTTCGCTTTGTCGGTGGACCTCACTGCCTGGGGATCAGGCAGGTGGGAGCGAGACTAAAGAGATTCAGTAACACATCTGGGCGATATACTGCCTAGACCCCTGGAAACAGTTGGGTTGCCCAGGGGTGCAGACTAGAATTTCTAGTATTCCCACCTCACAGATTATTCAAATCAGGCTTACTAGCTTCTCAAGCAGAAAGTGCACTACTGCTGGAAGCTATCATAACATTTGTCAAACTAATGTCATTATTCCAGTTCCACCTCTTTAACGTAACAGGGGTTACTATTCAAACCTGGGGTCATTGATTCCCTACTGGTGTGTTTTCAATTCAGGAGGGAGTCTGGGAGTGGTGATCTCTGCTCGAGATGTAGAGGAAATCCTGGTATCCCGGGCTATCAGGGGTGCGTACTTCACATTCCAATTTGGCCGCCTCTCTAGGACTATCTAAGGTTACACTACAACTATGTCACTTCCAGTTTCAAACACTGAACTTGGCTTCTATGCAACACCGGGGGTGTTCATCAGGGCCATGGCAGCCTTTATACTCCCACTCCACAAACCAGGAGTGGACATAATTCCATATCTGGGTGACCTTAACATCCTCCAGGGAGATGTTGTTATGGAGTGTTGTTCTCTCAAATCAACTGACCTGGGATCTTGGGTGGATCCTGAAGCTTTCAATTTCGCATTTGAAGCCGATAAGGAGGCATTCCTTCTTGGGGATGATTCTCAACACGGAAGTGCAGCGGGTGTTTCTACCGGTGAAGAAAGCGTTGGTGATCCAATCAATGGTCTGGGATGTCCTGATTCCAGGCCGGATATCCGTTCATCAGTGCTTCACCTTCTGGGGAAGATGGTTGCCTACTAATAGGCTCGACAGTACGGAAGATTCCTTGCAAGGTCTTTCCCACTGGATCTCCTGGTCTTTTGGTCAGGATCTCATCTTCACCTGCACCAGCGGATACGCCTGTTGCCGAAAGCCAGAATTTCACTCCTATGGTGGCTGCAAACTTCTCACCTACTCGAGGGCCGCAGGTTCGGGATTAAGAATTGGATTCATCTAACCACAGATGCAAGTCTCAGGGGTTGGGAAGCAGTCGCTCAGGGGGAAAACTTCCAAGGAAAGCGGTCAGTTCAGGTATCTCTCCTTCCAATAAACATTCTGAAGTTCGTGTACAATGACCTTCTACAAGCGGCACAGCTTCTGCGAGATCAAGCCATTCAGGTTCAGCTGGACAACGTCACAGCGGTGTCCTACATAAACAGACAGGGCGTAATGAAGAGCAGGGCCAACATAGTACCTCTGTCTCGAGCCTCATGAACCCCTCCTTTGTCTCATTTTCAGCCTCATTCCACCATGATGGGCACCCCATAACTTGTTATAATAGGTAGACGTCAGGATTCCTGGGATCATCCACTGCAGAGTGGGCATTTTATCTTTCTTCTGAACTGCTTGCCTCCCTTTAACTGGTTTTAAGTGGTAGAAGTGTCACCACCAGTTGGTCCATCTGTACTGGTTCCAGCACACCTGCACTTTACTAACACTGTACAGCATTATACAATATATTTAGATTTGCTAAATTCAAAGATATGTTTTGCTTTTATTTACTAGATGTCTGTGTTACTTGTCTCAGCAGATGAAATGTAGCTTCCTCTAAAGTTACTGTGTCTAAATCCTCCTTTTCTCTTACATCCTAGAGGATACTGGGGTCCACATTAGCACCATGTGGTATAGACAGGTCCACTAGGAGCCATTGGCACTTTAAGAGTTTGAGAGTGTGGGTTGGCTCCTCCCTCTATGCCCCTCCTACCAGACTCAGTTTAGAAATTGTGCCCGGAGGAGCCGGTCACAGCTAGGGGAGCTCTCCAGAGATTCTCTAGTAAAGTTGTTTATTATAGTTTAATATTTTACAGGGAGGCTGCTGGCAAAAGGGTATGGAGCGCAGTACTAACTGCGCTCTGGGGCTCAGCGGTACATAGTGCGGCGCTATGAGGGGCACTCTGATCCAGCGCCTATACCCTACACTGACCTCCAAGCCTGTCAGGGTCCCAGGATCGCTGCCAGCAAAATTCCTCAGGCCAGTATAATCTCCAGAAGAGCAGGAAGACAGCACCATTAAGGGGGCGGGGCTTCTCCTCAGAATGGACCCAGCAGTCTTCAGCCCCATTTTTCTGCCTGCAGAAGCACTGTCAGTGAGAGCTGTCCCTCCAGTTCAACTCAGCTATCTCTTACGGTACCATGGGGTTGTAGAAAGGGGGGAGGCTGTGTACAGACTGTGTAACCTATTAAGGTGCGCAGTCAGCGCTGGTTGGGGGTCTCCCTATACCTTGAAAGTGCTGTGTGTGGGTTGGCCCCAATCTCTGTGTCTTTCTTGCCATTCTTGGGGGTAAATTTGTGTCTGTCCGTGTGTGTGTGTATGTGTGTGTGTGTGTGTGTGTGTGTGTGTGTGTGTGTGTGTGGAGTCTCTATGGTCTCCAATAAGCTATGACCAGGGACTCTGTGTCATATGCTGCAGAGGATATGTCCTCTCAGGATGATCCCATTCCATGTAATCAGGATTGCACTGTTTTAGTGCAGATACCAGCAAGGGAGCCTGAATGGTTATCCTCTATCAAATCTATGATTTCTCAGATTTCTACTAGGGTTGCAAAGAATGAATCTGCAACTCAGGTTTTACAGAACTCTATGGCAGTTTGGTCCAGTTCTGTTACCTCAGGGCCCCCCACTGTATGTTCCCACAAACGTGCTCTTGCCCAGATTATGCAAGATGACACAGATACTGATTCTGACACGTCAGACGGTGATGAGGATGTGCGGAGGGGGGCCGCATCTCTTGCAAAAGGGGTGCAGTTGATGATAGAGGCTATTAGAGATGTGTTGAATATTGCTGATATAACACCTGAACAGGTTGAGGAGGCTTACTTCACTGACAATAAGAAAGCCTCGCTAACTTTCCCTGCGTCCAAAGCATTAAATGCTATATTTGAGAAAGCATGTGAAAACCCGGAGAAAAAAATTCCAGATCTCTAGAAGGGTTCTGGTTGCTTTCCCCTTCCCTGAGTAGGATCAGAAAAAACAGGAAAATCCATCCATAGTGGACACGTCTGTATCCAGACTCTCAAAAAAGGTGGTTTTACCTGTTCCAGGATCTACCGTCTTAAAGAGTCGGCTGATTGCAAAATTGATACTACGCTCAAATCCATATACATGGCTTATGGGGCGATACTACGTCCCACTATTGCCTGTGCATGGATTTTCAAAGCTATAGTAAAGTGGTCAGGCACGTTACTTGAGGATTTGGATACAATGGATAAAAGTGATGTTGAATAGTTTTTACTTAACATTCAGGATTCTGCAGGATTTATGGTGGAATCCATGAAAGACCTGGGTTCCATGGCTGCAGGGATATCTAACATCTCTATCTCAGCTCGTAGGGGACTTTGGCTGCTCCAGTGGTCTGCCGACGCGGAATCCAGGAGAGGTGTGGAGACCCTACCCTACTCAGGTCAGGCTCTCTTTGGGGAAGCGCTGGATGCGTGGATTCCACGGCTACAGCGGGTAAGTCTCCTTTTCTTCCCTCAGCTGCACCTGCTACGAAAAAGCCTTTTTCTTCAGCTGCATCACAGCCCTTTCGGACTGCCAATGCAAGAAAGACCAAGTCATCCAACACCTTCTTTCGAGGAGGTCGGCCAAAATCCAAGAAACCTGCTGCTGTGGGTTCTCAGGAACAGAAACCTACTTCAAGTACGCCAAAGTCCTCAGCATGACTATGGACAGCACGGCCTGGAGGTGGGGCCGGTGAGGGCGAGACGCAGGTATTTCAGTCACGTCTGGGTGTCGTCCGGTCTGGATCCCTGGGTGCAAGATATTGTGTCCCAGGGGTACAGGCTGGAATTTCAAGATTTCCCTCCTCACCGATTCTTCAAATCAGGCATGCTAGCTTTGCTGGCAGACAGGGCTATCCTACAGGGAGCCATCCAAAAGTTGGTGGAGGCACAGGTTATTGTACCAGTTCCACCCCATATGCAAAACAAAGGTTACTATTCGAACCTTTTTGTGGTACCGAATCCGGATGGTTCGGTCAGACCCATTCTGAACTTAAAATCACTTAACCCCTTCCTGAGGTAGTTCAAGTTCAAAATGGAGTCTCTAAGGGCGGTGATATCAGGTGTGGAGGAGGGGGAATTCCTGGTATCCCTGGATATCAAGGATGCGTACCTCCACATCTTTCCGATTTGTCCACCGCATCAAGCTTCTCTCCGATTTGCACTGTTGTACTGTCATTTTCAATTCCAGGTCCTGTCATTTGGCCTCTCCACAGCACTGAGGTTATTCATGAAGGTGATGGCGGAAATTATGGTTCTCCTCCGCAGACAGGGGGTGAACATAATTCCATATCTGGACAATCTGCTGATAAAGGCATCGTCCAAGGAGAAGCTGTTACAGCCAAAATCATATTTGGAACCAACCAGGAGGTTGTCCTTTCTGGGAATAATCCTCGACACGCAAGTGCAGAGTTTGTTTCTACCAGAGGAAAAAGCGTTGGTGATACAAACAATGGTCCGGGATGTCCTGAAGCCAGCCCGGGTTTATCAGTGTATTCGCCTTCTGGGGAAGATGGTGGCCTCTTACGAGGCTCTGTAGTATGGGAGGTTTCATGCTCGGTCCTTCCAGCTGGATCTTCTGGACAAGTGGTTGGGATCTCATCTACACATGCACCAGAGAATACGTCTGTCGCCAAAGGCCAGAATTTAGCTCCTCTGGTGGCTACAATTACCTCACCTTCTGGAGGGCCGCAGGTTTGGGATTCAGGACTGGATCCTTCTAACCAAGGATTCAAGTCTCCGGGGCTGGGGCACAGTCACTCAAGGGGAAACCTTCCAAGGAAGGTGGTCATGTCTGGAAGCCGGCCTACCGATAAACATTCTGGAACTGAGAGCCGTCTACAACGGTCTTCTCCAAGCGGCCCATCTTCTGAGAAATTGAGCCATTCAAGTGCAGTTGGACAATGTAACGACAGTGAACAAACAAAGAAAAGGATAGCAGCGCTTAAATGAGAAATATATAATACATTTTTGTATAAATGTACCTTAAAAATGCTTGTGGAGATGAATGGATTGAAGGTGGAAAAACATTCAATTTAATAAAACAATTGACAATACAAATAGAATACTGGAAATTGATTAAAAAGTTGAAAACAACCAGAACCACCACAAAGGCTGCTATGGTGATGATGTCCATTCCTTAATTTTGTTGGACTATGTAATAAATGAGTGCAGATGAATAACTGGAGGGCTGATGGCACAGTCCTTTGATAACATTACCACTGTGAAAGCCGCTGGAGGAAGAAGTCCCAGAAATGAAGTCCCTTTTGGTTGGGTAGGGTCGCTGGGGACTTGAATCCTCACCAGATGTGCGGCACCTTAGTGCTGATTAGATGGATAGTGGTGCCAGTTGGTGATGATATTCATCAAAATTGCATCTGCACAAGGTTGTGGAAGTCCAATAAAGGTCCGGATATGGCAAGAGCAGCGTCCAAAAGAGTGGTGGACAATCTGGAATAACACTGACGCTTTTCGCTGCAGAACCTGCAGCTTTTTCAAAGGTGATCTGGCAGTGTTAAAAGCTTCATATTTATACCCTTAATGGCTGCTAATAAGCCCGAACCTGTTCAATCCATCCATCTCAATTAGCTCCCTTTCTCCACAAAACATATATATACATGGACATAAACTATACTAATAAAAATAAAATGCAGACTCTTCACAGATATATCAAATTTTAAATGTGGTTTTATATTAAAATTACTTTTTTGCAAACTACTTCCGGGTTGGATGACAAAAGCGATCATGTGACTCTATCTATGGAACAAGAACAATTCCTGGGTCAAATAGCACTGTTGCATAGCAACATGATGCAGAACCTCCATTCCACAAGTTATATAAAGATCAAATAATCCCGGGGCGGTCACGTGCTCGATTTCACTGTGACCCGCACCACAGGCTAGACAGGAATAGGGAGTAACTCACTTATAGCGTTACTATGCCTGATGTCTCGCTGGTGCTCATATCGCTTCCGTAGTCTGGGCATAGAGTGGGGCCGTAACTAGGCAACTGGAGAGGCGGGTCCGTGTACCCAGGTCAAATGATCTGGTCACGTGACTCGCCTCCTATGACGCGCTGGCGCTCATGGCGCTTACGTAGTCCGGGCATGAGGTAAAGCTGTAACTAGGCAACTGAAGGGACGCGTCCCTGCAACCAGATCAGATGGTCCGGTCACGTGACCCGCCTCCTCTGACACGCATCAGTGCCTTCCTTCCTGGTGTTTGGAGCGCATAGTCACGCTGATGTCAATAGTGAATGTTACGTTGTATCGAGGCACATAAACGCTTGAGAACAGCCTATCGACACTAAGGCTAATAACAATCTACTTGGAGTAGGTTTAAGATTTTAACATACTTTTATCCAGTACTAGGCCCAGCAAAGTAAATATAGTGAATATACACAGATAATTTTGTATTAAACATAATATTGGATTGTAAGGATTTTAGAACATAATCACACTGTTACCAACAATAGCATATTGGAACGTACTATATATTGCACCCTCTTGATAGTATTAACAGCAATTTATCTCACTATAGGGTCCCGACATATTAAATAATAGACATAAAACTCTGATATGAATATTAAGAGAAAAAGGAGGGTTATCCTATTTAAATAATAAACAAAGAGGCTTTGGAAGAAGGATTTCAAAACTATATCAAATTAGCATATTCAGTTCTACTGACTCGTTAAGTCCTTCCGGAAATATACTGTTGATCTTAAACATCCATAAAGCCTCTTGTACACATAACTTTTTATATCTATCTCCTCCTCGCAGGGCCGGCTCGAGGCATGTTCGACTCGAGCGGCCGCGCAGGGCGCCACCCTTAAAGGGCGCGGCGCGCTGGCGCCGCCATGTCGGATCCTGGAGCCGGCCCTGATCTCCCCTGCTGTCCTCCCGCTTGTTAGTGAGCTGTGTGCGCTATGCGGCGCCGGCGTCTGATGTCAGACACCGGCGCCGCACAGCGCGCACAGTTCTGTGTCAGACAGCGGCGCGCACAGCAGCACTCCCCCTCCCTCGGCACGGCAGGTACTGGGGGCATATGTGGCACTGTGGGGGGCATTTATCTGGCATTGTGGGGGGCATTCATTTATCTGGCACAGTGGGGGCATTAATGTATCTGGCACTGTGGGGGGCATTCATTTATCAGGCACTGTGGGGGGGCATTTATCTGGCACTGTGGGGGGGCATTTATCTGGCACTGTGGGGGCATTTATCTGTGCACTGTGAGGGGGCATTAATGTATCTGGCACTGTGGGGGCATTTCTGGCACTGTGGGGTCATGTATCTATCTGGGACTGTGGGGGCATATCTGGCACTGGGGGGGGGCATTAATGTATCTGGCACTGTGGGGGACATTTATCTGGCACTGTGGGCGGCATTTATCTGGCACTGTGGGGGGCATTCATTTATCTGGCACTGTGGGGGGGGCATTAATGTATCTGGCACTGTGGGGGGGCATTTATCTGGCCCTGTGGGGGCATTTATCTGTGCACTGTGAGGGGGCATTAATGTATCTGGCACTGTGGGGGCATTTCTGGCACTGTGGGGTCATGTATCTATCTGGGTCTGTGGGGGCATATCTGGCACTGGGGGGGGGGCATTGATGTATCTGTCACTGTGGCGGCATTTATCTGGCACTGTGAACGGGCATTAATGTATCTGGCACTGTGGGGGCATTTATCTGGCACTGTGAGGGGGCATTAATGTATCTGGCACTGTGGGGTCATTTATCTATCTGGGACTGTGGGGGCATATCTTGCACTGTGGGGGGCATTTATATATCTGGCACTGTGGGGGGTATTTATGTATCTAGCACTGTGGAGGGCATTTATGTATCTGGCACTGTGGGGGGCATTTATGTATCTGGCACTGTGGGGGCAATTATGTTTCTCGCACTGCTGGGGGGGCATGTCATGTGCATTTGGCATTGCTGGGGGGGCATGTCATGTGCATTTGGCACTGCTGGGGGGCATGTCATGTGCATCTGGCACGGCTGGGGGGCATGTCGTGTCTAGCTGGCACGGCTGGGGGGCATATCATGTAGTGTTCCCATGTCTCAGTGCAATACCTGGCGCAAAGTGTCTAACGTGCTCTGCCTGGCGCAAAGTGTCTAACGTGCTCTGCCTGGTACAAAGTGTCTAACGTGCTCTGCCTGGCACAAAGTGTCTTAACGTGCTCTACCTGTCGCAGTGTGTATAGGAGGTTCTACCTGGTGCAATGTGTATTAGCTGCACTACTGTGTGGTTAATGCGAATTGCCACTATTATGTGGCCGCGCCCCTTCCCCACGAAGCAACGCCCCTAAATTTTTGATGCGCGCCTTCAGCGCGCAAGGTCCATTATTTTGAACGGAGCAACAAGCATTACAGTATGTACATAATTTTGCCCTTCTAACTTAAATATGTGCCCTCCCAAATGCAAAATGTGCCCTAAAAAAATCCTAGAGTGAACACTATCATGTGTAGCTGGCACTGCTGGGGGGCATATCATGTGTAGCTGGCACTGCAGCAGGGCATGTCCTGTCTATCTGGCACTGCTGGGGGGTATATCATGTCTATCTGGCACTGCTGGGGGACATGTCATGTGTAGCTGGCACTGCTGGGGGCATGTCATGTGTAGCTGGCACTGCTGCGGGGCATGTCATGTCTATCTGGCACTGCACTACTGTAGACATTATGTGTAGCTGGCACTATACTGGAGACATTGTGTGTAAGGAACACTACTGTAGCTGTTATGTGTAATGCTGCTAATTGTGTGCGTAGAGGGGGTGTGAAAATATATTTATTTATTTGTAGTGTGATAATATGAAGTTGTGAGGCCCCGCCAACTTTTCCAGGAGGCCCGCCTACTTTTTCAGGAGGCCACTCCCACTTTTCCAGGAGCGCGCGTGCATAGAGTATGGGAGGGGGCGCTTTTAAATTTTCTCGCACAGGGTGCTAGTAGGCCTGGAGCCAGCCCTGCCTCCTCGTAGGGTCTTTGGAATGTGTTCTATACCTATCAATTTCAGACACGCTGGGTTCCCTTGATGGTGATCACTGAAGTGTTTCGGTACGCTATGGGTCTGAACCCTTTTCAAAATATTTCTGCAATGTTCTAAAAAGCGAGTTTTTTAGGGTACGAGTGGTACGACCTATATATTTCTTATTACAACTACAGATCAACATGTAGATTACATAAGAAGTTTCACAATTAATGAAATGTTTGATTTCATATGTTTTGTCATGATTGTCTAACTCGAGGATCAACTCGTGTGGGGGGGGGCGGCTTTGGCGCATACCTGGTTCTCTATGGCCGTTATATAGATGATCTATTTATAATTTGGGATGGGGACAGCACTTCAGCACAAGTTTTTGTTGATCACTTAAATTCCAATAAGTACAATCTCACTTTCACTCACACATGTCACCCTTCATCTATTTCTTTTTTGGATAGCTCCCTGGAGATAAAGGAATCTAAAATCTGCACTACCAACTTTTCTAAGGAAGTTTGTACTGATGCTTATGTGCACTTTAAAAGTGCGCATCATATGCCCTGGAAGAAAAGTATCCCCAAGAGCCAATTTCTCAGCATTAGAAGGAATTGTACCGACTTGGGTTCTTTCGAAGCCCAAGCTAAACAGATGTTTCACTCCTTTATTGTAAGAGGCTATCCTGAACCTCTCCTCAGGAACGCTCTAAATGAAGTTAGAAAGTTAGATAGAAGCCATCTATTAAGCTCCTTCAAAAGAGACAAGAAGGCTGAATTTAATCGGGAAGAAGAGGTGACTTTTATTTCCACCTTCAATAACCGCCACTCTGAGATTCAGAATATTGTTTCTAGGAACTTCAACATCTTGAGACAAGATGGTCATCTCTCCTCCTCTTTACCTCAAGATCCCAGGTTCATTTTCAAAAAGAATCAATCTCTGAAAAATCTATTAACACCCAGTCATCTCAGACCGGCACCGTTTCCTGCTAGTGGGAGTACAGACAACGGTAGCTGGTTAAAAAAAGTTAAAGGGTGCTACAGGTGTGGGAAAAACAGATGTATAACCTGCGACTTCATTCAAAATAAGACCCAAAAAATTGAGTTAGACGATCATGACAAAACATATGAAATCAAACATTTCATTAATTGTGAAACTTCTTATGTAATCTACATGTTGATCTGTAGTTGTAATAAGAAATATATAGGTCGTACCACTCGTACCCTAAAAACTCGCTTTTTAGAACATCGCAGAAATATTTTGAAAAGGGTTCAGACCCATAGCGTACCGAAACACTTCAGAGATCACCTCAAGGGAACCCAGCGTGTCTGAAATTGATAGGTATAGAACACATTCCAAAGACCCTACGAGGAGGAGATAGATATAAAAAGTTATGTGTACAAGAGGCTTTATGGATGTTTAAGATCAACAGTATATTTCCGAAGGACTTAACGAGTCAGTAGAACTGAATATGCTAATTTGATATAGTTTTGAAATCCTTCTTCCAAAGCCTCTTTGTTTATTATTTAAATAGGATAACCCTCCTTTTTCTCTTAATATTCATATCAGAGTTTTATGTCTATTATTTAATATGTCGGGACCCTATAGTGAGATAAATTGCTGTTAATACTATCAAGAGGGTGCAATATATAGTACGTTCCAATCTGCTATTGTTGGTAACAGTGTGATTATGTTCTAAAATCCTTACAATCCAATATTATGTTTAATACAAAATTATCTGTGTATATTCACTATATTTACTTTGCTGGGCCTAGTACTGGATAAAAGTATGTTAAAATCTTAAACCTACTCCAAGTAGATTGTTATTAGCCTTAGTGTCGATAGGCTGTTCTCAAGCGTTTATGTGCCTCGATACAACGTAACATTTACTATTGACATCAGCGCGACTATGCGCTCCAAACACCAGGAAGGAAGGCACTGATGCGTGTCAGAGGAGGCGGGTCACGTGACCGGACCATCTGATCTGGTTGCAGGGACGCGCCTCTTCAGTTGCCTAGTTACGGCTTTACCTCATGCCCGGACTACGTAAGCGCCATGAGCGCCAGCGCGTCATAGGAGGCGAGTCGCGTGACCCAAACATTTGACCTGGGTACACGGACCCGCCTCTCCAGTTGCCTAGTTATGGCCCCACTCTATGCCCAGACCACGGAAGCGATATGAGCGCCAGCGAGACATCAGGCATAGTAACGCTATAAGTGAGTTACTCCCTATTCCTGTCTAGCCTGTGGTGCGGGTCACAGTGAAATCGAGCACGTGACCGCCCCGGGATTATTTGATCTTTATATAACTTGTGGAATGGAGGTTCTGCATCATGTTGCTATGCAACAGTGCTATTTGACCCAGGAATTGTTCTTGTTCCATAGATAGAGTCACATGATCGCTTTTGTCATCCAACCCGGAAGTAGTTTGCAAAAAAGTAATTTTAATATAAAACTACATTTAAAATTTGATATATCTGTGAAGAGTCTGCATTTTATTTTTATTAGTATAGTTTATGTCCATGTATATATATGTTTTGTGGAGAAAGGGAGCTAATTGAGATGAATGGATTGAACAGGTTCGGGCTTATTAGCAGCCATTAAGGGTATAAATATGAAGCTTTTAACACTGCCAGATCACCTTTGAAAAAGCTGCAGGTTCTGCAGCGAAACGCGTCAGTGTTATTCCAGATTGTCCACCACTCTTTTGGACGCTGCACTTGTCATATCCGGACCTTTATTGGACTTCCACAACCTTGTGCAGATGCAATTTTGATGAATATCATCACCAACTGGCACCACTATCCATCTAATCAGCACTAAGGTACCGCACATCTGGTGAGGATTCAGGTCCCTAGCGACCCTACCCAACCAAAAGGGACTTCATTTCTGGGACTTCTTCCTCCAGCGGCTTTCACAGTGGTAATGTTATCAAAGGACTGTGCCATCAGCACTCCAGTTATTCATCTGCACTCATTTATTACATACAGATGTGTCCACATACATCTTTGCTATATCCCGCCATGTATGGCACAGATTTGCATGCTATATACTCAGAGTTTTACCATGCCTTGTGATTTTTCTTAATTTGCTTCTTTAATATGTTACTTTACCCATATTCTGTTATGACAAACAAAAAATTTAAAATTCATCCACTCGCTACTCATGAAAAACAGCTTAGCCGTGTTTTGCATGTTGTGCCAAATTTGTAAAAGAGCAAAGATGTAAGTGGACACATCTGTAGTCCGACAAAATTAAGGAACGGACATCATCACCATAGCAGAAAAGAAAAAGTTTTTTCTGAACCGTTCGCCTGTGTGGCGCAATGCTGCCCGTCCACTACAAATGCCAAAGTAAAAATCACAGATTTTACAAAAGTAAATATACAATACAAAATATGGAGTGGTATCTGTCTGTGTACAGGGCGCATAAGAAATATTTGTTACATAAAATACATCCCTTTTATTACTAAGGAGAAGATGTATCCTTCGTGTGACAACTTGAAAGTTTCTCTGATTTGTTCTTCCTCCTCTCGTAGAACCATACAGTGATCCCAGTGTTCATAAAAAACAAAAGTAAAAAGAAAATGAGTAGGACAGTTTTGCACCAAACTGATTATTTCCACAACTCAGGAAGTAGAAAGGGCGTACCCCACTCACACAGAAACAAGTGAGTGGAAACCCATAAAGTTATCTTTCAATGGATAGATGTTTTTAAAGTATTGAAATCTAAATCTCAGGAGCGTACCCAAGACTCACAATAGTGAAATGATGATAAATCACATAAAGGTATCTTTAAAGTCTTTAAGATCTGTCAGATGCGTACCCCAAGTTACACAATTTGCAGTTGGGACATATACATAAAGGTATCTTTTGGATTTTCTACCATCAAGAAAAATGCGTACCACAACTCACTGGATATATAGATATTTGACTCCTATCACGGTATCTTTATCCACGGTCACAGGAAATTATCCCACACAGGATACACGAAAAAAACAGGAAAGGATTCCTCTTTGTTTAATTAAAACGGAGAAGTACATAAAAAAACAAAAAACATTTTTTTCTTAAAAATGATGAAAAGTGATGATAAACAAACAGAATAAAAAACAGGATAAAAATGGATCCAACTTCGATCGTCCAAGGCTACTTACAGTACTGTTTGTTCAACGCGTTTCGGTCTTTAGCAGGACCTTTATCAAGAACTGCCTGTACTGTGAGGAGTCTGGATATGTATAGTACAAACATCCAATCAGTGAGTAGCAGGAAATTGCATCGTTGATTGATTACATAATTCCATTTTTTTAAAACATGATCAAATTATATAAATATTTAAACCAAATGAACCTATATTCTATTGAACCCCATTAAGAGTATGCCAAGTAAAATATAGAGCCCCAAAACTCTGTTTGGGCCACGATTACAAAAAAACGCTAAGAATTATGGGAAATGTAGGCAAAAGGGTCAAGCTCCAATGACCATATAAGGAGTTCCGCCGGAAATTGCAGCTACCAATGGATACACAAGAATTGCCAGTGTTATAAAAATTAGATAATAAATGAACCAAACGGGAGACCTTTAAATCCCCAAACTGCACACTTGGTGTTGCAAACATATAGAGACACTACAGTCCTTGGTTTCACCCGCGATCGGGGAATACCGCTAAGATTTGTGGGGGATGTTGTTTGTTTACAAGACTCTTATGGCCTTGTAAGGAAATCCGCTGGAAGTCAGTAGCGGTAACTGTGATTCATGTCTGGATGATCAAAGTTGGATCCATTTTTATTCTGCTGCTTATCATCACTTTTTTTTTTTCAAGAAAAAAATGTTTTTGTTTTTTTTATGTACTTTGGAAATAAATCCTCTTTTTTAATTAAACAAAGAGGAATCCTTTCCTGTTTTTTTTTCGTGTATCCTGTGTGGGATAATTTCCTGTGACCGTGGATAAAGATACCGTGATAGGAGTCAAATATCTATATATCCAGTGAGTTGTGGTACGCATTTTTCTTGATGGTAGAAAATCCAAAAGATACCTTTATGTATATGTCCCAACTGCAAATTGTGTAAGTTGGGGTACGCATCTGACAGATCTTAAAGACTTTAAAGATACCTTTATGTGATTTATCATCATTTCACTATTGTGAGTCTTGGGTACGCTCCTGAGATTTAGATTTCAATACTTTAAAAACATCTATCCATTGAAAGATAACTTTATGGGTTTCCACTCACTTGTTTCTGTGTGAGGGGGGTACGCCCTTTCTACTTCCTGAGTTGTGGAAATAATCAGTTTGGTGCAAAACTGTCCTACACATTTTCTTTTTACTTTTGTTTTTTATGAACACTGGGATCACTGTATGGTTCTACGAGAGGAGGAAGAACAAATCAGAGAAACTTTCAAGTTGTCATACGAAGGATACATCTTCTCCTCAGTAATAAAAGGGATGTATTTTATGTAACAAATATTTCTTATGCGCCCTGTACACAGACAGATACCACTCCATATTTTGTATTGTATATCATCACCATAGCAGCCTTTGTGGTGGTTCTGGTTGTTTTCAACTTTTTAATCAATTTCCAGTATACTATTTGTATTGTCAATTGTTTTATTAAATTGAATGTTTTTACACCTTTAATCCATTCATCTCCCCAAGCTTTTTTAAGGTACATTTATAAAAAAATGTATTATATATTTCTCATTTAAGTGCTGCTATCATTTTCTTTGTTTGTTCATAATCAGTATACAGGACTGACTAACCCTGTCTTTATAGCAGCAGCTAAATTAGAACAGCACCCCATCTTTGCGCCTGAATTTAACCTTGGTTAAACACTTTTTTTGCTTCAATGTAACAACAGTGGCTTAAATAAACCAACAGGGCAGAACGAAGAGCAGAGCTGCAATGTCAGAGGTAACAAGAATCATCCTCTGGGCAGAAAAACACGCTTTGGCGCTGTCAGCAATCTTCATTCCGGGAGTAGACAACTGGGAAGCGGACTTCCTCAGCAGACACGTTCTCCATCCAGGGGATTGGGGTCTCCATCCGGTGGTTTTCAAGGAGGTAACAGTTATTTGGGGTGTACCCCAAATAGACATGATGGCCTCTTGTCTCAACAAGAAGCTTCGGCGATAATGTTCCAGGTCGAGGGACCCGCAAGCAGTGGCGGTGGACGCCCTAGTGACTCCGTGGGTATTCCAGTCAGTGTACGTGTTTCCACCACACCCACTCATTCCAAGAGTGCTAAAGCTCATAAGGAGAACAAGGGTTCAAGCGATCCTCATTGCTCCAGACTGGCCAAGCGGATCTTCTGGATCTACTGCTAGAAGAGCCAAGGCCTCTTCCTCTTCAGGAGGACCTGCTGCAGTAGGGGCCGTTCACGTATCAAGACTTACCAGAGCTACGTTTGACGGCATGGAGGTTGATCGTCAGATACGAGCTTGGAGGGGCATTCTGAACAAGGTTATTCCTGCCCTGATACAGGCTAGGAAAGCAGTAACGTCTAAACAGTACCATCGTATTTGGAAAAACTATGTATCTTGGTGTGAGTCCAAGAAGTTTCCTACAGTGGAGTTTCAACTGGGACGGTTTCTCCTCTTCCTGCAAGCAGGTGTGGATATGGGCCTGAGGTTGGGATCTGTAAAGGTCCAAATTTCGGCCCTATCCATTTTCTTCCAGAAACAATTGGCTGCCCTCCCTGAGGTTCAGACTTTTTTGAAGGGAGTTCTGCACATCCAACCTCAATTTGTACTGCCTACAGCACCCAGGGATCTTAACGTGGTGTTGCAGTTCCTCCAGTCGGACTGATTTGAGCCTCTACAGGAGGTTGAGGTCAAGTTTCTCACGTGGAAGGCTGTCACTTTGTTGGCCTTAGCTTCTGCTAGACATGTGTTGGAGTTGGGGGCTTTGTCCTGTAAAACCACATACTTGATCTTCCATGAAGATAGAGCTGAGCTCCGGACACGTCAGCAGTTTCTTCCGAAGGTTGTGACGGCATTTCATATCAACCAACCTATTGTGGTGCCAGTTGCGACTGACTCCTCAGTCTCATCAAAGTCCTTAGATGTTGTAAGGGCTCTAAATATCTATGTGAGGAGGACTTCTCATCACAGAAAATCGGACTCTCTGTTTGTCCTGTATGATCCCAGGAAAATTGGGTGTCCTGCTTCTAAGCAGACGATTTCTCGCTGAATCAGGTTCACTATCCAGCATGCGTATTCTACGGCAGGCTTGCCGTATCCTACGTCTGTTAAGGCCCACTCTACTTGTAAGGTGGGTTCTTTCTGGGCGGCTGCCCGGGGTGTCTCTGCTTTACAACTCTGCCGAGCGGCTACTTGGTCGGGGTCGAAAACGTTTGCAAAGTTCTACAAGTACGATACTTTGGCCTCTGAGGACCTTAAGTTTGGTAAATCAGTTCTGCAGGAGCCTCCATGCTCTCCCTCCCATTCTGGGAGCTTTGGTACATCCCCATGGTACTAATGTGGACTCCAGCATCCTCTAGGACGTAAGAGAAAATAGGATTTTTAATACCTACTGGTAAATCCTTTTCTCGTAGTCCATAGAGGATGCTGGGCACCCGCCCAGCGCTTCGTTTTCCTGCAGTGGTTATTTGGTTTAGTACAACTTTTTTTTTAGTTACGTACTGCATTGTTACTTTGTAAGTAATGTTTCAGTGGTTGCTGAGTTTCAAGCTGGTTAGCTTGTTTTGCCTTGTGTGTGAGCTGGTATGAATCTAGCCACTATCTGTGTTAAATCCTTCTCTCGAAGATGTCCGTCTCCTCGGGCGCAGTTTCTAGAAATAACAAACTCTAAAAAACAACTTTGCTATAGAATCTCTGGAGAGCTCCCCTAGCTGTGAGCGGCTCCTCCGGGCACATTTTCTAAACTGAGTCTGGTAGGAGGGGCATAGAGGGAGGAGCCAGCCCACACTCTCAAACTCTTAAAGTGCCAATGGCTCCTAGTGGACCCATCTATACCCCATGGTACTAATAAGGACCCCAGCATCCTCTACGGACTACGAGAAAAGGATTTACCGGTAGGTAATTAAAATCCTATTTTTACAGGCAGGCTGCTGGCAACAGTCTCCATGCTTCGTGGGACTTAGGGGGGGGGAGTAGGATCCAACTCTTGAGGTTAATGGCCCCTATCTCCACTGACGGGACACTGAGCTCCTGAGGGTGATAATCGTTAGCCGCCTGAGGTGACCGCTCACTCCCGCAGCATGTCGCCACCCCCTAACAGAGCCAGAATAAAGAAGAGTAGTGAATCTGATGCTGGAGTCCCGGTAAGCAGGTCCCCGGCGGGAATGGCGGCACAAGGGTGGGAGTGCAGCTCTGAGAGGCTGCACTCCGGAAGGCTCAGCGGCATAGATTAGTAAGGGAGTGTCTACAAATATTAAGCATTCTAATACACTGACATTACAGGAGTTCCGGTAAGCAGGTCCCCGGCGGCATAAGGGTGGGAGTGCAGCTCTGAGAGGCTGCACTCCGGAAGGCTCAGCGGCACACTATGTATGGCGCTGTGAGGGGCGTCCTGGGCCAGCGCGATACCCTACACTGGTCAAAAATAGCTTTCAAGTTCTAACCCACTGTTTGCTACAAAAATTATCTCAGGCCAGCATAATCTCTAAGTGCGGGAAGACGCGCCATTACAGGGGCGGAGCTTCTCCTCAGAGTGCATCCAGCACTAACCAGTGCCATTTTCTCCCTGCAGACACATGCTGACAGGGAACGCTGTCCTCTACATAACTACACTGAGGTAAAAGGTGTTATAAAAGGGGGGAGTGATATTATGTTCTAGCTGCCCTGTTAAGGTTACGCTAGTCGGCGGGGTTTTTATCTTTATAAAAGCCTATAAGGGCGCGCTGTGGCTGGCTTTTTGTGCTCTGTGACTCTGAAGATATTCTGGGGAGGGAAACTGTGTTGACATTTTCCTGTGTATGTGTAATCCACTTTACCATGTTTAAGGGAGTTTGTCCTGTACTGCAGAATGTATATCTTCTCCTGGGGAGTCTATACTATGCTCAAAACTGTACATATCTCAGGCTTTGGTGGCAGATATCCCTGGGGTGGCCGCCATAAGGTGTACTTTAAGAATATATCACTTCCAATATATCCCATACTGGGTTTTGAAAAAAGTGGGGTTTAAAATCCCACTGCTGTGCCTCTCACCCCATCTACGTACCCTAGAAAGCGTACACTTGCCCATATAATGCATATATATGAGGGGTCCAACATATGTTTGGGGCTATTAGGGATGAGGAATGTTATTATATGTATATAATGAACGCCTTCCCACTGTGTAGGGCGTTGAACTCCTTATTTGGGAAAACCTGAGTACACCCAGATTTATTATCCACATCCCTATAGAGTGTCTAAATTGTCAAATATGGTTGTCTACAACCTCCATAAAGGCTGATCACCTATTGAGACTAATCTCTAATACTGTACACTGTAGCAGGTGTGACACGGAGACCCACTTTTGCGTACATCTCTGGGGCTATTGTAACGTGGTCAGGCTCCTTACTTGATGATTTAGATTCTATGGGTAGAAGTGACTTGCACTTGTTTCTATGTCACATACAGGATTCTACAGGCTTCACGGCGAGACGCAATGAAGGAGATTGACCTGCATAATGCAGGAACCACTGCTCTAGTAGTTCCGACACGCAAGGGACGGTGGCTACACCAATGGACTGCGGATACAGAATCCGAGTAAGGTATGACAGGTCCGCCCTTCACAGGTAAGACCCTGTTGGGATGCACGGGATACGTGATTATCCATGTCAACTAGAGATGAGCGCCTGAAATTTTTCGGGTTTTGTGTTTTGGTTTTGGGTTCGGTTCCGCGGCCGTGTTTTGGGTTCGAACGCGTTTTGGCAAAACCTCACCGAATTATTTTTGTCGGATTCGGGTGTGTTTTGGATTCGGGTGTTTTTTTCCAAAAACACTAAAAAACAGCTTAAATCATAGAATTTGGGGGTCATTTTGATCCCAAAGTATTATTAACCTCAAAAACCATAATTTACACTCATTTTCAGTCTATTCTGAATACCTCACACCTCACAATATTATTTTTAGTCCTAAAATTTGCACCGAGGTCGCTGTGTGAGTAAGATAAGCGACCCTAGTGGCCGACACAAACACCGGGCCCATCTAGGAGTGGCACTGCAGTGTCACGCAGGATGTCCCTTCCAAAAAACCCTCCCCAAACAGCACATGACGCAAAGAAAAAAAGAGGCGCAATGAGGTAGCTGTGTGAGTAAGATTAGCGACCCTAGTGGCCGACACAAACACCGGGCCCATCTAGGAGTGGCACTGCAGTGTCACGCAGGATGGCCCTTCCAAAAAACCCTCCCCAAACAGCACATGACGCAAAGAAAAAAAGAGGCGCAATGAGGTAGCTGACTGTGTGAGTAAGATTAGCGACCCTAGTGGCCGACACAAACACCGGGCACATCTAGGAGTGGCACTGCAGTGTCACGCAGGATGTCCCTTCCAAAAAACCCTCCCCAAACAGCACATGACGCAAAGAAAAAAAGAGGCGCAATGAGGTAGCTGTGTGAGTAAGATTAGCGACCCTAGTGGCCGACACAAACACCGGGCACATCTAGGAGTGGCACTGCAGTGTCACGCAGGATGTCCCTTCCAAAAAACCCTCCCCAAACAGCACATGATGCAAAGAAAAAAAGAGGCGCAATGAGGTAGCTGTGTGAGTAAGATTAGCGACCCTAGTGGCCGACACAAACATCGGGCCCATCTAGGAGTGGCACTGCAGTGTCACGCAGGATGTCCCTTCCAAAAAACCCTCCCCAATCAGCACATGATGCAAAGAAAAAGAAAAGAAAAAAGAGGTGCAAGATGGAATTATCCTTGGGCCCTCCCACCCACCCTTATGTTGTATAAACAAAACAGGACATGCACACTTTAACCAACCCATCATTTCAGTGACAGGGTCTGCCACACGACTGTGACTGATATGACGGGTTGGTTTGGACCCCCCCCAAAAAAGAAGCAATTAATCTCTCCTTGCACAAACTGGCTCTACAGAGGCAAGATGTCCACCTCATCTTCACCCTCCGATATATCACCGTGTACATCCCCCTCCTCACAGATTATCAATTCGTCCCCACTGGAATCCACCATCTCAGCTCCCTGTGTACTTTGTGGAGGCAATTGCTGCTGGTCAATGTCTCCGCGGAGGAATTGATTATAATTCATTTTAATGAACATCATCTTCTCCACATTTTCTGGATGTAACCTCGTACGCCGATTGCTGACAAGGTGAGCGGCGGCACTAAACACTCTTTCGGAGTACACACTTGTGGGAGGGCAACTTAGGTAGAATAAAGCCAGTTTGTGCAAGGGCCTCCAAATTGCCTCTTTTTCCTGCCAGTATAAGTACGGACTGTGTGACGTGCCTACTTGGATGCGGTTACTCATATAATCCTCCACCATTCTATCAATGTTGAGAGAATCATATGCAGTGACAGTAGACGACATGTCCGTAATCGTTGTCAGGTCCTTCAGTCCGGACCAGATGTCAGCATCAGCAGTCGCTCCAGACTGCCCTGCATCACCGCCAGCGGGTGGGCTCGGAATTCTGAGCCTTTTCCTCGCACCCCCAGTTGCGGGAGAATGTGAAGGAGGAGATGTTGACAGGTCGCGTTCCGCTTGACTTGACAATTTTGTCACCAGCAGGTCTTTCAACCCCAGCAGACCTGTGTCTGCCGGAAAGAGAGATCCAAGGTAGGCTTTAAATCTAGGATCGAGCACGGTGGCCAAAATGTAGTGCTCTGATTTCAACAGATTGACCACCCGTGAATCCTTGTTAAGCGAATTAAGGGCTGCATCCACAAGTCCCACATGCCTAGCGGAATCGCTCCGTGTTAGCTCCTTCTTCAATGCCTCCAGCTTCTTCTGCAAAAGCCTGATGAGGGGAATGACCTGACTCAGGCTGGCAGTGTCTGAACTGACTTCACGTGTGGCAAGTTCAAAGGGCATCAGAACCTTGCACAACGTTGAAATCATTCTCCACTGCACTTGAGACAGGTGCATTCCATCTCCTATATCGTGCTCAATTGTATAGGCTTGAATGGCCTTTTGCTGCTCCTCCAACCTCTGAAGCATATAGAGGGTTGAATTCCACCTCGTTACCACTTCTTGCTTCAGATGATGGCAGGGCAGGTTCAGTAGTTTTTGGTGGTGCTCCAGTCTTCTGTACGTGGTGCCTGTACGCCGAAAGTGTCCCGCAATTTTTCTGGCCACCGACAGCATCTCTTGCACGCCCCTGTCGTTTTTTTAAAAATTCTGCACCACCAAATTCAAGGTATGTGCAAAACATGGGACGTGCTGGAATTTGCCCATATTTAATGCACACACAATATTGCTGGCGTTGTCCGATGCCACAAATCCACAGGAGAGTCCAATTGGGGTAAGCCATTCCGCGATGATCTTCCTCAGTTGCCGTAAGAGGTTTTCAGCTGTGTGCGTATTCTGGAAAGCGGTGATACAAAGCGTAGCCTGCCTAGGAAAGAGTTGGCGTTTGCGAGATGCTGCTACTGGTGCCGCCGCTGCTGTTCTTGCGGCGGGAGTCCATACATCTACCCAGTGGGCTGTCACAGTCATATAGTCCTGACCCTGCCCTGCTCCACTTGTCCACATGTCCGTGGTTAAGTGGACATTGGGTACAACTGCATTTTTTAGGACACTGGTGAGTCTTTTTCTGACGTCCGTGTACATTCTCGGTATCGCCTGCCTAGAGAAGTGGAACCTAGATGGTATTTGGTAACGGGGGCACACTGCCTCAATAAATTGTCTAGTTCCCTGTGAACTAACGGCGGATACCGGACGCACGTCTAACACCAACATAGTTGTCAAGGACTCAGTTATCCGCTTTGCAGTAGGATGACTGCTGTGATATTTCATCTTCCTCGCAAAGGACTGTTGAACAGTCAATTGCTTACTGGAAGTAGTACAAGTGGGCTTACGACTTCCCCTCTGGGATGACCATCGACTCCCAGCGGCAACAACAGCAGCGCCAGCAGCAGTAGGCGTTACACGCAAGGATGCATCGGAGGAATCCCAGGCAGGAGAGGACTCGTCAGACTTGCCAGTGACATGGCCTGCAGGACTATTGGCATTCCTGGGGAAGGAGGAAATTGACACTGAGGGAGTTGGTGGGGTGGTTTGCGTGAGCTTGGTTACAAGAGGAAGGGATTTACTGGTCAGTGGACTGCTTCCGCTGTCACCCAAAGTTTTTGAACTTGTCACTGACTTATTATGAATGCGCTGCAGGTGACGTATAAGGGAGGATGTTCCGAGGTGGTTAACGTCCTTACCCCTACTTATTACAGCTTGACAAAGGGAACACACGGCTTGACACCTGTTGTCCGCATTTCTGGTGAAATACCTCCACACCGAAGAGCTGATTTTTTTGGTATTTTCACCTGGCATGTCAACGGCCATATTCCTCCCACGGACAACAGGTGTCTCCCCGGGTGCCTGACTTAAACAAACCACCTCACCATCAGAATCCTCCTGGTCAATTTCCTCCCCAGCGCCAGCAACACCCATATCCTCCTCATCCTGGTGTACTTCAACACTGACATCTTCAATCTGACTATCAGGAACTGGACTGCGGGTGCTCCTTCCAGCACTTGCAGGGGGCGTGCAAATGGTGGAAGGCGCATGCTCTTCACGTCCAGTGTTGGGAAGGTCAGGCATCGCAACCGACACAATTGGACTCTCCTTGTGGATTTGGGATTTCAAAGAACGCACAGTTCTTTGCGGTGCTTTTGCCAGCTTGAGTCTTTTCAGTTTTCTAGCGAGAGGCTGAGTGCTTCCATCCTCATGTGAAGCTGAACCACTAGCCATGAACATAGGCCAGGGCCTCAGCCGTTCCTTGCCACTCCGTGTGGTAAATGGCATATTGGCAAGTTTACGCTTCTCCTCCGACAATTTTATTTTAGGTTTTGGAGTCCTTTTTTTTCTGATATTTGGTGTTTTGGATTTGACATGCTCTGTACTATGACATTGGGCATCGGCCTTGGCAGACGACGTTGCTGGCATTTCATCGTCTCGGCCATGACTAGTGGCAGCAGCTTCAGCACGAGGTGGAAGTGGATCTTGATCTTTCCCTAATTTTGGAACCTCAACTTTTTTGTTCTCCATATTTTATAGGCAGAACTAAAAGGCACCTCAGGTAAACAATGGAGATGGATGGATTGGATACTAGTATACAATTATGGACGGACTGCCACGGTTAGGTGGTATAAAAAAACCACGGTTAGGTGGTATATAATACAATTATGGATGGACGGACTGCCTGCCGAGTGCCGACACAGAGGTAGCCACAGCCGTGAACTACCGCACTGTACACTGGTTGATAAAGAGATAGTAGTATACTCGTAACAACTAGTATGACGACGGTATAAAGAATGAAAAAAAAACCACGGTTAGGTGGTATATATTATAATACAATTATGGTTGGACGGACTGCCTGCCGAGTGCCGACACAGAGGTAGCCACAGCCGTGAACTACCGCACTGTACACTGGTTGATAAAGAGATAGTAGTATACTCGTAACAACTAGTATGACGACGGTATAAAGAATGAAAAAAAAACCACGGTTAGGTGGTATATATTATAATACAATTATGGATGGACGGACTGCCTGCCGAGTGCCGACACAGAGGTAGCCACAGCCGTGAACTACCGCACTGTACACTGGTTGATAAAGAGATAGTAGTATACTCGTAACAACTAGTATGACGACGGTATAAAGAATGAAAAAAAAACCACGGTTAGGTGGTATATATTATAATACAATTATGGTTGGACGGACTGCCTGCCGAGTGCCGACACAGAGGTAGCCACAGCTGTGAACTACCGCACTGTACACTGGTTGATAAAGAGATAGTAGTATACTCGTAACAACTAGTATGACGACGGTATAAAGAATGAAAAAAAAACCACGGTTAGGTGGTATATATTATAATACAATTATGGTTGGACGGACTGCCTGCCGAGTGCCGACACAGAGGTAGCCACAGCCGTGAACTACCGCACTGTACACTGGTTGATAAAGAGATAGTAGTATACTCGTAACAACTAGTATGACGACGGTATAAAGAATGAAAAAAAAACCACGGTTAGGTGGTATATATTATAATACAATTATGGATGGACGGACTGCCTGCCGAGTGCCGACACAGAGGTAGCCACAGCCGTGAACTACCGCACTGTACTGTGTCTGCTGCTAATATAGACTGGTTGATAAAGAGATAGTATACAATACTACTAATATACTGGTGGTCAGGCACTGGTCACCACTAGTCACACTGGCAGTGGCACTCCTGCAGCAAAAGTGTGCACTGTTTAATTTTAATATAATATTATTTATCATGTACTCCTGGCTCCTGCTATAACAACCTGCAGTGCTCCCCAGTCTCCCCCACAATTATAAGCTTTATATACAATACATTGATGTGCAGCACACTGGGCTGAGCAGTGCACACAGACTGAGTCACTGTGTGACTGTGTATCGTTTTTTTCAGGCAGAGAACGGATATATTAAATAAAACAAACAACTGCACTGTCTCTGGTGGTCACTGGTCACTGTGGTCGTCAGTCACTAAACTCTGTCTGCACTCTCTTCTAATCTACAGTATCACAGCAATCTCTCTCTCTCTCTCTCTCTCTTCTAAATCTAATCTAAATGGAGAGGACGCCAGCCACGTCCTCTCCCTATCAATCTCAATGCACGTGTGAAAATGGCGGCGACGCGCGGCTCCTTATATAGAATCCGAGCCTCGCGAGAATCCGACAGCGTCATGATGACGTTCGGGCGCGCTCGGGTTAACCGAGCAAGGCGGGAAGATCCGAGTCGCTCGGACCCGTGAAAAAAAAAGTGAAGTTCGTGCGGGTTCGGATTCAAAGAAACCGAACCCGCTCATCTCTAATGTCAACTGCGGGTAAGTCGTATGTCTTCCTTCCACAGCTGTACAGACCAGGAAATTATATCCTACACCTACACTGCAATTCCTTCGAACATGATTCCACATATTCCTCCACTTCCTTTAGAGGATGTTTGGGAAATCCAGAAAACCTGCGCCGCCAGGTTCCCAGGGACAGATTTCAAATTCGTCCTTTTTCAAACCCTTTGGTTTGTCGGTGGACCTCACTGCCTGGGGATCAGGCAGGTGGGAGCGAGACTAAAGAGATTCAGTAACACATCTGGGTGATATACTGCCTAGACCCCAGGAAACAGTTGGGTTGCCCAGGGGTGCAGACTAGAATTTATAGTATTCCCGCCTCAAATCAGGCTTACTAGCTTCTCAGGCAGAAAGTGCACTACTGCTGGAAGCTATCATAACATTTGTCAAACTATTGTCATTATTCCAGTTCCACCTCTTTAACGTAACAGGGGTTACTATTCAAACCTGGGGTCATTGATTCCCTACTGGTGGGTGTTCAATTCAGGATGGAGTCTGGGAGTGGTGATCTCTGCTCGAGATGTAGAGGAATTCCTGGTATCCCGGGATATCAGGGGTGCGTACTTCACATTCCAATCTGGCCGCCTCTCTAGGACTATCTAAGGTTACACTACAACTATGTCACTTCCAGTTCCAAACACTGAACTTGGCTTCTATGCAACACCGGGGGTGTTCATCAGGGCCATGGCAGCCTTTATACTCCCGCTCCACAAACCAGGAGTGGACATAATTCCATATCTGGGCGACCTTAACATCCTCCAGGGAGATGTTGTTACGGAGTGTTGCTCTCTCAAATCAACTGACCTGGGATCTCGGGTGGATCCTGAAGCTTTCAATTTCGCATTTGAAGCTGATAAGGAGGCATTTCTTCCTGGGGATGATTCTCAACACGGAAGTGCAGCGGGTGTTTCTACCGGTGAAGAAAGCGTTGGTGATCCAATCAAAGGTCTGGGATATCCTGATGCCAGCCCGGATATCAGTTCATCAGTGCTTCACCTTCTGGGGAAGATGGTTGCCTACTAATAGGCTTGACAGTACGGAAGATTCCTTGCACGGTCTTTCCCACTGGATCTCCTGTCTTATGGTCAGGATCTCATCTTCACCTGCACCAGCAGATACGCCTGTTGCCGAAAGCCAGAATTTCACTCCTCTGGTGGCTGCAAACTTCTCACCTACTCAAGGGCTGCAGGTTCGGGATTCAGAATTGGATTAATCTAACCACAGATGCAAGTCTCAGGGGTTGGGAAGCAGTCGCTCAGGGGGAAAACTTCCAAGGAAAGCGGTAAGTTCAGGTATCTCTCCTTCCAATAAACATTCTGGATCTGAAGTCCGTGTGCAACGACCTTCTACAAGTGGCACATCTTCTGCGAGATCAAGCCGTTCAGGTTCAGCTGGACAGCGTCACAGTGGTGTCCTACATAAACAGGCAGGGCGGAATGAAGAGCAGGGCCAACATACTACCTGTCTCGAGCCTCATGAACCTCTCCTGCGTCTCCTCAGCCACATACCTCCCCCTTGAATCTCTGCATGCAGCCTTGTGCCACTCCTGTGTCTCAAGCTTTTGCCTCCTTCCTGTGACTCTTTAGCATCATTGATCGTTTCAGCCTCATTCCACCATGATGGGCACCCCATAACTTGTTATAATAGGTAGATGGCAGGATTCCTGGGATCATCCACTGCAGAGTGGGCATTTTATCTTTCTTCTGAACTGCTTGCCTCCCTTTAACTGGTTTTAAGTGGTAGAAGTGTCATCACCAGTTGGTCCATCTGTACTGGTTCCAGCACACCTGCACTTGACTAACATTGTACAGCATTATACAATATATTTAGATTTGCTAAATTCAAAGATATGTTTTTCTTTTATTTACAAGATGTCTGTGTTACTTGTCTCAGCAGATGAAATGTAGCTTCCTCTAAAGTTACTGTGTCTATATCCTCCTTTTCTCTTACATCCTAGAGGATACTGGGGTCCACATTAGTACCATGGGGTATAGATGGGTCCACTAGGAGCCATTGGCACTTTAAGAGTTTGAGAGTGTGGGTTGGCTTTTCCCTCTATGCCCCTCCTACCAGACTCAGTTTAGAAAATGTGCCCGGAGGAGCCGCTCACAGCTAGGGGAGCTCTCCAGAGATTCTCTAGTAAAGTTGTTTTTTAGAGTTTATTGTTTTACAGGGAAGCTGCTGGCAACAGCCTCCCTGCTTCGTGGGACTAAGGAAGGGGAGTAGTGTACGCCCTGCGGGGTCTGAGCCACTATCTCCGCTGACAGGACACTGAGCTCCTGAAGGGATCGAATGTTCCTCACCACAGGGGATCGCTCACCCTGGCAGCATGCAGCCACCCCCTTACAGAGCCAGAAGATCAGTGGTGAGTCATTTACCGGCCCCCCTAGCAAACGGAGAGATGGCGGCAACAGGGTATGGATCGCAGTACTAACTGCGCTCTGGGGCTCAGCGGTATGTAGTGCGGCACTGTGAGGGGCGCCCTGAGCCAGTGCCTACACTCTACACTGACCTCCAGACCTGTCAGGGTCCCAGGATCGCTGCCAGCAAAATTCCTCAGGCCAATGTAATCTCCAGAAGAGCTGGAAGACAGCGCCATTAAGGGGGTGGAGCTTCACCTCAGAGCGGACCCAGCAGTCTTCAGCCCCATTTTCCTGCCTGCAGAAGCGCTGTCAGTGAGAGCTGTCCCTCCAGTTCAACTCCAGCTATCTCTTACGGTACCAATGGGTTGTAGAAGGGGGGGGGGGCTGTATACAGACTGTGTAACCTATTAAGGTGCGCAGTCAGCGCTGGTTGGGGGTCTCCCTATACGTTAAAAGCGCTGTGTGTGGGTTGGCCCCAATATGTGTCTCTCTTGCCATTCTTGGAGGTGAAACTCTGTCTGTCCTCCCCTGTGTGTGTGTGTGGAGTGTCTGGTCTCCATTATGCTATGTCCAGGGACTCTGTGTCATGTGCTGCAGAGGATATGTCCTCTCAGGATGATCCCATTCCATGTAATCAGGATTGCACTGTTTTAGCGCAGATACCAGCAAGGGAGCCTGAATGGTTATCCTCTATCAAATCTACGATTTCTCAGATTTCTACTAGGGTTGCACAGAATGAATCTGCAACTCAGGTTTTACAGAACTCTATGGCAGGTTGGTCCAGTTCTGTTACCTCAGGGCCCCCCACTATAGGTTCCCACAAACGTGCTCTTGCCCAGATTATGCAAGATGACACAGATACCGATTCTGACACGGCAGACGGTGATGGGGATGTGCGGAGGGGGGCCGCATCTCTTGCAAAAGGGGTGCAGTTGATGATAGAGGCTATTAGAGATGTGTTGAATATTGCTGATATAACACCTGAGCAGGTTGAGGAGGCTTACTTCACTGACAATAAGAAAGCCTCGCTAACCTTCCCTGCATCTAAGGAATTAAATGCTATATTTGAGAAAGCATGGGAAAACCCAGAGAAAAAAAATCCAGATCCCTAGAAGGGTTCTGATTGCTTTCCCCTTCCCTGAGGAGGATCATAAAAAATGGGAAAACTCACCCATAGTGGACGCATCTGTATCCAGACTCTCAAAATAGGTGGTTTTACATGTTCCAGGATCTACCGCTTTAAAGGAGTCGGCTGAACGCAAAATTGATACTACGCTCAAACACCATACTCCATAAGTGCACTTACCAGTAACAGTAAGTGACAGGGTCACAGCAGTATGGTGACTGTAGGCTGGATCACTGATACCAGTAAGACATGGTGCTCTGATGCTGATTAGATGTAAAGAATGAGTACTAAATCCATAATGAATGCATGTGTGCTCTTGTCCTTAGGTCTGAGTCATATCAGCTTCACTACTTGGCTCAGATGCTGCAGATGTCTCACAGGTTAGAATCTCACTTCCCCCTCCTCCAAGATAATGTAAAGAATGGACCTAGATGCATGTTTTATGACAAGCATTCACTCTAATAAATGCTGATGTTGCCTGCTGCTTGTTCATAAGGGGCATATTAATCAATTATCAGGTTGTAAACCCATTTGTAATTTCTTATTGTCACTATTTGCGGCAAGAAGACATTAAGGTTCACCCAATTGTACTTATATACACATGCCGAATTTGTTAAACCAGGAAAATAACACAGTGGGACCGCGCAGCCCACACCCACCGAAGGGGTATATCGGTCCAGTAAGCGCCCATTTGGGCTTTAATTCTTATACATTTTTACTTATGTGCTTATTTCCATAGCCAAGTGTTATTGTGCAGTGTTTAAAACAGTGAGATACTGGATATGTGCTAATTCCTATTATCATCTGCTATTTTGCAGCACCTTAAACACTGAGGAATATTTACTAACCACATTTATTTATTTTAAGAATGTTTCATATTTTCTTTCTTCTTTTCTTTGGTTTATTAAGATGACTCGTTACTAAGGCACCTATTCTGCAGTATTCTAAATAGTGAGATACCAGGCAGATGCTGTTCTCTATTATCAATTACTACTGTGCAGTACCTTAAATACTGAGGAATAGATATCAACCATCTTAAGCATCCTCATATTTTCCAATTTTTTTTGGTGTTCTCGAAGTCAAAAATATTACATAAAAAGAACATACTAACTACACACATTATGAGTCGCTATACTTGCAAATACGCGCAGCGAGCACAGCAATATATGGTAACACACGCATTTACACGGACATGCCACAGAGATGGATTCGACACTTATTTCATGCAGTACATAATTATAATAATATCAAGCGCCAGACATCATGATGATTTAAAATTATATAATGAAGTAATGTCATGTATGTGTATTATTTTAACGAAACCAGATATACCTGTCATATTTGGTATTAAAGCAAGCAGATTAATGTAAATCATATCCCTGTGTATTGTTGTGATATCAGTAAGCCAATTATATGAAATTTCAAGGGACAATGCGTTTCTCATAATATTTAAAATGCTAAAATGTATTTTTATTGTTGCAGAACAAAGTTCAAATAAGTCATATTGTGTTTGATTCAGATTGGATTGTTTATCTGTTAAGTAGGTTTAAAAGTACATTTAAAAGTTGCTGCATAGCCTTGATATAGTTTTTTAACTCAGGCCTAAAATAACTTCTGGTGCTTGTATAATGTGTGATTTCTTTGTGACAAAGGAAGCCGCATGGTCTGTCCTCCATTTTGGAATAACCACAACCATTTTGTGTAAACCTCATGGATGTGGAAGGGGGAGGAGCAGTGGCCATTTTAGGGAGGTCATTTTCTAAATAGCTGATTTTCAGTCTGCTCAGAACAATCAGTTTCTTTGGTCACATCAAGCACCATTTATGAGTTACCAATGCATTTATTTAACCCATGCCATAGTCAATTACAAATAGTTTCAATTGGGCCTAGTGAGAGTAAATGGTGAGATAAATGCTTGGCTTGGTGTAAGAAATTGCACACAAAAAAGAAAAAGAAAAAAAAATATTTTTTTTTCTTCTTCTTTTTCAGGATTTAGTTAACTCTCTGTTTGCTATAAGAAAGCCAATTAAATGCTAATTAACTGGTTCAACCACTTTTACAGGCAGGCAATAGCTTTGACTTGCAAATAAGAGGTAAGGTGTCTCATAGGAGAACAGTGAATGATACATATATATATAATATTATTATAATTATATGTATATTTATATCAGTGTATGTTCTGCAAGATAGTTATCCAATCTGAATCATATCATTTAAATTATAGATTATTGCAGTCATTATAGATCTGTGTGAAATAGGATACATTTGTTGCTATATAGGTAAATTTGAAATAACAGTATTTTAAGGAAGTAAGTGTAAAGACACAAATGCAGGTCTGCATAAAAGTTTATACAGAACAAGTTGTGTCTAGTGGGCAATAGCAATTAGTATTGTTCACATTTATAGAGCTGTGTGATTTGTTTTATTGCGGACGCAGGGTTTTGTACACGTGTCTCGGACAAAGTACAGGACTGCGCACGCAGCGTAAGAGACACGCACGGTCACGTGTTTACGCAAAATGCGTAAGAGTGCGGGCGCTAAGTACAAATTACACAATAGTGTTGTTTAGTTCAAAGGAGGGACAGTAGCCAGGCTACAATAGCACAACACTACCCGGTTTCTAAAGCAGATTAGTATAAAACTTTTGTTTAAACTGTATTGCCTATGGGGGTAAAGCTGACAATCTGAATGAATTAAAATTTTCTGTACAGAAAAACAAAGTGTATTTGAGTGAGCGAACGTAGGAGTGAGTGGATTTGAACCCTGGAATTCGGGATCCCGTCGTGTGGTACACCAAGTAAGTGGAGGCTTGGTGGTGTGAGGCTGCTGACTCACGTTAGTATAGGATTTGGAATACGTAAGTCGTGAGGAAACTTACACAGGAGCATGGTAGGGAATTGTGAATTATGAACTGTGTGACCCATGTCATTTTTTGATACGCTCTGGCTGAGGTTTCGCAGCTTGGGATTCGATTCCAGTGGTCGTACGGCAGCTAGGTAACAAGTACCTATACGCTGTGCGATTGGACCGCGCATTTGTTGGTGCGATATATAGCGCAACTTGATACCCCTTTTACGAGCTTTTGCGTAAAATTGCGGTATCATTAGCGCTGTATACAGCATACGCAAACATGATTTGTGTATAAAAAGTGCATAGGGAGTTTTCGCTGGTCTCTCTCAGGAAAATCTCCAACGACAAATACTTTACTGGAAAGGGTAAGTTATTCCTAAAAACTTCCAGTAAATATAGGTCAATAGGGGCCCTAAGTTGGGTACATTGCCTTCGCTATCGACAGTGTATGGTAGTACTGGCCAACGTGGGCAAGAGTGGGTGAAAGCGCTCGGAGAACTTTCACCATCACCTTATATTGAGTATTTTGGTGTTTGTGGGAAAAGGCCCACAACTATGGGAGCCAGTTGCTCAACTAAGGGACGTTTAGCCAGGGTTCAGGCTGAAGAGCCGTGGCCCAAGGGGTCAGCAAGGTTTAAAAAAAAAAAAAGGAAAAAGTATTATGTGTGGGAAATATGGTCCACACGCTGAAGACTTTTTGTCTGAATGGGTACGTATGACTGACAAAGATAGGGTACCATTCCCTAAGGTGGGCAGCTTTGAACCAGAGGTACTGCAGAACTTAAGGATAAGGATATGTCTGATAAAATCCAGAAAACAAAGGGTCAGACATACAAAGTGTTTAAACCTGTGGCAGCAAGAGGGGTTGGTGAGTTTGATCCTAAGGTATTGCAGGTGGTATGTCTAACCAAAGTCATATAAGACAAGAATGGAAATATAAGAACTGTTTGAACTTGTAGCAACAATAAACAAGTACGAAGAAAAAAAGAGAATGCAAGTACACCGCCTTATGTAGATGTGGAAGCAGTTACGGCCAGCATACAAACTATAGAAAATAATAAAAATATGAAAAATATGACTGTAACCTATATATGTACTAATGAATGTTGAAGTTTTATTTAGGAGGAGAAGGTGACCTGATTGTTTTCAGCCATTTCTCATGCACCCAGAGGAGTATCCAACCGGTAAAAGAAGAGCAGTAGCCTGTGGGGGAAGTGGCTGAGACCAGTGGAACAGGTAAGTATGGTATCATTTGTGTACATATATACTAAAACCCAAAAATAAAACAAAACAAAAAATATCAAGAAAGTAACGTCAGAAATGGAGAAAAAAAATCTGTCCGTACATTAGTATTTGCCAGTAGGAAAGCGGACAGAGACAAGGTAACCCCCGGGTATTTCTTTCAGTTACCATATAAGAAGTATTCATTCCTAGTAATGCCCCTAGTCAAGATGAGCTCGGAAATGTTTGTTGGACCATGTACAGACCCTTAATATGGGATGAGAAGGATTGAATGGATACTTCGCATCACCTAGAAGCTTGGTAAACTTTTTTTTTTTTTTTTGTCTCTTGCAGTAATAGAAAACTCTCCATCTGGATAAGATCACTGGTAAACACTAATTCGGCAAATGGGAGGTGGCTGTCTCTGTGCAAATGGATGGGCTCAATAAGGCATTGAGTGTCAGGGTGCAGACTTCTTTGCAAAATTGGAAAGGGGTCACAGTAGCTAATCTTAGATAGTGTGCTATTGAACATCACAAGAATAGTGCTAGGCGCAAAGAACAACAGGTGGAGAAGTTGAGGATGGTAAGTATACTGGCACATACAGGAAAGAGCCATCAGTCCAAACCCCAGATCATGGTCAATAATTTGTTACACTTGTAGGAAGGAAGGGCATTTTGCCAGCGATTGTAGGAGTAGTAGGACACATAGTCAATATAGATCCCCTAGACAGAAAACACAAGCCACATTATTAAACACATAGACGGGACCAAGGGACATATAGTAAGGAATCATAAGCCATATAGAAAACACAGATTTGGCTAATGGGAAGAACAAAATAAATACAACATTACCCTTTGACAAAACTTGCTGGGGTTAAGATTAGTGATGAGCGGGTTCGGTTCCTCGGAATCCGAACCCCCCCGAACTTCACCCATTTTACACGGGTCCGAGGCAGATTCGAATCTTCCCGCCTTGCTCGGTTAACCCGCCCGAACGTCATAATCCCGCTGTCGTATTCTCGCGAGATTCGGATTCTATATAAGGAGCCGCGCGTCGCCGCCATTTTTCACTCGTGCATTGGAAATGATAGTAACAGGACGTGGCTGGCGTCCTCTCACTTTGTTTCAGAACTTTCAGGGGGCTGCAAATGTCTTTATTCTGGGGACCAGCAGTATTATAGGAGGAGTACAGTGCAGAGTTTTGCTGACCAGTGACCACCAGTATTATACGTTCTCTGCCTGAAAAACGCTCCATATCTGTGCTGCATTGTAGTACAGTATATAGTAGGAGTACAGTGCATAATTTTGCTGACCACCAGTATATAATATATAGGAGTACGGTACAGAAGGCCACTGCTCTACCTACCTCTGTGTCGTCAAGTATACTATCCATCCATACCCGTGGTGCATTTCAGTTTTGCACAGTTTGCTGACCACCAGTATATAATATATAGCAGTACGGTACAGTAGGCCACTGCTCTACCTACCTCTGTGTCGTCAAGAATACTATCCATCCATACCTGTGGTGCATTTCAGTTTTGCACAGTTTGCTGACCACCAGTATATAGTATATAGCAGTACGGTACAGTAGGCCACTGCTCTACCTACCTCTGTGTCGTCAAGTATACTATCCATCCATACCTGTGGTGCATTTCAGTTTTGCACAGTTTGCTGACCACCAGTATATAATATATAGCAGTACGGTACAGTAGGCCACTGTTCTACCTACCTCTGTGTCGTCAAGTATACTATCCATCCATACCTGTGGTGCATTTCAGTTTTGCACAGTATATATAGTAGTAGGCCATTGCTATTGATACTGGCATATAATTCCACACATTAAAAAATGGAGAACAAAAATGTGGAGGGTAAAATAGGGAAAGATCAAGATCCACTTCCACCTCGTGCTGAAGCTGCTGCCATTAGTCATGGCCGAGACGATGAAATGCCATCAACGTCGTCTGCCAAGGCCGATGCCCAATGTAATAGTAGAGAGCATGTAAAATCCAAAACACTAAAGTTCAGTAAAATGACCCAAAAATCAAAATTAAAAGCGTCTGAGGAGAAGCGTAAACTTGCCAATATGCCATTTATGACATGGAGTGGCAAGGAACGGCCGAGGCCCTGGCCTATGTTCATGGCTAGTGGTTCAGCTTCACATGAGGATGGAAGCACTCATCCACTCGCTAGAAAACTGCAGTGCCACTCCTAGATGGGCCAGGTGTTTTTGTTGGCCACTTGGGTCGCTTAGCTTAGTCACACAGCTACCTCATTGCGCCTCTTTTTTTCTTTGCATCATGTGTTGTTTGGGGACTATTTTTTTGAAGTGCCATCCTGTCTGACACTGCAGTGCCACTCCTAGATGGGCCAGGTGTTTGTGTCGGCCACTTGGGTCGCTTAGCTTAGTCACACAGCTACCTCATTGCGCCTCTTTTTTTCTTTGCATCATGTGCTGTTTGGGGACTATTTTTTTGAAGTGCCATCCTGTCTGATACTGCAGTGCCACTCCTAGATGGGCCAGGTGTTTGTGTCGGCCACTTGGGTCGCTTAGCTTAGTCATCCAGCGACCTCGGTGCAAATTTTAGGATTAAAATAATATTGTGAAGTGTGAGGTGTTCAGAATAGACTGAAAATGAGTGGAAATTATGGTTATTGAGGTTAATAATACTATGGGATCAAAATGACCCCCAAATTCTATGATTTAAGCTGTTTTTGAAAGGTTTTTGTAAAAAACAACTGAATCCAAAACACCCGAATCCGACAAAAAATTTCAGGGAGGTTTTGCCAAAACGCGTCCGAATCCAAAACACGGCCGTGGAACTGAATCCAAAACCAAAACACAAAACCCGAAAAATGTCCGGTGCACATCACTAGTTAAGATGGGGCCTCTAAACTTTTGCTTTATTTTTCCTATCAGAAATAGCCCCTGATTAACTTAATTTTGTTAGATATGATATACATATACTGTGCTCCCGCTCAGGAAGTACAAAGTATGTTAGACACCCACGAAGACTAATGTCGCATTCTACTGTTCTAGATGCATGTCCATCACAGGTAGAGGAAATTATCTCACAGATACCGGGTTCCCTATGAACTTAGGATGGACAGGACACTGGATTGATGGCTGGGATAATCCCAATAGCGATACGACAAACAGAATTTTTTTTAAGGGGAGTAGACCAAGTAGAGAATTACTTCCCCGTAGTGCCCAATCCAGTTGTCAAATTTTTATAAAATCTTCTTCACCTCTACAAACTCATCTGTCACCAACCTCTATTCTGTTTTTCTACAGTTTCCTCTTCATCTTTTGTGTTCACACAGGGTGGTACAATACATGGACCCAATTACAGTTCAAACTCCACATGCCTAAGTCCTTCAGAGTTCTGCCCAAACCCAGTATATCTCAACAGCACGATAACACCAGTATTACTGCAGTGTGCCTTGTCATGCACAAAGGGTGGAGAACGGGAATACTGGTGGAGGGAAATTTTGTATAGACACTGGTATGTCTGTTGGTGAATGGCAAACCTGACATTTTCTTTTTCATTTTCTTCTTTCTCTCCTCTAGAGATGTTTTTTTTTTTTTTGAGTTATGCTCATGGTACTCTACATTGCAAACACACGATAGAAAATTAAAATGAAAACATTTGTGTTCCCTACAGGAAAAGGCAGTCTGGAGGACAAAGGGGTATGGCCAGGAGTCCTCAGGACTGTGGACAGGTGGACACAGTAAGCCAGTAGCCCCCAGAGCATACCTTCCAAGTCTAGCTGAGGTGGCACATGGTCTGACTCATCTAGGAAAAGAGGGTATGTGCAGGCTGATGAGAGCCTACTGGTGTGTGCAAGGATTCTATTCTCATGCAGGTAAGAGAGCAATGACCTGTCTTGCTTGCTTGAGGAAGAATATTGGTAAAGCAATACCAACAGAGCCATCCCATATCCCTCCTGCAGACGGATCTTTTCAGGAAATACAAATCGACTTCGTACAGTTAACATCCTTTAGGAATTATTGTTATGTATTGGTGTGCACTGATGTTTTCTCAAACTGGGTAGAGGCATTTCCTGCCGCCACAGATGCTGCTGTGTTTACCGCAAAGAAAAATTGTGCAGAAATTTGTGTGTAGATAATGGTACCCCTAGAAGTAGAAGCAAAGCTTGAAATTGTACAATTGTGATCATAGTTACTGTCAGTAGTATTATGTAGCATCGGAACCACTCCCAGATCTTCACTCAACGAATCACCCTCTTCGAATTTTGTTTTGGTTTTGGTATTTGTGTCTTTTTTTTGGATTGTTTTTGGAAGACAACCTCATGTCATAATTGATCCGCACAATGATCAGAAATACACCAATGAGGTGACAGTACAGTACCTTATTGAGATGAGCCAGCATTTGAGAACTTGACAAAAGAACTTGAAACTGTTGATTGCTGGTATGCCAAATACTAACTGTCTTGATTGTGAACCAAGAGACTGTGTGATTGTTCTTACGCTCAGGTTGCCTAATAGACAGGTGGGAAGGACCATACCAAGTTTTGTTGACAGCACTATCCCAGTGAAAGTAGCCGAGAGAGAGACTTGGGTCCACGATTCCCATTGCAGGAAAGTCGGTAGTCCGGAAGGAACTCGTAAATGGAGTGAGATCGCAAAAGTATCACCAGAGACTCTGTTCCGTGAAGGCTGAGAGGCGGAATTGTTGAACACTACCTGAGCGTACTAAAGGATTGCAGGAAGACCAGTCGTTGTAATTGATTTGTTATGAACAAGAGTTGTTTTGTTCTATTTCTCTTTTCTCTCTTTCCCGCTGACAAACATTTTTTTTCCAGGATATTCTATTTTTGCAAGGTTTTTTATGAGGAGACGAGTGTGGGACTGGAACTGGTTCTGGAGGAAGGAGTGATTTCCTTATAGGATCCCAGGATTAGCTGATCAGTTTGTTAAAGTCAGAGAAAAATCAAAGGTCTAGTAGTTATGGAGTTCAGAGGTAATCAGGAACAATCAGACAATGGCTATTCACACATTGCAGATAAAGAGCTCATCAATATATGTCGAAGAAAGGTTTATGAGTGGCTCTCCCCGAACTCTGAAGGTTTATGTTATTTAGGAAGGACACTACTTATAACCCTTGTTCAATTATTAAACAGACCTAGCATACGTTCCAGAAATGGAAACAATGTTCAGAAAATGATAGGAATATGTAGATCATGAAAATTTTATATGTCACTTTCATGATTTGTTTGTGTCTTCTTCATCTACCCAGCAGAACCTCAATCGAATCCAAACATCAGTGTACAAAGACATAGGTACATGTATATGTGAAATGTTTATGTGAAATGTTCGTCGTAAATCAGACATTATAGGCCAAAGCACTGTCCCAGCATACTCTATAGGTTGAATGTTGTCCCACACCCAACCAGTGGTCCCGTGACCGCCGAGTGCATATAGAGGATGTCTCGTCCTCCTCCCTGTCTTCCTTAAATATAGTCAAGTGTCTGATTTGCGAAATGAATATATACTTGTGTCTAGGTCACCGATTATTGTATGAAATATTTTTTTCTTCTGTTAATAATTGATGGCAGCTTCTGGGACCGTCTTACTCCGGATAGGGCTTGATAAAAGGTCGTGGAGCACCAGAGCCGGGAGTGGACAGGAACCCTTTTACCAGAGGACGGTCGCGGTAAAAACAATTAGATATTTAAAGCATGGCCATGCCTAAATAGAGTTTAACAAATTATAACTCTGTAATTCATTTCAACTCTGCATGCATAAAAGTTCCAAATCTGCTTGGCAAACTATCATTTGACAACTGGAACTCTTGTTATAAAACTTGGAAATAACTGCATAGACTTGTAACCATTTGTGCTCTATGAAACAAATACCGCAACAGTTACTACTACAAAGTTACTTATATATTCTGCTGCCATATAAACATCTGGCTGTATCAAGTGCACTAATTCTGCTGTATAAATCTATTGCATCTACTTTTGGCCAAATTAATAGTGTTGTGATTATAGGGAACTCATTTGTCTAAATTACTGTTAGGGATTGATCAGGAATACTATAGTAATATAGTGTTTAAAGGTAGTCTAGGAACAGTCCTTATGTATTTTACATATTTTAATAAAAAGTGAGTGTATTTTACTATTGTGCAGTGTGTCAGCACATTCTTAGTTGCTTTTCTCTGTATTTCTATACCTGTGGAGGGCGTGGTGATCCCTCTAATTTAAGAGAGCTGCAGACAGACTGTTTTTAAATTACTGAGCATCTAAAATTGGCGCCAGGAGGTACTAAAGGTCCATACACACTTAACGATATAATGAGCGACGTCGCTCATTTTCCCCCTCCTTGAGCGACGTCGCTCATTATATCGTTAAGTGTGTATGCCGCCAGCGACGACCGATGTGCGGCCCCGCGGGTCGGCAACGATCGTCGCTGTCGGTAGGGCATGCATGAAGGATGTGGACTGTCGTCCACGACCTTCATGCAGGGCTGGCGGGGGCGTGACGTCACTGAGCGATATGAGCGGTCATATCGCTCAGTGCGTACAGGCGGCCGCCGACCGGCTGGCCCGGGAGGGGGAAACGTTAGACGATGTCGCTCACAGAGCGACATCGTCTAATGTGTATGGGCCTTAAGTACCAACTTCTTTTTCTTTTGTATTCTCTATATTTACTGATAAAGCTAAATATTTATCTTTTAACACAAGCTATTTACTAATACCGTGAAGCCGTAATGGCCGCTAAACCTCGTGCACGTGCTACGCACTTTGTACGCTATTTGCGTACAAAGACCTCACACGTGGTACGCAAGTTACGTACACACGCTGCGCTGGGTGTACGGATTACACACAGCGAGCGTACACACAGACAGTAACCTTTATAAACTTTAAACACAGAATATGCTTACACTGTAAACCTTAATACCGTGGTACTATAATGGTGTAACACTGAACCTTTGTGAGTATGCAAGCTGTTTGAGCAATTGAGATGCTCTGAAACCCTTAGCACTTATATGGTGAATCACACAAACACTTGTTAAGGTTCCAACACCTTACCAGATGATTTTTAGTAAGTAAAAGGGAAAAAGAATACAGATTACAGCTTATACACTACAGACCTAACATTAATTCCTAAACAGAATAACTAAACAGTAAGATACACAATAGCGAACAAACGCAAACACAAATACATAGAATAAGTATGAATGGCTTACATTAAAGGGGTAACAAAGTGGCCACAGAGAAACATACCATACGGGGGAACACTCGCTAGCGCAACCGGATCCAGTCCTCCAATTATCCGACTGATAATTGTTGATGAGAGAGAGTACTGGCCGGTCAGGGGACAGTGGCCTTTATATACACAACATACAGTACACTACAAAGGGCCCTACAATCTCATTGTTCATTGGACACAGGAATGTCTCTCTGCATTATAACAAAAGGTCATAGGTGGATTTGAACAGGTGGGCTGTGACTATTTCAAACTGCTCAGGTGGGAAGTATCCACAGGATTCCCGCCGCATGGATAATGAACTGCAAATACAGTAAATGTCCATAAACTTCTTATAGACATAACTATACGCAGGAGCGATTAATCTCTTCCTAACCAACACCGGAATGTTTCTAATAAAATACTCTTCAGTTAGGTACTAGATACCACTGTTCAACCTTTGTCAGACCCTTCGTATCATGCAAAGAGGAATTCCCATGTCCACGAACCTGTCACGATCCGGGTATCTGGACGCCATTACTTACCCTTCAGATGCCTCCTAAGGCTGGCTCAGCGTTCCAGGACCGGATCCCGCTGTTCCTGAGTTTCCACATGCAGAATGTCAGAGTGGTGATTTCATCAGCCGCGGCCTCCGCTGTGCCCGCGTGGTTAAATGTGCGCTTGTCAGTCTGGCGTCTCCTGTCTCCTGTGGCCGGCGTCGCCATTACTGTTTCAATTCTCACATGGATTACAAACCAAACTTCCCTCCAAGTGTCTGCATGGGCGCAGCCATCTTGGATTTTGTCATCTGATTATTTCCACCAATCTGCTGTCTGTATTGTTGATTTGCATAATTGCCTAGCCAACCCCTTCCTTGCTGCAGGTATAAGTATGCTGTGCCTGAGCAAGGAAGACGTCAGTGCTTTGGTTGTCTAACCTAGTTCCAGTTTGTCTCTCTCCTGTGGTTGTCTTCCAGGTTCCAGCTCCTGTCTCCAGGCTTCTGCTATAGAGACCCGCACCAGCATTCCATCTGCGGTGTAGCCTGACTCTCCGATCCATTCTGGACTCACCTGTTTCCAGTTACAACAATCACCTGCTTCCAGCCCAGCTTCCAGCAGTGTACAGCTTCTCTTAAAGGGCCGGTGTCCTTTCTGCAGTTTACCACTCTCCACCGGTATTATTATTTCACCGCTCTCAAACTCCAAACTTCATTATCAATCACCTGCTTCCAGCCCAGCTTCCAGCAGTGTACAGCTTCTCTTAAAGGGCCGGTGTCCTTTCTGCAGTTTACCACTCTCCACCGGTATTATTATTTCACCGCTCTCAAACTCCAAACTTCATTATTATTTCATCGCTCTCAAGTTCGTTTATTATTTAACTGGTTCCAGCCAGTATCCACTCCGTACCAACAACAGTCTGGTTCCAGCCAGTATCCACAGCAGCCGTTTTATCTTCAGCAGCCCAGCCTTTCCTGGAACACCAGCTGGTACGATCCTGGGTTCTCTCCATTGCTACAGTCAGGCCTGGTAAGGACTTTCCAACTAGAAGATTATAAGAACTGTCTCACACTACCAGTGCCTGTGGCCCTTGCCACCCTGTAGTACCCAGGAATTGTATTTATCCTCTGTTGACTTTTATGTTTCCTTTACTGCTGCTGTGTTACGGAGTTTGTCATAATAAACATCATTGACTTTTATCCTGGTTGTCGTGGTCACGCCTTCGGGCAGTTATTCTACATGTTACTTACATGTCTAGGGGTCTGATACAACCTCCCAGGTTCCGTTACTTCTCAGCCCCTACAACTGAGGCTGCCTCCCGTCAGCTCAGGCCCTCAGTTGTGACAGAACCATTTACATTAAACATACTTGCAGACATTATTAAAGGGAATATTATCTACAAAACGCACTATTTTAGTTAACTATGTTATAAACGAGTCGCCCGCTACAAGCTCATAAACTCTACCGTAAATACGCATAAACCGCGCGTAATCGCCGGAGCGAGTGTACGCAATTTGCGGACATGTGCACGTACGGCAGACTGAATGCACGAGCAGCGGGCATGTGCATGGGGTTAGTAGATGGCAATGTGAAGCACGATATTTTTCGACTTTGACAGTCCACCCTTTGGCAGTCAACAATAACTGCCACTTTCTAAACAATTCAAACAGAAAAATATATGTCATCATGAAATACCTTTTATGATTGGGTAGAGGTAGGAGAGGAGAAGGTGGGAAAGATATGACCTAATGTGATAGTGAAAGCATGTGTGTATGAAATCCATGTCTGAGGGGTCATGTATCATCGTGCCGTACGTGTTCTAAATCAAGCTTCGAGGTATTGCGAAGTATACATTTGAATCCTTCTTATCCCGTATTAATGGTCTGTGGATGGGCTGTCAAACTCTACCGAGCTCTTTTCGGCTTTTGGTTACAACAAATGGGGTGCACATTAGTTGATGATACATGAAGGGGGAGAGTATGTGGATGCTAATATGTGAAAATCACCTGTCGACTATGTGGAATACTACCTAGAAGTTGTAGAGATGAAGATAAGAAACAATCGTTATAAATGCAGTCATATAACTATGTGAGTTTTAGTAGACAGTCGCCGATTGCGGTCTTGTTGAGGTCTTGTCTGACGTCTCGCGGTACTTTTGCTGTAAGTGGTGAGCAAAAGCTTTTCCAGTGTCCATAAAATTGCAGTCTCTAAAGTATTGGGTTTCCAGTAGATAGTTAAAGTCACTAAAAGTATTGGGTGTCTGTGACACAGTTCATCAATGGTCTGTATAAAAGAGGTTGTCAAATTCTTCTTCCAAGTGGATGTCCTTGTACCTTGGAGGAAAACAAAGGAGAAATGGGTGAAAGAAACGGACCGTGGAATCACATTTTCATCACAACATTGTCTCTGTTGACGGATCATAAATTAAATTAGTTGTTGTTATTACAGTGTCCTCGCTCCTCAGACTCATCACTCTGGTACTACGTTTACACTTCGTTAAAGTCCGAACGCATCTAAATATCAGACCAATCAATATGACGACTCCCAGAATACACAAGAGAAATTTCCCTACATCCATGATAATGCCTTGGGCCCATTCTCCTAAACCAGAGAACCAATTTCGTGGGTTCAACCATGACACCCAGCCGGTCAGTTTATTACCCACAGCAGCGAGAGTAAGATTATGCCTCCTTCGAAACTCCCACTTTAATTGCAAAATGTCATCCATCTTTTGGTCTATGACCTCGGCCGGGTCCTCAGTGCTGTTTGTAATATACGTGCAGCACTTTACACCATACTGAGTTGCTAGGGTAACACAATACCCGCCTGTCACTGCTGTGAGGTAATTGAGAATCATCCTATGCTGAACCAGCTCTGTTTTGTTGGCTTGTAGCTCTCTCCCAGTATACTTGAACATGTCGTCATACATTTCGGTGATATTGTCTATCAGGTTCGCAAGTGCGTTTATATACCTAAAGTTTATCACTCCTCTGGCGGTACGAGTGATATCTAACGTGAGTAGGAATTGAATCCCGGTGGATTCATGGATCAGATCAGAGGCCGGATGCTCTGTCCTCTCTATCAGGTGCCTTTTAACAACGTGCTCGTAATGAGTGTGAGTATAAGGAGCTTGGGCACCGCGGTGAATGTCTTTCATTTTGTTATGGGATGCAGTCATTACTTCAGGCAGTACCTTTCCAATGTAACACAATCCCTCTGAGTTTGGGGCAAGCCACTTATACGCCTTCCTCCCGCATATGAAATATGCATCATCGGGGAGAACATATGGGATGGAGTATGACATAACCATGTTACAAACTTTCCATGTGAAATCTCCTAACCCTAATTCTCCCATCTGTCTAGTACACGTATCCGGTTGTATGATATGTGCACAGTATCCTGGTGATACTTCTCCAACTCGCATGATCCTACTTCCTAGAGTGTACCTATACCGGAAATATTTTCCACTGTCGGCTATTTGGCGTATAAGTTCTGAGTCTAGGGGCATTTTGTCGGCTCTGTGTGAGAATGTCACGGTTTGGTTGTTCCATGACACTTCCCAATTTCCCGGCTTTCGGGGATTGGAAATGTTAAAACATATTAGGGACCTATCTACATGGTATTGATGGAGCTTTAAACTAGGAGGACTAGAAATATTAAATCTCTTGTCCACCGGTCTTCCACTCTTTAACTCAAGTACCTCATCTACCGTTAAAGAATATGGCACTAGTCCTGACTTTCTATGGCCTTGAGGTACTTGTGAGCATACCCAACAGTCTGTCTGATTTAACACTTTACCCATCAATGAGTGATAGTCACTCAATGGATGCCGGTCCATGTTGATATTAAAACTGGACTGACATTCCTTGATGCAATCAACCTCAACTATATTTTTACAATTTCTACAGATGCAGATCTCTTCAGCTAACAATCCTTCACAATGTCTACTAATGTCATGGCTACCAGATCGTTTTCTGATACTCGCCTTTGCTCGGTGATTGTGTTGCTCTGGAAATTCTACGCCTCCATCCTGATCATCAGATCCCATTCCAGATCCCTCTTTGGCCTCTCTGGTACTCTCACCGAAACAGACTGCTCTGGTCAACAACAGGGTCAACAGGATAATCCGGAACACAGTCTCTTGGGGTAAGTCCATCTTAGAGGAGGAAAAGGAGAAGAGTAAGAAGGGGGAAGAAGAATAGGAGGGAGATGGGAACTGGAGAAAATAACAAAAGGGAAAAAGAAATCTTGGCTCGACAACCGCCTCCGATCTTATTGTTTTCAGCGCTCAGGTGCCGTCTCAACCTTCCTGGAACAGACACTCTAACGATACAATTTCCTCTACCGTCTGTTCTTTGTCACGGGACCTCTCTGGGTCAGTAACCTTCTTACAGTGAGACGAGTGGACCCAAGTCTCTCTCTCTGCAACCTTTAACGCTGTCGTGATGGTCAGTAAGACTTGATATGGTCCTTCCCATCTGTCAATAAGGCAACCTGAGCGTAGAAAATTGCGAATCATTACATAATCCCCAGGTTCAATGTCATGACAATTACTGTCTGGCAGATCAGGAATCACTAGCTTTAAGTTGTCATTTTGATTCCTTAACTGCTTACTCATCTTAACCAGATACTTTACAGTTACTTCATTGTTACATTTCAAATCATCCTGGGGGTCAATCATTACATGAGGTTGTCGACCAAACAGAATCTCAAAGGGAGATAGATTAAGAGGGGACCTGGGAGTGGTTCTGATGCTGTACAATACAATTGGCAAAGCTTCCGGCCACAACAATCCTGTTTCAGCCATCACTTTGCTCAACTTGTTCTTAATAGTGCTGTTTACTCTTTCCACTTTCGCACTCGCCTGGGGATGATACGGAGTATGCAGCTTACTATTAATTCCCATTAACTTACACATTGCTTGAAAGACGTCACCTGTAAAATGGGTACCCCTATCACTTTCAATTATTCTAGGGATACCATACCTGCACACAAATTCCTGCACAATTTTCTTTGCAGTAAACACAGCGGTATTTGTGGCAGCGGGGAATGCTTCTACCCAATTTGAAAACACATCAATACAAACCAATACATACTTTAAGTTTCTACAAGGTGGTAATTGTATGAAATCAATTTGTATTACCTGGAAAGGACCATTTGTAGGAGGGATATGGGATGGTTCTGTTAGTATTGTCTTTCCGATATTCTTCCTCAAGCAGGTGAGACATGTCATCGCTCTTTTACCCGCATGGGAAGAAAATCCTGGCGCGCACCAATAAGCTCTTACCAACTTACACATTCCTTCTTTGCCTAGATGAGTCAGCCCATGTGCCGCTTCCGCTAGACTTGGGAGGTATGCTCTGGGTGCCACTGGCTTACCCTATCCATCTGTCCAGAGTCCTGAGGACTCCTGGCCATATCCTTTTGACCTCCAAACTGCCTTTTCTTGTGGTGAACACAAATTTTGCATTTCACACAATTTCTGTGTGCTTACAGTATTAAATAACATCAGTTGTGTGGCGTCTGTCTGCATGGGGGTGCTGGCTGCTGATTTAGCAGCTTCGTCTGCTCGGCTGTTACCAAGTGACACTGGGTCTTGGCTGTACGTGTGGGCTTTACACTTGATAACAGCCACTCTGTCAGGTTCTTGTATTGCTGCTACAAGTCTTTTGATGTGTGTTGCATGTGCCACGGGTGTGCCAGTTGCCATCATGAAATTTCTAAGGCGCCATAGGGCCCCGAAATCATGAACTACTCCAAAGGCGTACCTAGAATCTGTGTAGATATTGGCTGATTTACCTTTAGCCAATTCACACGCTCTGGTTAGGGCGACCAGCTCAGCAACTTGTGCTGAGTGAGGTGGGCCCAGGGGTTCCGCTTCTATGGTACCTTTGTCATCTACGACTGCGTATCCAGTACACAAGTCTCCCGAGTCCGTCTGTCTGTGACAACTACCGTCAGTGTAGAAAGTAAAATCTACACCTTCCAGTGGATTGTCACTGATGTCAGGCCTTGCCATGAAATTTTGGGTCAAATATTCCATACAATCATGTGAGTCAGTGTCTGTACTAAATCCTCCTTCACCATCACTCTCATCCCCCACCCTTTGTGCCTGTCCAGGCACACCTGGGAGATACGTTGCTGGATTTAGTGCACTGCATCTCTTTATGGTGATGTTTACAGGGGCCATTAGTGCTAACTCCCACCTTGTAAACCGTGCGGATGAGACGTGTCTGGTTTGGGCAGAATTTAATAAGGCTGACACTGCATGAGGTGTATGGATTGTGAGGTTGTGTCCTAGCACTACATCTTTGCTTTTACTCACTAGCAATGCTATTGCTGCAACACTTCGCAAGCATGTGGGGAGGGATCGCGCTACCGTGTCTAGCTGAGCGCTGTAGTAGGCTACCGGCCTGCTGGCATCACCGTGCTTCTGGGTTAAGACACCTGCCGCACATCCAGCATTTTCCGTACCGTACAGTTCAAAGGGTTTCCCATAATCTGGCATACCTAATGCTGGTGCCTGCGTTAGGCACTGCTTGAGCCTCTCAAACGCCAGCTCAGACTCATCTGTGTGCGAGATCCGATCTGGTTTGTTTGATGAGACCATCTCCTGCAAAGGTATGGCCAGTATGGAAAATCCTGGGATCCAGTTACGACAGTACCCACACATTCCTAGGAATGTGCGAATCTGTTGCTGAGTCTGTGGCAGAGTCATGTCGTGAATTGCCTGTACTCTATCAGTGGTGAGGTGTCTCAGTCCTTGTGTCAAACAATGCCCCAAATATTTTACCTTGGTCTGGCATAATTGCAACTTGTCCTTTGAAACCTTGTGTCCTGTATCAGAAAGATGAAACAGAAGCTGTTTCGTATCTCTCAAGGACGATTCGAGTGAATCAGAACACAGCAGTAAGTCGTCTACATACTGTATTAATATTGATCCATTCTCAGGTTGAAAGGATTGTAAACAATCATGCAAAGCCTGTGAGAAAATACTTGGGCTGTCGATGAAACCTTGTGGTAAACGAGTCCAGGTGTACTGTACTCCTCTATATGTAAATGCAAATAAATATTGGCTGTCAGGGTGCAGAGGTACCGAGAAGAAGGCGGAGCAGAGGTCAATTACAGTGAAAAATTTGGCAGTGGGAGGGATCTGCATAAGGATGACAGCTGGATTTGGCACTACGGGGAATTGGCTCTCAACTATTTTGTTGATCCCCCTTAGATCCTGCACTAGCCTGTAACCCCTCCTCCCACTCTTTTTAACAGGGAAGATGGGACTATTGGCAGTGCTGGACGTTCTAACCAGAATGCCCTGTTGTTGCAAGCGCTCTATTACTGGGTAAACTCCTAACTCCACCTCCGGCTTCAGAGGATACTGTGGGATTTTTGGAGCTATCCTACCATATTTTACTTGAACTACTACAGGAGCTACATTTGCCATTAATCCAGTGTCTTGTCCATCCTTGGTCCAAAGTGATTCCGGTATCTGGGAAATCATTTCCTCTACCTTGGACGGACACTTATCTGTAACAGCAGTATGCGTCATTAACTTTTGTGGGGTGTCTAACATATCCTGCACTTCCTGAGCGTGATTCTCAGGTATATCTAAGAATACACCTTCAGGAGTACAATATATGACACATCCCATCTTGCACAGTAAATCTCTACCAAGTAGATTAGTCGGAGCCGATGCAGCTAGCAGAAAAGAATGCTTAGTCTGTAAAGGCCCTATCGTAATCTCTGCTGGTTTGCTTAACGGGTAGTATTGTACTACTCCTGTTACTCCCATGGCTGGAATTGTCTTACCAGTGGTCTTCATACCCACTGTTGAATTTATCACTGATTTGGCCGCCCCCGTATCTACAAGGAAAGGTAGAGATCTACCAGCTACATCAATTGTGACCTCGGGTTCACTTCCAGGGCTCGCAATTAATTTCACTGGCTGCAAACTACAGGTGTGGCCCCACCCCTATTGTAAATTGTGACCTTCCCGCAGCGCATTGGTTGCTACAATATGTGAGGGAGGTAACTGGGAATTTTCAGAGATCTGCCAGTCTCTTTTTGATGGGTACCTCCTAGTTTCCCCTGCGTGTGGCTCATCACTCCTCCTCTGCGGTCCCTGCTCCCATCTACGTGCGCCATACTGTGTGTCATGCTCTGGTCTAGGGGGTCGATATACATTATGTGATTTTCTATTGGTGCAGTTACGTGCAAAATGTCCTTCCCTATTACAATTGTAACATTTTACCATATACGGCTTACCACCAGGGGTCTGAGATTTAAACTGAGGCGGCCTTGTTGTAAGGGCTTGGATACTTATGGCCATCAGCTTATCACCCTGTGACTCCCTGCGTCTCGTGATGTTCCTGTCGTGCCCGACAGCAGTCTCTCTTAAGGCGGCCACCGACATACCTCTCCAGTTAGGTTGAGTGGTTTGTACCCTATTTCTTAATACTTCCTTTAAACCGTCCATCAATACGGACACCGCTACCTCTCTATGATGTACATTTGCCTCAATGTCCATGACCCCACTATATCTAGCCATTTCCTCCAGTGCCCGGTGGAAATAATCAGAAGCAGTTTCTCCTTCCATTTGCTTTATGGAAAAAATTTTGTTCCATTTTACAACGGCTAGGAAATATACTCCTAACTGCAGATTGATCTGTTTAACATTTTCCTGATTGTACTCATCAGTGAGGGGTACCTCAGCATCTAATTTACAATCTGTAATGAATTTAACAGGGTCAATACTAGAGGGCAGACATGCCCGCAGTAGTGTCCGCCAATCTTTGTTATTGGGTTCAGCAGAGTTACCTAGGTCCTTAATGAACCTTTGACATGCAGCTAGATCTTTTCTGGGATCGGGAAATTCAGACAAAATTGTTCTTAATTCTGCCCGGGACCAGGGACAATGCATTGCAATATTCCTGATGGGTGTGACTCCATTTGCATCGGTCTTCCCATTGGGGACCACTATCACTCTAACAGGATTAAGATCAATTACCTCACTCTGGGTTGATTCTACAGTGTGTGGTGTAACAGTTTCAGCATATTGTACAGTGCCGTACTTACCTGTTGACACAACCTCACCTGTCCCTGCACTATGGGCCTTCGATACCGCTCTTACTGGTTGGGCCATGCCCACTGGAGTATCGTTTATGGTGGCCGCTAGAGAGAGAGCTGAAATCGTAGTGGGCTCATCCTCCTGGTCGCATTCCTGAGGGAAGTTTAAAATGGGATACAACTTGCACGGGTTAGCATTAGCATCAACATTTGCATTAACATTCATTTTACTCTTATCACTACTATATTTGTTAAGTGCACTCTTTTCGTACACCCGTATGCCATTCTCTGCAGCCACTTTTTCCCCTACTATATACGGTGGTGGTGCCATTGCTATCAGACTTCTACCAGGATTTGAATTTGCTTTTTGAGCTAATTCCTGTTGTATTTCACTCTCCTGTTGCCATAACTGTAAACAATCATAATGTCTAATCCTCTGTTTTGCAGATTTTATTAGACCTATCCTCTTTCTTAGATTTTGCAATACCTCAGGATTCAAACTGCCCACCCTGGGAAACTGTTCCCCATCATCCTCAGTCATTTGTTCCCATTCTTTGCATAATACCTGTGTGTGTGATCCGTATTTCTCACACATTATATACTGTGCTGACCCTTTGGGCAAACAACTACCAACGTGAACCCTTGTTGGTCGTCCCTTACTTAAGCAACTGGCCCCCATTGTTTGCAGATATTGCTGTCTCAGCAAATTCTTACAAAACAAACCAAGTTCCCAGAGATAAGGCGACGGTGAAAGTTCAACGAGTGCCTTCACTCACTCACGCCCCTATTGGCCAATACGAATTCCAGCAATGTGCCCACCACTGGTCGTACCCAATCTCGGGATCTTTTTGTAACCTCTATTTACTGGGGCTTTTGGGAGTATGCTACCCTTTCCAGTAAATATTAGTTGTTGGAGATTTCCTGAGTGAACAGCGAAACTCCCTTAAAATAACAAAAACCTACACAAATCACGTTAAAATGTACAAATAGCGTCTATGATCCCACAGCAAATTTTAGTGGGTATCAAGGTGACCTAACTAATGTACACAGTAGCGTGCGGTCCAGTCGCACTTCGTATAAATAACTATTATTTATTCACCGTGCGACCAATGGAATCGGTGATTAGGCTGCGAAACCTTCAGCCGGAGCGTTTTCTCAACTTGTGCCTATATGGGTACTACGCCAACCCCCTGGGCTGCGCTTTAACCTTCGCAGTTCTTTTTGTCTGTGAATACTACTTGCTCCTTTACCTTATACAAAGTTAACGTGGGCAAGCCAGTCCCACGCCACCAAGTGTCCACTCACCTGATGTGGTCTCCGACGGGATCCCGATTTCTGGGTTCACAAAAAGAATACCTTTATTTGCACACTCACTCCTATTCACTCATATGCACACTGACTTTTCTGTACAGAAATCGCTTTCATTCAGGCAGTAGTTCGATCCCCAGGTTTTGCAATAGAAAAAGGTTCTCTTTAAACTAAAACTTTTGGAAACTGAACAAACTTGTGCTATTATCGCGTGGCTGCTATTCCGCCCACACTAAAACAATGTTATCGTGTGATTTGAGTTTAGTCGGCGTATCCGTACGCACGCTGCATAATATACGCCACGTGTGTATGCAGTGTCGGACTGAAGCATGAAGAGCCCACCGGGGGTATGCAGTGGTAGGGGCCCATGATTAGAGGTGTGGCCAGCCTCCAAAGGGGGTGTGGCCAGCCACCACAGAGGTTTGGCTAACCATTATAGAGTACCTGGTCTGGACTCCTTGATCATTTATATAGTAATTAATGCTAGTGCATGCATGATAATGTGCCAGATTAATGACAGCAATGTACTGTAGAGAATACATCATAATCATGTGCAGTATAAAATAACATATGTATAATATATAATCCAAGTGCACAGTCTAGAACCTGATCCCTAGAGGAGGAGGGCCCCCTAGGCAGTGGGGCCTACCGGTGGTTTCCCCTGTAACCCTGTGGGCCAGTCCGAGCCTGTGTGTATGCCTTTGCATATTGTAATCTCGCACGTTGCCCGAGTCATGTATGCACAAAGTCCAGATACGTTCACAGTAACACAAATAACACGCTTCTATAAATGTAAATGATGTTCAACTGTAATCGCTTACGAACACCACACAGTATCTGTTTATGCTGTGTGCGTGCCCTTAACAATTATTCCCTTAAATATTACTTTTATAATCTCAACTAAATAGCACCATATTTCCTCAGCACGTGTCTAACAATCAATTCTAATGGCAACAAGAGAGTGACTATGCGACAATACACAAAATAAAAATACAGGTGTGTGTGCGTGTATTGTGTGCGCAATTGGCGCCAAACAGAGAGAGAGAGAGAGAGAAAGAAAACAGATTTAAAACAATAGCTGTATGTTCTTAACTTCCTCGGATCTCACCAGCATCCCTACAAACCAGGCAAAGCAGACGCAGACGCTTATCTGATCAGCACTACTGTATCCCCAACCACAAACACGGATACAGGGGATACTACCTTTCCGCCCGTTGCTGATCGATAAAGTCTGCGCGTTTTCGCCTGACTGCTGACATGAGGTGGACCGGACGAGTACCCAATTGATAAAGCTAAATATTTATCTTTTAACACAAGCTATTTACTAATACCGTGAAGCCGTAATGGCCGCTAAACCTCGTGCACGTGCTACGCACTTTGTACGCTATTTGCGTACAAAGACCTCACACGTGGTACGCAAGTTACGTACACACGCTGCGCTGGGTGTACGGAATACACACAGCGAGCGTACACACAGACAGTAACCTTTATAAACTTTAAACACAGAATATGCTTACACTGTAAACCTTAATACCGTGGTACTATAATGGTGTAACACTGAACCTTTGTGAGTATGCAAGCTGTTTGAGCAATTGAGATGCTCTGAAACCCTTAGCACTTATATGGTGAATCACACAAACACTTGTTAAGGTTCCAGCACCTTACCAGATGATTTTTAGTAAGTAAAAGGGAAAAAGAATACAGATTACAGCTTATACACTACAGACCTAACATTAATTCCTAAACAGAATAACTAAACAGTAAGATACACAATAGCGAACAAACGCAAACACAAATACATAGAATAAGTATGAATGGCTTACATTAAACGGGTAACAAAGTGGCCACAGAGAAACATACCATACGGGGGAACACTCGCTAGCGCAACCGGATCCAGTCCTCCAATTATCCGACTGATAATTGTTGATGAGAGAGAGTACTGGCCGGTCAGGGGACAGTGGCCTTTATATACACAACATACAGTACACTACAAAGGGCCCTACAATCTCATTGTTCATTGGACACAGGAATGTCTCTCTGCATTATAACAAAAGGTCATAGGTGGATTTGAACAGGTGGGCTGTGACTATTTCAAACTGCTCAGGTGGGAGGCATCCACAGGATTCCCGCCGCATGGATAATGAACTGCAAATACAGTAAATGTCCATAAACTTCTTATAGACATAACTATACGCAGGAGCGATTAATCTCTTCCTAACCAACACCGGAATGTTTCTAATAAAATACTCTTCAGTTAGGTACTAGACACCACTGTTCAACCTTTGTCAGACCCTTCGTATCATGCAAAGAGGAATTCCCATGTCCACGAACCATTTACATTAAACATACTTGCAGACATTATTAAAGGGAATATTATCTACAAAACGCACTATTTTAGTTAACTATGTTATAAACGAGTCGCCCGCTACAAGCTCATAAACTCTACCGTAAATACGCATAAACCGCGCGTAATCGCCGGAGCGAGTGTACGCAATTTGCGGACATGTGCACGTACGGCAGACTGAATGCACGAGCAGCGGGCATGTGCATGGGGTTAGTATATGGCAATGTGAAGCACAATATTTTTCGACTTTGACATTACACGGACATGCCACAGAGATGGATTCGACACTTATTTCATGCAGTACATAATTATAATAATATCAAGCGCCAGACATCATGATGATTTAAAATTATATAATGAAGTAATGTCATGTATGTGTATTATTTGACCGAAACCAGATATACCTGTCATATTTGGTATTAAAGCAAGCAGATTAATGTGTAGATTCATTTGATACTTATTATTAAGTTGTAGGACATTGCAACAAATAGTTATGATTAAATGTATGAAAGCTAAAAATCACTCTTATTAGGACAATGGACAGGAAACTCAGGCCAGCTCCTTTGGACGTCCCCAAGGCTGAACCTGTTCAGCACACGAATAGACTAGTGACTCATCATGAATGAGAAAGTCCCCTCCCCCAAAAAACTAGATAACACATTGCTGATCACACAGGAGTCAGTTGCTGTTTTGTCTCAGAGGATGATGGAGTTGCTTCTACACCAGTTCCTGCATGATTTTACAGAGAGAGTGATATGGAGAGACGAATTTATATAACTTAAGGATAATGGTATTGTATGCTGGCCTGTAACTGTAACTGTATGTTTTAACTGCTTACTGTGTGAGTTGTAATCATGTAATTATGTGTATTCTGTACATTGTAATATATTGAATCCATATCCTTTTAATAACAAATATATACATCAATGAGCTTTGGTACTCAGATAATGTGTGGGTGTATTGTTTTCTGTTATGGGATGCAGTGTTTTGTTAAGTATAGCACACATTCATGGCACATGGTAATAAGAGGTGCAGGCGTTTACAATATATATTAGAGCGGGCATTTTAAATATTTGTTAGAAAGCAATTTGGCATTCACAATGTGATAAGTTAATTCATTGGCTAGGCACTATTACACTCCACCATAGTTGAGACTAAGGGTGTGTACACACAGTGAGATCCTTGCTATGCCCGATTTTTACTTGCGATTTCCCTTGAACTCCCCTGAGCCCAGCACCACTGATTTTGACTAACTTTTTTCGAGATAAGGACTGTGTGTGCTTATGATTTTGGCTTATGTGAGATTTTGGCTTATGTGAGATGTCATTGACATGTGAGATGAACTAGATAGTTCACCGATCTAGCAAGGATTGACTTGCCTGCACAGTCTATCTTTTCTTGCGATGCCGACCTGGCGGGACTGCGCATCGGGATCGAATCGGGATCGCAAGGTGACTATCACCTTGCGATCTGCACTAACTTTTCTTGCGATTTTGACTATATAGTCAAAATCGAAAGAAAATATCTCACCGTGTGTACACACCCTAATGGACTAATATCTGTATAACAGGTACAATAATTATACTGTCAAATTTCCCGCTTAAAGAGTGGTTTTTTGAAACGTAACCAACCTTTTCCATTAAGCTCCTTTATCCTTTTCTTTTATAAAGCGATCTCCCAAACGCAGGGATTCGTACACCCTACTCAATTTCACAGGCTTTTTTAGCCTACATCAATCCCATGTGTTAATCCCATATTCCGGTACCTCACCTCTATGCTTTCTGAATCAATCACAAGCTCTCTCATCCACTAAACTGGACAGCAGAAGCATATTTTCTCTATAAAGTAGCCATACTCTCTCATTCAGCAGATTACTGCCATACTCCGCAGGATATGCCCAATCTCATCTGATCTTGGAAGCTAATCTATGGAAGGCTTGGTCAGTAATTGGCTGGGAGACCAGCAATGAACACCAGGTGCAGTAAACAATTCAGCTGAACAGCAGAAGTAAAGGCCCATATAGACGGGCTGATGTGGGAGAGATGTGTGCTGAGCGAACCGCTCAGCACACATCTCTCCCCCCACAATGTGTGCCGAGCGTGCAGGGGGAGCAGGGGGGGGGCACTCATTTCACCCAGCGGGTGAAATGAGTGACCTGCTAGATTGCCTGCATGGCAGGCCAATCTAGCACCAGCGATAGCGATGCGCGGGGCTGCGCATCGCTATCGCTGTAGGGGGTACACATGGAGCGATAATGCTTAAATTCTATGCAATCTAGTCAGATTGCTTAGAATATCGCTCCGTGAGCACCCCCCTTAAGACACCTACTTATTATCCTTTTCTCCTTTGTATTTTCTCTCCAAAATTCTTCCCTGCATTCCAGGTGTGATAAACACCTCCATCTTCCTTCCGCATTTTGTTTGGATTAAAAGTGGCTTCACATCACATACCCCTAGGCTCTTGCTAGGTGCAAGAGGCTAAAAGTTGCTAAAGCAAATGCCTTCTGGTGACACCACCACCTGAATATAGAGCTGAGGGTGTTTTATAACCAACATATGCAACATTTTACCTTGTCTGTGATTACACTGCTCTTAAATTACCCTGCAAATGGAAAGGACACACTAAGTGATTACCCCCCTGGGATTAAGACTAACCTGTTTTATCATATTATTCATATGCAGGTTCACCCAGTCAACACATTATTGAACTAAAAATATTTTTCACCAAGGCGTTTTATTATCTATTGCAATTATTGTCACTTGTATCATTAATTAAGCTTATGGTATATAAGTATGTATAAATACCAATGCTTATATTTGCTCTTGAGTCACTATATTTTAGAAAATTAATTAAAAGTTAAGTTTTATTGTCTAGTAATTTTTATAAAGAGTGCCCCAACATAGAGTCTTTCTTTTCTTCTCGTTTTGCTCAATGCTTTAATAAACCCTTTCATATTAGGTTGAGGAATTCCTTTAAGTTAGTGTGTGCAAATTGCATGCTATAGGGCGCTATGCCAGTACACAGTTGCATACCTCCCAACATTTGGTACAGTGGAGGAGGGACATTTGCGCGGCGAAGCCACACCAGATTTTGTAAAAGGTCATGGCCTACGGGAGTGCCGTGATCACGTGGCTTCGTGGGAGTGCCACGATCACGAGTCACGCTTCCGGTTTTCGTCACTGAGGGGGCATGCCCAGCGCTCTGTGAGCTGTTGGCATGACCCCTCTCTCTCTATTCCCCGCTGTTTTGCTAAGCAGAGCAGTGACTGCCAGGAGCCTCCCAACTGCTCTCCCTACCGCAGGACACTACGGCCCATGGGTGGGACAGCAGGACAGTCCCAAAAAACAGGACATTTGGGAGGTATGCAGTTGTATTCTTCTAATGAGGATGTGCTTCCATAGTTTTAGTATACTTTTTTAGGTTTCCATGAATAGCCTGTATAATGTTTCTTAGTTGGTACTCCAGCCAGTGCTTTAGCGCCCCCCCCCCCCCCCCCTTCCCTTCAAGATTCTCTTCCCAACTCCTCACACACCTGGCTTTTGTAAAATAAAAATAATACATTTTCCCCTGACTGGCAAGGCTGCAGTCCAGGTGCACTTATGTCTGTTGCAGTACGCTGTATTGATTGCAAGGCCGATCAGGAGGAAATGCAGCATACTGTATGTGCCTACTTTTCAGGGAGATGTGAAAGTAACACCTATCAGTGCGGACTTGTACTACTACATCTCAGAGGTGTGTCATAAACATAACTGACATCCAAATGTAAATGAGCAACAAAATTAGTAAAATCTACTTTTTGAAGAAAAGACACTGATATTTTGCCGGATTTATTTGTGTATTGTGTTTTACAAGAGGTCCCATATACTGTAAGTGGCCATGAGAAAACTTATTTAAAGTGCATGTAGCCATAGGGATCACTGTGCCTTATAACCAATGCAGGGAAATGGCAGTGATGAGCCCAGTTGAATGTATGTATCTCTTGATTTCTCTTTCTCCAAAAATGTAACAGCTACATAATGGGGATAAGGTGTAAACAGGGAGATTGATGGCCTATGCAGGGAGTCAGGGTGATTGCTGCTATTTCAGGGTCTCTCTTGCAGAATGCAGGAGGGTAGGCAACTATAAAATACATATGTACTGTGTCTTAGTATTGCACTACTCCGCCATTTATATCTGAAGGCAAGGACTTTTTTAAAATAAGAAAGTTTTTCTAAATTATTTTTGTCCAATTCATAGACGCCAACCATCCTGCTTTTGACAGGACTGTCCCACAGTTAGGATATTCATCCCAAATCAGGGAAGGAAGGGGGGTGTTGGGTTTGTTGCTGCAGGAATTGGGACGTGTCGCAGTGCCGCATACTGTGGAGACAGATGTTCCAACAGCATGCAGTATACATTATTTTTGCCCACCAGGGGAGTGGACATACCACAATCACAACCCAGCCCCTGTGTTAAGACTTCTGATGTAGGGTTGTCTGCCCATTTATGCTAATGTTGCACTAATTTGTTTACTCTGACATGTCTGTAATAATGTCCTAAAGCATAATGGGATGTACTGTATGTCCAGATTTTTTTTTATTTATTCCTTTTTATTTTATTTTATTGTATTGCTGGTGTGTTATCTTATTTTATACTAACTTTTTTATGTGATGGAGTATTGCTTTTCTTTTATTACTATACAGCTTGTAGTAAATGACTAGTCATCTCTAACTAATAAGCAACAAGCAAAGTGATAGTAGTTACTAATCTTTATTCACAATATAATTTATTGTGTGTCAGAAAATTGTGGCCATCACCTGCTTATTCTGTGCAGAAGGGGCGCACTGCCATTCATCATGTCATTTGTCCTGCCTCTGCCCACCATGGCAGTGTGTCTACAGCATCCAGCCACCATTCCCGGTCCTTGACTCCTTTTAGGGGAAGGGGCATGCCATCTGCTGTTATTCGAAGGTTTGGTCAGCTGACCACTGACATCAGGAGGGCATGTAGCCTGTTCCGTGACGTTTTCTGGATAATCCTAATTGGCCTAAAAGCATAGTAGCCTACCCTCCCGCATTCTGCAGGAGACACCCTGAAATAGCATCTCCCTGACTCCCTGAATAGTCTATCAATCTCACCCCCATTATGTAATGGTTACATTCTTAGGGAAAAAGAGAAATCAGAGATACATACATTCAAATGGGATCATCAGTGCCATTTCCCTGCATTGGTTATAAGACACAGTGATCCCTATGGCTACATGCATTTTAATTAAGGTTTCTCATGGCCACCTACAGTATATGGAACTTTTTGTAAAACACAATACATGAACAAATCCTGAAAAATATCATTGTCTTTTCTTAAACAAGTAGATCTTATTAACTTTGGGGCTCATTTACATTTGGATGTAAGTCATTTTTATGACACGCCTCTCAGGAATAGCAGTACACGTCCGAGCAAATAGGTGTTACTTTCACAGTCTCCCTGAAATGCTCTATCAAAGTAGGCATGTATGAAGCTGGTTACTAAGCGACAGAGCAGTGGCACAAGCACACGGCAGTTTATAGCAGTGGCAGTCTACGAAACACTGCCACAGAGTACTGGGGTACAGTGCACAGAACAGGGCAAACAACAGATCTATATTTTTATTTTTTGAACTCACAGCTCGGTTCAAACTGGAGTTACAGGGCTTTACATAAAAGGCACTAAGGTAAAGTGCAACAAACAGTACAAGCATGAAGTCCTGTTGATGACTGATGAAACGCGTTGGGACTACCTGCTGACATTTCCTCTTATGGACAGATAAGCCATATATATATTTGAATTCTGTACGCATGCATTCCAGCTATTTATGGACAGATAAGCTTGATATAATCTTTTATTCTGTACGCATGATATACAGCTATTCATGTACTTTTATGTATTTTTATGTATTTTTATGTCATTACGTGTATTAAATATTTGTATCTTTTATATATACACTGCCCAGGCTATATATTGATTGTATCTTGGGAATATGCTGGTTCCCTAATTGAGCCTAACGACTTTCGGCAGTGATATGACTTGAAATTTTAAAAACGGTACACACTATGTTTGCTTTCCTTTGTTTTTTCTACATGTATTAAGCGACAAAGAAGCACCGCTTGAACTAAGCTTCTCTGGTTTTCAGATAAGTTGTCTAAACTGGCTTTACCATACACTCTCTTGATACCTTCATTTTTCACCTTGTTATACAAAGTACACTCTTGGGCGCTTATATTCACCAATTCCTTTATATATATATATATATATATGTATATATATATATATATATATATATACATATATGTATAAATAATTGTTTTTCCTGATTTTTAAATTGTAGCTAGGTTCAAACTGCGAGGAGTCACAGGGGCTTATAGATGCACGTGAACAAAGTGCACCAAACAGTAAAAACAATAAATATATACAGTGGTGGCTCCAGCAACAGAGCCGTTCACACAAGCTGCGGGGGAGAGAAGAGTTTGTTCCCTGTGTTCTTATCACTGCCAATAACAGATGTAAGCAGGCTGGTCACACGCGGGGAAGGGAGTGCGCTGGTGCTGATAACAGCTCCAGCTTGGCGGCAATAGATGTGTCAGATTTCAGTGTGGATGTCTGCATAAGTCGGGTCCCTGATGTGTTTCTCTGCTGAGGCTCTTAGCCGTTTCTTCAAAGGAAAAAGCAATTGTGGTTCTGAGCTCACTAGCTGCTGAATTTAAGAGTCCTTTAGCCAATGGCACAGTCAGATTTCTTTTTAGCTATACCTGTGTACAGATGCTTAGTAAGCAGCCGTTAATATAATTAGGAGATCATTGGTATTCTCATAGAGATCAATATTCAGCACAGTTTCCAAGAATGATTTATAAAAAAAATAATAGCAATTATTTATTAAAATGAGTAAAAAAAACATTAAAAGACTTATTTTTGACTTCCGGTTCCGGAGCGGATGAGAGCTGCAGCAGCCATGTGAGCTCCGTGGCCATCCCAGCCCCCCACTAGCCTGCATGCTGCGCAAAGCGCACACCGATCCGCCCGCACCCCACCGCTAGTGAGGGGGACCTCTCCAGCTCCTGATGGAGCATTACCTGGCCGCACCAGACGCGGCAAAACATCTAAAACAGCGCACCTCTTAGACATGAGGGGACTCCAAGATGGCCACCGGGACACAGACACAGGCGCAGCCTCAGCTGCAGCCGCATGTAAGTGCAGAACATGATTCTGCCAGCTCCCCTGATTGTCCCACTGCTTCAATACATACAGTGCATTCTGATCCCCCTGCATGCATGCCTTCCCAGCACACTGAGGGGCCGATAACTTATTCTGATATGGTCAAAGCTATGCAGGACTCCATTAATCTTATTATGTAGTCTCATGCAGCTAAAGTTACACAAGCTGTGCAGGACATCAAATCTCAAATAAAGCAGCTTTCCAAGCAGGTTCAGGCTAATGAACACTGCTTTGGAGAAACCTTCCAGGATATGGCTGAATTAAAGACACAGACTTCCTTATTACAGAAATCTCAGTACCAATTAACAAATAAACATGATCTCAAAAATCGGTCCCAGCTTAACAACTTAAGAATTGTTGGGCTGCCTGAAACACTTAAAGGGCCTCCGCTCTTCACATTTATCAGAACACACTGCCTGAATTGTTAGATATCCAAGATTCCTGTCCTGGGATGGTCATTGAACGAGCCCATAGAATTGTCCCTCAGCAACCCTCCCCCAATGGTAGACCGAGAGCTGTCATATTCCGCTGCCTTAACTATATCCACAGATACCATCTGGTCCACGTCCACGCGAAAAAGGGACCTACAGTGGAATGATGTCACATTTATACATTCTCTTGGAGTATCCTCCTCTATTTCTGTTCCTACTGCGAGTACTCCCTGCTGACGAATTCACTTATGCTGTATTATATTTGAATTGTATTCAGTATGGATCGGTTCTCCTAAGATGTTTTTGTTGTTTTCCCTTTATTTACCCTTTTGAATGCTTTGCTCCCTATTTCTTTAACCTAGTGCTGGGGCAAGCCTGGAGTTCTAACCTAGCTCTCAGTTTGGTAAACTAATTACTTACTTATATTATATGCACACCTGAGGTGTATTGTTAAAATTTTCTGTGAGGATCTATTCTTTTTTTGGATCACTAGAATTGTTCCCCCCCTATTAATTCTTCCCCATGTTTTTTCCCAATTGTGTCTTGTCTTGTTCTCTTTGTGTCCTCCTTCTAGTGCCTTCTTATGCAGATACAGTATAGCACTTCTAGTTCTGAGGTCTCAACTTACATCCTCCCATTGGACAGATGGTCATCATTGTGAGTCACACCATTGTTTTGTATTTTGAATGTCTAGCTTAAAATTTTTCACGTATAATGTTGGAGGATTTAATTCTCCTGCTAAACGCAAAAAAATATTACTTTACTTATCTAGATTGCATGTAAACGTAGCTTTTCTTTAGGAATCTCATCTCATTCCATCAGAAATCCTGAAACGTAACACTTTAGGTTGAAAGGTATTAGCGTCTGCCCCTTTTAGTGCTAAAGCCCATGGGGTGGTTATTCTAATTAAACAACAATCGCAGGTCGACCTCCACTCCGCCCAACCGGACCCAGATTATAGATTTTTAATTGTTGATGTTACTATTAATGCCACTCGCTTCCTTCTTTGTAATGCCTATGCCCCCAACATAAATCTGCAACCCTTTTTTCTCAATATTGCCACTAATTTACACTACTAGCAGTTGATTTTAATTCTACAGTCTCGAATACACTTGACAGAAATTCAAGTTCTAGCTTTAGACATCCAGTACCTAGATACGTTTTATCCTATTTAATGAAACAACTACACCTCGTTGATGTTTGGAGGGCCTGTCAGCCAGTAGACCATGATTACACCTGCCTGTCAGCAGCCCATGTCTTGCTATCAAGAATTGATTACATGCTTATGTCCGCATCCTTATTTAACAGAGTGCAGGACTCCAAAATTGAAACGATATCTTTGTCTGAACATGCGGTCTGCTGGATGCCACTCACTACTTTTATTGATAAGGGCCCCATTAGACAGTGACGCTTCCCATCTCACCTTTCTGATTCTATTCAGTTTAGAAATATGCTTGAGGTCTCATGGATGGACTTTAAGCATGATAATATTGTTTCGGAGGAGGAAACTCCACTTTTATTTTGGCAAGCATCCAAACCTGTGCTAAGGGGCTGTATCATCTCCTTCACCTCTAAACACAAAAAAGACACCCAAGATTTCTACCTGGAATCTCAATCTAAGCTCACAGATGCTTACCAGGTGTTTAACAAAATCCCAATCCCTCTACCAAATCGTCTTATTATGAACAGAAGTCCTTATTTGATAAACTTATTACCCAAATTGAGTGTAGAATGTTCTATATGTCTCAATGTAGATTCCACAAATTTGGTAATAGCTCTAGCCGATTGCTCTCCAATCTTCTAAGAGGCCAGCAAATGCCTACAATAATCCGAGCCTTATCGAAACCAGATGGCACGTACTGGTGGTCCGATGTCTGAAGTCCTACATACATTTTATTCCTCCTTATACTCACGACCTCATATAGATGAACAAAATACACTCTCCTTTTGGAACTCTCTTACATCCTCCACTCTCTCTTCTGAGCTCTCCCAAAGTTTATTGGCTCCCATTACTGAAGAAGAGGTTATGTGCACTATCAAACACTTGAAAACAAGCAAAGCCCCTGGCCCTGACGGGTTATCTAGTGAATTCTATACAATATTAGCCCCTAAATTGGTTAAACCCCTCTGTATATTTTTCAATTTATTTTTGAAAGGGACCCCTCCCCCACTTTATTTTAATTTAGCGATACTTAAAATTTTACATAACCTGGCAGAGATCCCATGCTCCTTAGCTCTTATATGCCAATTTCGTTAATAAACACAGATTATAAACTTTTCACTAAGATTTTGGCGGAACGGATTAAGCTTTTCTTACCTACACTAATACAGGAAGATCAGACTGGATTTATATGGGGCCGCCACTCTGTAGTGAATGTATGTAAAATTCTGGCTGTGATGCAGTGGCTGGAGTCATCGGGGAGCTTGGATCCATATACACTCCTGTCCCTTGATGCTGAAAAAGCATTTGACCTTATTACATGGAACCATTTATTTGATACTATGCACAGGTTTGGGTTCTCAGATGGCTTCATCCATGCAGTGCGGCAGCTCTACACTGACTCCTCCTCCCAAATTATCTCCAATAATTATCTCTCCGCCCCGATTAAACTTCACAGAAGAACCAGACAGGGTTGACCCCTCTTCTACTTGCCATAGCACTAGAGCCTTTAGCTATTGCTTTGCATACAACAGCTTCATATTCTGGCATTACAATTAGGTCGAAATGGAAAGGTAGTTTAAAAATATGCGCAAATTAGTTTTACAGGTGCAGCTAAAAATTGTATCTCAAAGTGTACATCCCTTTACACTTAAAATATAAGAATTGAGGAATAGATAGAGATATAGCCTTAAAGCGCTCCTATAGAACCCACGTTTATAAACACACACCAAGTGGGTCAAAAGGAAATATATAATCACATACACCGATGTTTCAAAAGATGAATGCAAGTCCAGCGTTTGATTAGACGTAGATGGTTCTAGTTCTCATAGAAATGTAAGAAAAAAGAAAGTGCAATAGTGCAATTAACCTTTAAAAGGTGCTTGAATTTATTTTAATATTGCACTTACACCCAGCAGACGAAATCAGTAGCCTTTAGGAAAAACCCTCATTGGCAATACAGCAGCAGCGGACTGGATGATGATAATCCTTTTAATGTCTATCATATACGATTAAGCCTCATAAAAGATAAGCAGCACGAAGAAAGTGCAATAGTGCAATTATCCTTTTTTAAAAGCAAAGATTTATTTTTAAAACATTACACTTACATCAAATTGATGAAAAAAGGCATATACACAAGTCCCCAGTATGGAGCATGGCCACAGGAGGCGAGATCTGGAAAAGGTCAGATGGTCCACCCACGGGAAATGGCTCCGGAAACCAGTACCCCAAACAGTTCCTCAGCGTCCAGTGTAGATGGTGAAGCTCCAACAGGGTTACAAATACAGCGGGAGAGTGTACGCTTAACGCGTTTCGAACTTGAATAGTTCTTCTTCAGAAGCGTGTGATGCTCTCCCCTTCATCTCCCTAAATACCCTAACTAATACACAGAACAGCTGCTCTAGATCACCGCTAATCGGTGTGTGTTCCCAGCCGCGCATGACCGGAAACAAGATGGCCGTGCGTTCCACCGTGGCCGGAAGTTCCATATGTCTATGGGGTATATGCAATAGCGGGCGAAATCGCGGCAATTATCGCCGTTTTTTCAATTCGACCAAATTCGCCAGGTGAATTCCGGAAGGTGGCTTCCGGAATTCACCATATGCAATGAAAAACGGATTCGCCAGGGTCGCGGGCGAAAATCGGCCGATTTGGCGGATTTTGCCGCGATTTTTAAAAACGGGAAAAAACGGGGAAAAACCCGAAAAAAAAATGGCGTGGGGTCCCCCCTCCAAAGCATAACCAGCCTCGGGCTCATCGAGCTGGTCCTGGTTCTAAAAATGCAGGGGAAAAATCGGCCAGGGATCCCCCGTATTTTTAAAACCAGCACCGGGCTCTGCGCCTGATGCTGGTGCCAAAAATACGGGGGACAAAACGAGTAGGGGTCCCCCGTATTTTAAACACCAGCATCGGGCTCCACTAGCTGGACAGATAATGCCACAGCCGGGGGTCACTTTTATGCCGTGCCCTGCGGCCGTGGCATCAAATATCCAACTAGTCACCCCTGGCCGGGGTACCCTGGGGGAGTGGGGACCCCTTCAATCAAGGGGTCCCCCCCCCCCAGGTACCCTCGGATCGTCGGAGATCGTTGCAGTCGGCGTGTCAACACAGGTAAGTATGTGTGTGTCGGCGTATGAAATAAAGTTTTACTATCAAGGTGTGTGTGTCCTGTTTTTATTTGGGTATTTTTTTTCCATTAGAACTACAGGTACCAGCGGGCCCGTTTTTCTCCCGCATGCTGGTACTTGTGGTTCTCCAAGTACCAGCTTGCGGGGGAGGCTTGCTGGGACTTGTAGTACTAATGGAAAAAACAATATCTTTTTTTTGAACACAAAGGCTATCAGCCCCCCCATCCGCAGCCCATTGGATGGGGGGGACAGCCTCGGGCTTCACCCCTGGCCCTTGGGTGGCTGGGGTCGGGGGACCCCTTGATTGAAGGGGTCCCCACTCCCCCAGGGTACCCCGGCCAGAGGTGACTAGTTGGATATTTGATGCCACGGCCGCAGGGCACGGCATAAAAGTGACCCCCGGCTGTGGCATTATCTGTCCAGCTAGTGGAGCCCGATGCTGGTGTTTAAAATACGGGGGACCCCTACTCGTTTTGTCCCCCGTATTTTTGGCACCAGCATCAGGCGCAGAGCCCGGTGCTGGTTTTAAAAATACGGGGGATCCCCTGTCAATTTTTTCCCCGCATTTTTAGAACCAGGACCAGCTCAATGAGCCCGAGGCTGGTTATGCTTTGGAGGGGGGACCCCACGCCATTTTTTTTTCTGATTTTACCGTTCCAGCAATTAAAAAAAAAAAAAAAAAAAAAATATTTTAAAAAATATATAAATAATATTTGTGCCTCCCCCCAAAAAAAAAAAAAAACCTAATCCCTTCTAATATAAATAGATCTGCTATTCCCAAAAAAAAAAACACAAAAAAATCCATGTTTAAATTTTTTTTATTTGTTTTCACCCTCCAAAGTGTGGCGGATTGAAAATCGCGAATTTGCTGTCTAAAAGCACTGCAGGCGAATTTCCAAACTTGAATTGAATATGCTGGAGGCGAATTGCAGCATCTGTACCATTGCAGAAAAGGCGAATGCGGAAAAAGGCGAATTGAGAAAAGGCGAATTTTGACGGCCCGTTTTTTTGCGAAAAAGTACTGCACTGCATAGGCGAATTGATTTTTGGAGGCGAAAACGTCCCGGAATTCGCCTTTTTCTGCAATTCGCCCGCTATTGCATATACCCCTATGAATTACACTCCAGCGCTTACAGGAAATCAGATCACGGTGATCATAGTAGTTCCATTTTATAGAGTGTCTTTCAAATCGGATTATTGCACATCCCGTTTGCAAGTGTCCCTCCATTAGTTAAATACACAATTATAGTTATATAGCAGCACCTCAAATAGAAAAAAGTATTAGTACATACAAATAGCAGCAATAGAAATTTCCATATACATAGAGAAATTTCTATTGCTGCTATTTGTATGTACTAATACTTTTTTCTATTTGAGGTGCTGCTATATAACTATAATTGTGTATTTAACTAATGGAGGGACACTTGCAAACGGGATGTGCAATAATCCGATTTGAAAGACACTCTATAAAATGGAACTACTATGATCACCGTGATCTGATTTCCTGTAAGCGCTGGAGTGTAATTCATAGACATATGGAACTTCCGGCCGCGGTAGAACGCACGGCCATCTTGTTTCCTGTCATACGCGGATTTGATTTCCTGAAAGAACTGGAACGCAAATCGCGGACATATGGAACTTCCGGCCACGGTGGAACGCACGGCCATCTTGTTTCCGGTCATGCGCGGCTGGGAACACACACCGATTAGCGGAGATCTAGAGCAGCTGTTCTGTGTATTAGTTAGGGTATTTAGGGAGATGAAGGGGAGAGCATCACACGCTTCTGAAGAAGAACTATTCAAGTTCGAAACGCGTTAAGCGTACACTCTCCCGCTGTATTTGTAACCCTGTTGGAGCTTCACCATCTACACTGGACGCTGAGGAACTGTTTGGGGTACTGGTTTCCGGAGCCATTTCCCGTGGGTGGACCATCTGACCTTTTCCAGACCTCGCCTCCTGTGGCTATGCTCCATACTGGGGACTTGTGTATATGCCTTTTTTCATTAATTTGATGTAAGTGTAATGTTTTAAAAATAAATCTTTGCTTTTAAAAAAGGATAATTGCACTATTGCACTTTCTTCGTGCTGCTTATCTTTTATGAGGCTTAATCGTATATGATATCGGCGCTGGACATTAAAAGGATTATCATCATCCAGTCCGCTGCTGCTGTATTGCCAATGAGGGTTTTTCCTAAAGGCTACTGATTTCGTCTGCTGGGTGTAAGTACAATATTAAAATAAATTCAAGCACCTTTTAAAGGTTAATTGCACTATTGCACTTTCTTTTTTCTTACATTTCTATGAGAACTAGAACCATCTACGTCTAATCAAACGCTGGACTTGCATTCATCTTTTGAAACATCGGTGTATGTGATTATATATTTCCTTTTGACCCACTTGGTGTGTGTTTATAAACGTGGGTTCTATAGGAGCGCTTTAAGGCTATATCTCTATCTATTCCTCAATTATTACAATTAGGTCAACAGAAGTCAAACTTAGTCTCTTCGCTGATGATATGTTATTGTTCATTTTGCGGCCCCAGACTTCTATCCCTGCAATCAAACAGGTTCTAGATCATTTTAGTCGCTTTTCAGGATTCCGAGTGAACCATGATAAGTCTCGTCTCCTCCCCTTGTGCTCTAGTCACTCCTTATTCACCTCTTCCCATACTATGACACAGTTTACCATATGCTGATCCCTGCTTAAATACTTAGGAATCATGATCCCCTTAAAACTAGATGCGCTTTATTCTGCTAATTTTAATCACATCTATTCCACTGCAGAGAAGATTTTAAATGGCTGGATATCATTGCCTCTGTCTTTATCTGGCAGAGTTGCGGTCATCAAAAATATTGTATTCCCCAAATTATCCTATGCTCTCCAATTGCTTCTTGCAACTGACTAAATTTGACTTGCAAAGGTTTAATACACTATTTACTAAATTTGTATGGTCAGGGAAGAAGCCAAGAATCTCTTGGCATAGACTACAGTTGGCCAGAGCGGATGGAGTCTTCGGTATGCCAGAATTCTCTGCTTTTTCGAATGCTGCGTTATTTCGATACATTAAAGACTGGTTTACTAGCGGCTCTGTGTACTCTATCCCTATTGTAGAAGAACACTAATTTCACCCCTTTTCCCCAGCTGCCTTACTACACTTTCCAGGTAAACTGATTCCACCCCATTTGAAAAATCGTGTGCTCTTTTGTGATACATATGCAGCTTGGATTTCTATCAACAAACAGCTAGGTAGAAATCTCACTAGTACCCCCTACACTACATTTTGTGGAAACCCTCAATTTTCCCCTTGTCTGGAAAATCCCACGTACCTCACCTGGAAAGAAAAAGGTATCTCCTCTATTCTGAATATATTTTATCCAGGAGGAATCATATACTCCTTTTCGATTCTGGTCACCAAACATACATTATCTAACCGTCACTTATTCATGTACCTACAAACTTGTCACTTTACACAAACATTACCCCCTGCGACGCTACTTGAAACTATTAGGCATCCTCTTGAGTCTCTCTTGCTATCAAACAGTATCCTTGGTTATCGGATACGAAATCTATATTCCATTCTTCTTGCTTCTAGGCGAGGGGTACTACAACAAAAACTTTACTCAAAATGGTTGCTTGATATACCTGATCTTCTTGCTCTACCGGATTTATTGCATAAATTGCCTTTTATACACAAACACCTATGATCGGCGGCTTTGCAAGAAACACATCTTAAATTGTTGAATAGGACATATGTATCCCCGAAACATTTTTTTATTTCACCCTAGCTACAGTAGCTCTGGCTGCTTTTTTTAAATGCAAAATGGCTAATGCTACATACTACCATAATTTTTGAGTATGTGGGAAGATAAGAACCTTTTGGGACAAGTTGTTGAACTTCATTAATATTACCTTTTCCCTTAGGTTGTGTAAACACCCTGCTGCCTGTTTATTTTTATAGTTCTCATTGTGGGATTTAGGTCCACAAAAAAAAGAGATTATACCTGCACTCACAGTTATACTTACCATTGCTAAGAAACTAATTCTCAACCATTGGCTACACAAACAATCTCCCTCTGTCGCAGAGATGAGAGCAACTTTGCTTAATACGATATTTTAGGAGAGACAGGCTACTGTTCCCAATGTGGAAAAAGGGGCTCACAGATTTTATAAAAAATGGAATATTGTTATTCTACGCTTTGATGAATCAGTCCAGCTCCGAATACAGAAAATATTTGAAACAACCACTTGGTTTTTGCTATGTCAAATTACTTAATGTTGTGTCTATATGGCTTTCATTTGTCAGAATCCTTGTAATAGTCTACTCCTTGGGATTGTATACACAACCCGCATTATTACTTTTGATGTTAATTGTACTGGAGGTGTTCAGTGTCTTTGTCTTGTCCCCCCCCCCCCCTCACTTCTCTTCTTCCTCTCCTCCCCCCATTTACTAATTCTGTATAGTTACTTTTCTATGTTTGATTGACATGATTTTTTCTTTTTATCAATGTTGGTTGACTAATCAGTCTTTTCTGCACCTGTTCCACACAACAGAATGCCTCTCAGTTAGTATTTACTCAGTTTCTATTTGTTCAGATTTCTTATTCAGTGACTGCCGGGTTTGGATAACCTTATATTTTATGTATAGTAACTGAAACATTACACCAGTGGCTCTGATATACAATTTAAATGATCTTTTTGTTGCAATATACAGGTCACATTGTTGTCATGATGTATGTTCTAGATGGTAGCGTAAGTTCGCCCCAGTCACCCGGAGGCATGAGAAAATGTTGCCCCCCACCCCTATACATATAGGGGTGTGTGTATATATATATATATATATATATATATATCATATGTAGATATCTGGTACTTAGGGTGAACAGTAGCAGCGTACTCAGGTGCCTTTCACAATAGTAGTATAGGTACACACACACACATCTTTCACTTACACACACATGCCTCTTTTCCTTGCACACACACACAAACACACACCTCTTTTCCTTGCGCACACACATGCCCTTTTCACTTAAAACACACACATTTCTTACACTTACACACACACACACATGCCTCTTTCACTAACACTAACTCTCATGCCTCTCATGTAAACCCACACACACACCTTTTTCACTTGCACACACACGCCTTTTTCACTTACACACACACACCTCTTTCACTTACACACACGCCTCTTTCACTAACACACACTCACATGCCTCTCATGTAATCCCACATACACACATGCCTTTTTCACTTACACACATGCCTTTTTCACTTACACACACATGCCTTTTTCACTTACACACACATGCCTTTTTCACTTACACACACACACACACACACACACGCCTTTTTCACTTACACATGCCTTTTTTACTTACACACATGCCTTTTTCACTTTCACCCACCCACACACACATACCTTTTTCACTTACACACACACACACACACCTTTTCACTTATACACATGCCTTTTCCACTTACACACAAACACACTTTTTTCACTTACACACAATTACACACACGTCACTTTCAATTAAACACAGTTACACAAACACACCGCTTTCACTTACACATGTCGCTTTCACTTACACACAATTACACACACACATCACTTACACACACACACACAATTACACACACATGCCTCTTTCACTTACATACACACACATGCCACTTTCACTTACACACACACACAATTACACACATGTCTCTTTCACTTACACACACAATTACACACACACATGCCACTTTTGCTTACACACAATTACACACACGTCACTTTCACTTACACACACAATTACACATACACACACATGCCTCTCCCACTATAACACACAACTTTCCTTTAAAAAACACAGACATACACACCTCACCTAAAAACATTCACACACATAATCACAGTGCTGTCAATATTTATTAAAGATACCCCCGGTAATCACCTTTTCCCATACACACATATACACCCATACATCACACACACACACACACACACACACACACACACACACACACACACACACACACAATGCAGCAGCTTGAGGCAGGTGGTACCAGTGCCTACCTGTTGCTATCCCCAGGATGGAGGAGAGATCTTCAGCCATCCTGCTCTATTGGAAGTCCCTGTGAGCAGCTGTGCACTGGAGCTCCCCCTAGCTGCAGCCAGCTGTCAGCTCTCTCTGTGGATACAAGGAGGCAGCTGCTGTGCACCCGTGTCACGACACTGACACAGCTCCTCCGTCCAGTCACATGCGGTGATGGATTGTCGGGCAGTGGGAGGCAATGGAGAAGTGACCCCTGCAGGTCAGGAGCCCGGCGGCAGCTAACTCCATTGCCTCCCACAGTTCCGCCACTGGTTCTAGATGTGAAATATAAAATGCATCTTTTCTGATATTGGGGGTAATTCTGAGTTGATCGCAGCAGGAACTTTGTTAGCAGCTGGGAAAAACCATGTGCACTGCAGGGGGGTAGATATAATATGTGCATAGAGAGTTAGATTTGGGTGGGGTGTGTTCAATCTGCAATCTGAATTGCAGTGTAAAATAAAGCAGACAGTATTTACCCTGCACAGAAACAAAATAACCCACCCAAATCTAACTCTCTCTGCACATGTTACATCTGCCTCCCCTGCAGTGCATATGGTTTTGCCCAACTGTTAACAAAGCCCTTCATTCCGAGTTGATCATTCGCTGCCGTTTTTCACAGCGCAGCGATTAGGTGAAAAAATTGCATTTATGCGCATGTGCATGGTACGCAGCGCGCATGCGCTAAGTACTTTCACACAAAAGTTTGCAGTTTTACCCAAGCTCGAGCTACGTTTTTCAGTCGTTCGAGTATTCGTAGTATGATTGATAGGAAGTGGGTGTTTCTGGGCGGCAACTCTGCGTTTTCAGGGAGTGTGCTAAAAAATGCAGGCATGCCAGGCAAAAACTCAGGAGTGGCTGGAGAAACGGGGGAGTGGCTGGACGAATGCAGGGCATGTTTGTGACGTCAAACCAGGAACTAAACTGACTGAAGTGATCGCAAGGAAGGAGTAGGTCTGGAGCTACTCAGAAACGGCATGACATTTTACCTGTGCAGTTCTGCTAATCTTTCGTTCGCACTTCTGCTATGCTAAGATACACTCCCAGAGGGCGGCGGCTTAGCGTGTGCACTGCTGCTAAAAGCAGCTAGCGAGCGATCAACTTGGAATGGGCCAAAGTTCCTGCTGCGATCAACTCAGAATTACCCCCATTATTTCTACAACCAACGTTGTGAGTTCCCTTGTAAAAAATCTTTAATAAAATGTTTTGGGAAAAAAAGACATTTTCATAGCACATAGCAGGCATCACTTATGAAATACTTTCAGGGGTTGAGAGTACAAATATATCAAAACATATACCTAAAACCCCAGTGTCTCAAGAGGCTAATAATGCGTGTCAGGAATCTGCGTACAGCAAGCCTGCACTTACCTTTGTGTCATTCTGCTCTTTCCTGGAGGAGTCCCCAATGCCTGTGAAGGTGACCCATTGTCACAGTGAGGTCTCCAGTGTGTCTGCCATGTGGGGGTTTAGAGGTTCCTTGCAGCATCTCCATTGTCTCAGTGTAATGGCTGGTACCATATTAGATATGATCGCTGAAACTCCAAAAACATTCTAGCTTTCCCTTATGTGATTATCTCCACAGTCCAGCCTTGCATCATGTGATTCTTTACACCAATCCTAGTGCACCTCATGGAATAAAAGGGCACCAGTCATCCAATCTGGGCCAGAACAACATTGCTTATTCAGCCACGTCCTTGAATCCCTGCCATCTGGCAGTCAGGAGGATTCTCCAGATTGCTGCATTTCCAACATCTTCAGATGACTACATGTACAGCTTGCCCACTGCACAGATCTGTAAACATTATTATCTCTGTTGCTTGTGGAACTACTATACCCAGCCAGCTATCAACTTTCTAATGCGTCTCCTGTATAAAGCCTGCTGCTAAGTTAATATGCTGAGTCAGGCACTAATCGACATTGACTGGGAAGTTTTGTTTCAGGGTAAGGACACTTCGGAAATGTGGGATGCTTTAAAAGGGTTGCTTGATAGCAATATTCACAAATTCATGCCGATGGGCAATAAAAGCAGGAGTACTAAACACAAACCAATATGGCTTAATAAGGAGGTCAAAAAAAGAAATGGCTACTAAGAGGCGTGCTTTTGACGCATTTAAATCAATTGGAGGGGAGGAGGCATTCCAGTATTATAAGGAATGCAATAAAAGATGCAAAATGGGGCGTGGCCTGGTAGGGGCGTGGCCTGGTCGGCATAGTGGTGAGACGTGCCTTATGTGAGCTCCTGACCTGAATTGGTTAAATACACCTTGTCTGTGGGTACTCACAGGTGGAATTCCTCTACTTTTTCACCTGCCTTGCTGCCCTGTATTGGTGGGTGATGACTGTGGTGAGGGAGAGGGGTTGCTGATCCTCCTATGAGCTGCGGCCTCCCTACCCATCCTGAGCCAGGGTCTAACTTGTGCCCCACCGCTGCCAAGGCTTACCGGAAGTGTGGGTCCGCGAGCTGAGCCTGTACGGCCTCCCTTATGGACCGTAGCCCCACTGTCTCCTGACTGCTTCCGCTGAATTCTGCTGGCCCGGCACCATGGACAACAGCCGCAACACAGCAGCCTATTCCCAGTTTAAAGTGTGGCTCCCCACTGCCGTGGATTACCGGAAGTGCACGTTAAGGAGTCAGGCTTCTACGGGCTTCCTCCCTGGAGTGGAGCCCCGCTGACCGCTGGCCTCTGCTGATCTCCAACACTCCGGGACCGCTACCAGCAGCCGCTGCACAGCATCACTGCCAGGTGATATCTGTGCCTCCCCGGCACCTCAGCTTGCAGTGGAAATCTTAGTTACAGCCATCACCTGGTCCCAGCAGCATCATCCTGCCTAGAGGTAGCAGGAGATGATGCCTTTACCCTGGTAGCATGTGATTGATGCCTTACACCTGACTGAGGTCTCTGCACTGTGCCTGGTGGATCCTGTACTTCTGGAGGGTGAGTTAGTGTGCAGAGGCTGCAACCCTCATATTACACTATGACTTATTTGCTACACACTGCCTCCCCTCTCTCATATTAATGTTGGATTTCCCTCGCTTCTACCACAGTTGTGTTGACAATCCCTGGGAAGGATTTATATGGCTGCAAATTAGCTGTGGAATCCTGTATCAAGCACTTTTCCGTCTGCTGCATATTCTGATTGGGGTTGTGACTTCATGTAGTGGTGAGCTTTGATACCCTCATTTTACTGCAAATCTGATACACCCCAGTGTGTCATTTTGATTGCCTCTGGTTATCAGCGTCACTCCCTCAAGCCTTGATCCCTTGATAAAAACAACAATATCACCAATGCAAAATCCCTCGGCGCTCTAAGAAATATGGTGTGTGCCAAATCTCATCAAAATGTCAGGCGTCCTCTGTCCTTAAGGTATCCTCAAACAAAGGAAAGAGAGAAACACTTCATAGGGCAAAAGGTGTATATTCATACAACTCAGGATAATACTGCTAAAATGGACTCCTACCATGTATATTGGTCTACATTGGGGGTAGACAACAGCGCATGTGTTTGGAGAGGGTTTCGTCCCACCACCGATTAGCATCCACGTATCCTCAAAAAATAATGGAAAGAATCCACCATAGCGTACCAAATGATTTAATATCAACAAACATCAAACATTAAAATATGTACAGTCAGAAGTACTGAACTCTCACCGGATGTAGTGGTCCACTGTGCAAAGCGGACAAACAGGCATGAGTGTGATGTTAACAGGCGTCCCTGCAAGCTCTGTCCAAAACACCGGTGGTCATACAATCTCCTGTCACCAACCTCCTTGCGACGCGTTTCGATACTCCCAGGTATCTTTATCACAGCATAATGAGGTTGTGTGTTATTGGAATATTTATACCCCTAAAATATTGCACCTAATTCCAGACATGGATTTCTAACAGCTAATGCCATCCTATTCTAAATATTGTACAATTCCAGTCCATTCCCTCCAGACCGGTAGGTCCGTTTGGTCCTGCTTATTAGAATCAAATTTAGAACGGCTGTGTCTCAAGAGTCCTTCCGCTGGCGGGCGCCGAACTTCCTGCTTCCGCCGGAAGTCACGTCATGCGTTCCACCGTTCATACCGGAAGTTACGTCTTTGCGTTCCACCGATACCGCTGACAGGATGTGCAAATCCCACTCGTTTGTAGTAGGGGAAGTGCATGCGGTTCACCATGCGTTTCATTTCCCCGAAAATGACTCCATGCAAAATAAAACAGACACATATCAAAAAACAATAAAAAAGATTAAAAACTTTTTACAAAAACCATTTGACTTCGAAATCTTTGTTTAGACCTGAAGGGACAAGGGTTTTGTATTTGTAAATGAAACTCATTTCCTCTTTGGCCAATTTGGATGTAATATCTGTCTCTCTTGGACCAAGATCCACTTTTTTAAGCCGTTAAAATTTTTTAATTTTTGTAATATCACAGTTATGGGCTAATTTAAAGTGTAAAGAGAGGGCATGAGTTTCCAGTCCTTTACGGATATTTCTGACATGTTCACTAATTCTTATTTTCAATTGTCTACTTGTTCTCCCAATATAAAATTTTCCACAGTCACATTCGATTCCATAAATAACACTAGAAGTGTGACACGTAATAAAATCCTTAATAAAAACATGTTTGTCATTAATATCTAGTTGGGTGGCCTTCTTTCTAAATGAATTTGGAATACATTTACAGCCCACACAGGTGCCACATCTATAAAACCCCTCCGAAGTGACAACACCTTTCTGTCTGTTGCCTGTATGAAAACTTCTAACGAGTTTTTGTTTAAGATTGGGAGCTTTTCTGAAAATGCAAATTGGAAATTCAGGTAGTTCTTTTCCCAATATCGGATCTTTTTTGATAATACCCGTGTTTTCTAAAAATCTTAACCACTTGATGATGTTGGGATGAAAAATCCGATATGAAGGACCATTTGAATTTGTCTGTGTTGGTGCTATTTTTATTTTTGGATTTTTTAATCAAACTCTCACGATTGATGTTTCTAACAGAGTCAAGGGATATTTCTAACTCCTTATCTTCATAACCACTAGAAATGAAACAATTTTTGAATTCATTTGCTTGATTGGAAAAGATATCTTGATCAGTGCAATTTCTCTTAAGTCTTTTGAATTGTCCTGTGGGGATGGTATCTAGCCACTTTTTATAATGGCAACTGCTCTTATTAATATAAGCTCTTGAGTCAGTGGGTTTCACGAAATTCTTGGTCTTTATTTGATTATTCTCACTATAAATAGTTAGGTCCAAGAAATTCACGCTGGACTCACTAATTTCAAAAGACAGGATAATGTTTTTGTTGTTCAAATTCAAATATTCACAAAAGTCTTTTAAAGAACCTCTGTCTCCTCTCCAAATAAATAAGATGTCATCAATGTACCTACGCCAGGACACCAGGTTTGCCCCAAATGGGTTGTGGTTCCAAACATGCTCCTCCTCCCACAAACCCATGAAAATGTTGGCATAACTTGGGGCAAACCTGGTGCCCATGGCTGTACCCCTCTTTTGGATGTAAAAATCATCCATGAAGAGGAAAAAATTGTTGTTCAGAATGAACTGAATGCCTTCAATCAAAAATTCCTGCATATCTTTGTTAATGGTGGAACTATTTAACATCCTGGACACAGCCTCCAAACCTTGAGAATGATCTATAATAGTGTACAGTGACCCTACATCAGCTGTGACAAATAAATAATCATCCTCCCACTGTAGGTCACTTAGATGTAACAAAACATCAGTGGTGTCTTTCAAGTGTGAAGGAATGGTCTGTACCAGGGGTTGAAGGAAAAAATCAATAAACTCTGACAAATTGGCCGTCAGAGAATTGACTCCAGAGATAATGGGCCTACCTGGGGGGAGGGTCATGCTCTTATGAATTTTAGGTAAAACATAAATGGTTGGAATCGTTGAGCCTTCTATATACAGGAATTGACTCTTTGCATTAGTGATGACATCCTTACTTTTATATTTGTCAATCATGGTTTTCAAAGACCCATAAATTTTATTGAGAGGATTCCCTCTCAATTTCCTATAAGTATTTTTATCTTCCAACTGTTTAAGAATTTCTCCTTCATAATCTAACCTATTCAGCAGAACAACCCCCCCCCCCCTTGTCCGCTGGTTTGATTACCAAATTTTTGTCATCATTTAATGTTTTAATCGCTTTCCTTTCCTTTACTGAAAGATTATTTTTAATGGTTTTACTTTCAAATTTTTCTATATCATTTAATACTACCTTGTTAAATGTTTCCAGGAAGTTGCCCTTGAGATGGGCAGGGAAAAATGTCGATTTGGGTCTAAAGGGGGTGGATGCTTGTGTATTAGCCTCAATCTCCTGATCAGCTTTGGATAAAAAGAACTTTTTCAACGTAAGCTTCCTCAAATATTTTTGAACATCCGTGAAAATACTGAACTGATCAATCTTAGTCGAGGGAGCAAACTTTAATCCCTTCTCCAGTAATGCCCTTTCCTCTTCAAGAAGAGCATGACTGCTAAGGTTAAAAATGTTAACCTTATCCAAAGGAGGTTCACACATAGCACTGGGATCTTTAATTTTCTTTTTGCGTGAGTATTTCCTCTTTCTCTTTTTGCATTTCCCTGCTCGTGTGCCTCTCGTCCTTTTTTTTATCTTTGATTCCATTGTGGTCTCCCCCTCTCTAAAAAAGAAGAAGAAGATTCATATGTTTCCTCTAAGGGTGCGTACCGATTCGAAAAATTTATTGGAGAATGAGCATATTTTGATGATCTCCAATTCGTATCTGCTCTTTTTCTCTCTCTCCATTTCGGAGTTCTGGGTACTGAATCTTTCTCCTGATTGAGATTGTAGTGACCACTTTGTTCAATTTTTGTGCCCCCTTTTTGACTCCAAGGTTGGTTAGATTTCAATGATCTAACTGGATTATTGGTCCAACCCTGTCTTTTGTTACATTCTAAAAGATTACCTCTAGAAGTCCCATTAATCTCTTTAATCTCCTTACTCTCCATATTATTTTCCTTATCATTCTTATCCCTTGTGTATTTTTTACTTTTTATGGTGATAATGGATTTCTCCAATCTACCAACTTTTTCAATGATCCTTTTCTCTGCCTCCTTGTATTCTTTCGAATCCTCGGAGGGTTCTAAAAGTGTTTTATACTCTTTTATTTTCTCATCTAAAGTATTCAATTCTTTTTTCCTCTCTTCTATGATGAGGGCCATTAATTCATAGGAACAATTGTCCAAAATGGCCGCCCACTTGTCTTTAAAATGTTTAGTGGCAGTGGTGAAGCTGGAATTTTTTTGTATTCTCAATCCCATCGGAATTAATTTGTGAGCTATGTACTTTTCCAGCGTCACCACTTCCCACCACACTCTGTTCTCTTTAACAATGACATCTTCTAATTTGGATAAAACACTGTTGAGATCTTCATCTACAATATTTAAATCATTCCTATTGGTTTCAAATAGAGCATCCAATTTTTTGGTTCTGCTTTCTCTGAATCCAAACATGTCGGCAGCAGGGTTTGGCTACACAGCGGTGAAAGAATTACAAGATAGAAAAGAAATTGTGAGCCCTACCACTGCGCACAATGAGCAGCCCCTGTGATTAGATTAGTGAAGAGTGTCACCTACACTCCAAATGAACACATAAAAACAACAATATCACCAATGCAAAATCCCTCTGCGCTCTAAGAAATATGGTGTGTGCCAAATCTCATCAAAATGTCAGGCATCCTCTGTCCTTAAGGTATCCTCAAACAAAGGAAAGAGAGAAACACTTCATAGGGCAAAAGGTGTATATTCATAGAACTCAGGATAATACTGCTAAAATGGACTCCTACCATGTATATTGGTCTACATTGGGGGTAGACAACAGCGCATGTGTTTGGAGAGGGTTTCGTCCCACCACCGATTAGCATCCACGTATCCTCAAAAAATAATGGAAAGAATCCACCATAGCGTACCAAATGATTTAATATCAACAAACATCAAACATTAAAATATGTACAGGCAGAAGTACTGGACTGTCACCGGATGTAGTGGTCCACTGTGCAAAGCGGACAAACAGGCATGAGTGTGATGTTAACAGGCGTCCCTGAAAGCTCTGTCCAAATCACCGGTGGTCATCCAATCTCCTGTCACCAACCTCCTTGCGACGCGTTTCGATACTCCCAGGTATCTTTATCACAGCATAATGAGGTTGTGTGTTATTGGAATATTTATACCCCTAAAATATTGCACCTAATTCCAGACATGGATTTCTAACAGCTAATGCCATCCTATTCTAAATATTGCACAATCCCAGTCCATTCCCTCCAGACCGGTAGGTCCGTTTGGTCCTGCTTATTAGAATCAAATGTAGAACGGCTGTGTCTCAAGAGTCCTTCCGCTGGCGGGCGCCGAACTTCCTGCTTCCGCCGGAAGTCACGTCATGCGTTCCACCGTTCATACCGGAAGTTACGTCTTTGCGTTCCACCGATACCGCTGACAGGATGTGCAAATCCCACTCGTTTGTAGTAGGGGAAGTGCATGCGGTTCACCATGCGTTTCATTTCCCCGAAAATGACTCCATGCAAAATAAAACAGACACATATCAAAAAACAATAAAAAAGATTAAAAACTTTTTACAAAAACCATTTGACTTCGAAATCTTTGTTTAGAACTAAAGGGACAAGGGTTTTGTATTTGTAAATGAAACTCATTTCCTCTTTGGCCAATTTGGATGTAATATCTGTCTCTCTTGGACCAAGATCCACTTTTTTAAGCCGTTAAAAATTTTTAATTTTTGTAATATCACAGTTATGGGCTAATTTAAAGTGTAAAGAGAGGGCATGAGTTTCCAGTCCTTTACGGATATTTCTGACATGTTCACTAATTCTTATTTTCAATTGTCTACTTGTTCTCCCAATATAAAATTTTCCACAGTCACATTCGATTCCATAAATAACACTAGAAGTGTGACACGTAATAAAATCCTTAATAAAAACATGTTTGTCATTAATATCTAGTTGGGTGGCCTTCTTTCTAAATGAATTTGGAATACATTTACAGCCCACACAGGTGCCACATCTATAAAACCCCTCCGAAGTGACAACACCTTTCTGTCTGTTGCCTGTATGAAAACTTCTAACGAGTTTTTGTTTAAGATTGGGAGCTTTTCTGAAAATGCAAATTGGAAATTCAGGTAGTTCTTTTCCCAATATCGGATCTTTTTTGATAATACCCGTGTTTTCTAAAAATCTTAACCACTTGATGATGTTGGGATGAAAAATCCGATATGAAGGACCATTTGAATTTGTCTGTGTTGGTGCTATTTTTATTTTTGGATTTTTTAATCAAACTCTCACGATTGATGTTTCTAACAGAGTCAAGGGATATTTCTAACTCCTTATCTTCATAACCACTAGAAATGAAACAATTTTTGAATTCATTTGCTTGATTGGAAAAGATATCTTGATCAGTGCAATTTCTCTTAAGTCTTTTGAATTGTCCTGTGGGGATGGTATCTAGCCACTTTTTATAATGGCAACTGCTCTTATTAATATAAGCTCTTGAGTCAGTGGGTTTCACGAAATTCTTGGTCTTTATTTGATTATTCTCACTATAAATAGTTAGGTCCAAGAAATTCACGCTGGACTCACTAATTTCAAAAGACAGGATAATGTTTTTGTTGTTCAAATTCAAATATTCACAAAAGTCTTTTAAAGAACCTCTGTCTCCTCTCCAAATAAATAAGATGTCATCAATGTACCTACGCCAGGACACCAGGTTTGCCCCAAATGGGTTGTGGTTCCAAACATGCTCCTCCTCCCACAAACCCATGAAAATGTTGGCATAACTTGGGGCAAACCTGGTGCCCATGGCTGTACCCCTCTTTTGGATGTAAAAATCATCCATGAAGAGGAAAAAATTGTTGTTCAGAATGAACTGAATGCCTTCAATCAAAAATTCCTGCATATCTTTGTTAATGGTGGAACTATTTAACATCCTGGACACAGCCTCCAAACCTTGAGAATGATCTATAATAGTGTACAGTGACCCTACATCAGCTGTGACAAATAAATAATCATCCTCCCACTGTAGGTCACTTAGATGTAACAAAACATCAGTGGTGTCTTTCAAGTGTGAAGGAATGGTCTGTACCAGGGGTTGAAGGAAAAAATCAATAAACTCTGACAAATTGGCCGTCAGAGAATTGACTCCAGAGATAATGGGCCTACCTGGGGGGAGGGTCATGCTCTTATGAATTTTAGGTAAAACATAAATGGTTGGAATCGTTGAGCCTTCTATATACAGGAATTGACTCTTTGCATTAGTGATGACATCCTTACTTTTATATTTGTCAATCATGGTTTTCAAAGACCCATAAATTTTATTGAGAGGATTCCCTCTCAATTTCCTATAAGTATTTTTATCTTCCAACTGTTTAAGAATTTCTCCTTCATAATCTAACCTATTCAGCAGAACAACCCCCCCCCCCCTTGTCCGCTGGTTTGATTACCAAATTTTTGTCATCATTTAATGTTTTAATCGCTTTCCTTTCCTTTACTGAAAGATTATTTTTAATGGTTTTACTTTCAAATTTTTCTATATCATTTAATACTACCTTGTTAAATGTTTCCAGGAAGTTGCCCTTGAGATGGGCAGGGAAAAATGTCGATTTGGGTCTAAAGGGGGTGGATGCTTGTGTATTAGCCTCAATCTCCTGATCAGCTTTGGATAAAAAGAACTTTTTCAACGTAAGCTTCCTCAAATATTTTTGAACATCCGTGAAAATACTGAACTGATCAATCTTAGTCGAGGGAGCAAACTTTAATCCCTTCTCCAGTAATGCCCTTTCCTCTTCAAGAAGAGCATGACTGCTAAGGTTAAAAATGTTAACCTTATCCAAAGGAGGTTCACACATAGCACTGGGATCTTTAATTTTCTTTTTGCGTGAGTATTTCCTCTTTCTCTTTTTGCATTTCCCTGCTCGTGTGCCTCTCGTCCTTTTTTTTATCTTTGATTCCATTGTGGTCTCCCCCTCTCTAAAAAAGAAGAAGAAGATTCATATGTTTCCTCTAAGGGTGCGTACCGATTCGAAAAATTTATTGGAGAATGAGCATATTTTGATGATCTCCAATTCGTATCTGCTCTTTTTCTCTCTCTCCATTTCGGAGTTCTGGGTACTGAATCTTTCTCCTGATTGAGATTGTAGTGACCACTTTGTTCAATTTTTGTGCCCCCTTTTTGACTCCAAGGTTGGTTAGATTTCAATGATCTAACTGGATTATTGGTCCAACCCTGTCTTTTGTTACATTCTAAAAGATTACCTCTAGAAGTCCCATTAATCTCTTTAATCTCCTTACTCTCCATATTATTTTCCTTATCATTCTTATCCCTTGTGTATTTTTTACTTTTTATGGTGATAATGGATTTCTCCAATCTACCAACTTTTTCAATGATCCTTTTCTCTGCCTCCTTGTATTCTTTCGAATCCTCGGAGGGTTCTAAAAGTGTTTTATACTCTTTTATTTTCTCATCTAAAGTATTCAATTCTTTTTTCCTCTCTTCTATGATGAGGGCCATTAATTCATAGGAACAATTGTCCAAAATGGCCGCCCACTTGTCTTTAAAATGTTTAGTGGCAGTGGTGAAGCTGGAATTTTTTTGTATTCTCAATCCCATCGGAATTAATTTGTGAGCTATGTACTTTTCCAGCGTCACCACTTCCCACCACACTCTGTTCTCTTTAACAATGACATCTTCTAATTTGGATAAAACACTGTTGAGATCTTCATCTACAATATTTAAATCATTCCTATTGGTTTCAAATAGAGCATCCAATTTTTTGGTTCTGCTTTCTCTGAATCCAAACATGTCGGCAGCAGGGTTTGGCTACACAGCGGTGAAAGAATTACAAGATAGAAAAGAAATTGTGAGCCCTACCACTGCGCACAATGAGCAGCCCCTGTGATTAGATTAGTGAAGAGTGTCACCTACACTCCAAATGAACACATAAAAACAACAATATCACCAATGCAAAATCCCTCTGCGCTCTAAGAAATATGGTGTGTGCCAAATCTCATCAAAATGTCAGGCATCCTCTGTCCTTAAGGTATCCTCAAACAAAGGAAAGAGAGAAACACTTCATAGGGCAAAAGGTGTATATTCATAGAACTCAGGATAATACTGCTAAAATGGACTCCTACCATGTATATTGGTCTACATTGGGGGTAGACAACAGCGCATGTGTTTGGAGAGGGTTTCGTCCCACCACCGATTAGCATCCACGTATCCTCAAAAAATAATGGAAAGAATCCACCATAGCGTACCAAATGATTTAATATCAACAAACATCAAACATTAAAATATGTACAGGCAGAAGTACTGGACTGTCACCGGATGTAGTGGTCCACTGTGCAAAGCGGACAAACAGGCATGAGTGTGATGTTAACAGGCGTCCCTGAAAGCTCTGTCCAAATCACCGGTGGTCATCCAATCTCCTGTCACCAACCTCCTTGCGACGCGTTTCGATACTCCCAGGTATCTTTATCACAGCATAATGAGGTTGTGTGTTATTGGATTATTTATACCCCTAAAATATTGCACCTAATTCCAGACATGGATTTCTAACAGCTAATGCCATCCTATTCTAAATATTGCACAATCCCAGTCCATTCCCTCCAGACCGGTAGGTCCGTTTGGTCCTGCTTATTAGAATCAAATGTAGAACGGCTGTGTCTCAAGAGTCCTTCCGCTGGCGGGCGCCGAACTTCCTGCTTCCGCCGGAAGTCACGTCATGCGTTCCACCGTTCATACCGGAAGTTACGTCTTTGCGTTCCACCGATACCGCTGACAGGATGTGCAAATCCCACTCGTTTGTAGTAGGGGAAGTGCATGCGGTTCACCATGCGTTTCATTTCCCCGAAAATGACTCCATGCAAAATAAAACAGACACATATCAAAAAACAATAAAAAAGATTAAAAACTTTTTACAAAAACCATTTGACTTCGAAATCTTTGTTTAGAACTAAAGGGACAAGGGTTTTGTATTTGTAAATGAAACTCATTTCCTCTTTGGCCAATTTGGATGTAATATCTGTCTCTCTTGGACCAAGATCCACTTTTTTAAGCCGTTAAAAATTTTTAATTTTTGTAATATCACAGTTATGGGCTAATTTAAAGTGTAAAGAGAGGGCATGAGTTTCCAGTCCTTTACGGATATTTCTGACATGTTCACTAATTCTTATTTTCAATTGTCTACTTGTTCTCCCAATATAAAATTTTCCACAGTCACATTCGATTCCATAAATAACACTAGAAGTGTGACACGTAATAAAATCCTTAATAAAAACATGTTTGTCATTAATATCTAGTTGGGTGGCCTTCTTTCCAAACGAATTTGGAATACATTTACAGCCCACACAGGTGCCACATCTATAAAACCCCTCCGAAGTGACAACACCTTTCTGTCTGTTGCCTGTATGAAAACTTCTAACGAGTTTTTGTTTAAGATTGGGAGCTTTTCTGAAAATGCAAATTGGAAATTCAGGTAGTTCTTTTCCCAATATCGGATCTTTTTTGATAATACCCCAGTGTTTTCTAAAAATCTTAACCACTTGATGATGTTGGGATGAAAAATCCGATATGAAGGACCATTTGAATTTGTCTGTGTTGGTGCTATTTTTATTTTTGGATTTTTTAATCAAACTCTCACGATTGATGTTTCTAACAGAGTCAAGGGATATTTCTAACTCCTTATCTTCATAACCACTAGAAAGGAAACAATTTTTCAATTCATTTGCTTGATTGGAAAAGATATCTTGATCAGTGCAATTTCTCTTAAGTCTTTTGAATTATCCTGTGGGGATGGTATCTAGCCACTTTTTATAATGGCAACTGCTCTTATTAATATAAGCTCTTGAGTCAGTGGGTTTCACAAAATTCTTGGTCTTTATTTGATTATTCTCACTATAAATAGTTAGGTCCAAGAAATTCACGCTGGACTCACTAATTTCAAAAGACAGGATAATGTTTTTGTTGTTCAAATTCAAATATTCACAAAAGTCTTTTAAAGAACCTCTGTCTCCTCTCCAAATAAATAAGATGTCATCAATGTACCTACGCCAGGACACCAGGTTTGCCCCAAATGGGTTGTGGTTCCAAACATGCTCCTCCTCCCACAAACCCATGAAAATGTTGGCATAACTTGGGGCAAACCTGGTGCCCATGGCTGTACCCCTCTTTTGGATGTAAAAATCATCCATGAAGAGGAAAAAATTGTTGTTCAGAATGAACTGAATGCCTTCAATCAAAAATTCCTGCATATCTTTGTTAATGGTGGAACTATTTAACATCCTGGACACAGCCTCCAAACCTTGAGAATGATCTATAATAGTGTACAGTGACCCTACATCAGCTGTGACAAATAAATAATCATCCTCCCACTGTAGGTCACTTAGATGTAACAAAACATCAGTGGTGTCTTTCAAGTGTGAAGGAATGGTCTGTACCAGGGGTTGAAGGAAAAAATCAATAAACTCTGACAAATTGGCCGTCAGAGAATTGACTCCAGAGATAATGGGCCTACCTGGGGGGAGGGTCATGCTCTTATGAATTTTAGGTAAAACATAAATGGTTGGAATCGTTGAGCCTTCTATATACAGGAATTGACTCTCTGCATTAGTGATGACATCCTTACTTTTATATTTGTCAATCATGGTTTTCAAAGACCCAGAAATTTTATTGAGAGGATTCCCTCTCAATTTCCTATAAGTATTTTTATCTTCCAACTGTTTAAGAATTTCTCCTTCATAATCTAACCTATTCAGCAGAACAACCCCCCCCCCCCTTGTCCGCTGGTTTGATTACCAAATTTTTGTCATCATTTAATGTTTTAATCGCTTTCCTTTCCTTTACTGAAAGATTATTTTTAATGGTTTTACTTTCCAATTTTTCTATATCATTTAATACTACCTTGTTAAATGTTTCCAGGAAGTTGCCCTTGAGATGGGCAGGGAAAAATGTCGATTTGGGTCTAAAGGGGGTGGATGCTTGTGTATTAGCCTCAATCTCCTGATCAGCTTTAGATAAAAAGAACTTTTTCAACGTAAGCTTCCTCAAATATTTTTGAACATCCGTGAAAATACTGAACTGATCAATCTTAGTCGAGGGAGCAAACTTTAATCCCTTCTCCAGTAATGCCCTTTCCTCTTCAAGAAGAGCATGACTGCTAAGGTTAAAAATGTTAACCTTATCCAAAGGAGGTTCACACATAGCACTGGGATCTTTAATTTTCTTTTTGCGTGAGTATTTCCTCTTTCTCTTTTTGCATTTCCCTGCTCGTGTGCCTCTCGTCCTTTTTTTTATCTTTGATTCCATTGTGGTCTCCCCCTCTCTAAAAAAGAAGAAGAAGATTCATATGTTTCCTCTAAGGGTGCGTACCGATTCGAAAAATTTATTGGAGAATGAGCATATTTTGATGATCTCCAATTCGTATCTGCTCTTTTTCTCTCTCTCCATTTCGGAGTTCTGGGTACTGAATCTTTCTCCTGATTGAGATTGTAGTGACCACTTTGTTCAATTTTTGTGCCCCCTTTTTGACTCCAAGGTTGGTTAGATTTCAATGATCTAACTGGATTATTGGTCCAACCCTGTCTTTTGTTACATTCTAAAAGATTACCTCTAGAAGTCCCATTTATCTCTTTAATCTCCTTACTCTCCATATTATTTTCCTTATCATTCTTATCCCTTGTGTATTTTTTACTTTTTTTGGTGATAATGGATTTCTCCAATCTACCAACTTTTTCAATGATCCTTTTCTCTGCCTCCTTGTATTCTTTTGAATCCTCGGAGGGTTCTAAAAGTGTTTTATACTCTTTTATTTTCTCATCTAAAGTATTCAATTCTTTTTTCCTCTCTTCTATGATGAGGGCCATTAATTCATAGGAACAATTGTCCAAAATGGCCGCCCACTTGTCTTTAAAATGTTTAGTGGCAGTGGTGAAGCTGGAATTTTTTTGTATTCTCAATCCCATCGGAATTAATTTGTGAGCTATGTACTTTTCCAGCGTCACCACTTCCCACCACACTCTGTTCTCTTTAACAATGACATCTTCTAATTTGGATAAAACACTGTTGAGATCTTCATCTACAATATTTAAATCATTCCTATTGGTTTCAAATAGAGCATCCAATTTTTTGGTTCTTCTTTCTCTGAATCCAAACATGTCGGCAGCAGGGTTTGGCTACACAGCGGTGAAAGAATTACAAGATAGAAAAGAAATTGTGAGCCCTACCACTGCGCACAATGAGCAGCCCCTGTGATTAGATTAGTGAAGAGTGTCACCTACACTCCAAATGAACACATAAAAACAACAATATCACCAATGCAAAATCCCTCGGCGCTCTAAGAAATATGGTGTGTGCCAAATCTCATCAAAATGTCAGGCGTCCTCTGTCCTTAAGGTATCCTCAAACAAAGGAAAGAGAGAAACACTTCATAGGGCAAAAGGTGTATATTCATACAACTCAGGATAATACTGCTAAAATGGACTCCTACCATGTATATTGGTCTACATTGGGGGTAGACAACAGCGCATGTGTTTGGAGAGGGTTTCGTCCCACCACCGATTAGCATCCACGTATCCTCAAAAAATAATGGAAAGAATCCACCATAGCGTACCAAATGATTTAATATCAACAAACATCAAACATTAAAATATGTACAGGCAGAAGTACTGGACTGTCACCGGATGTAGTGGTCCACTGTGCAAAGCGGACAAACAGGCATGAGTGTGATGTTAACAGGCGTCCCTGTAAGCTCTGTCCAAATCACCGGTGGTCATCCAATCTCCTGTCACCAACCTCCTTGCGACGCGTTTCGATACTCCCAGGTATCTTTATCACAGCATAATGAGGTTGTGTGTTATTGGAATATTTATACCCCTAAAATATTGCACCTAATTCCAGACATGGATTTCTAACAGCTAATGCCATCCTATTCTAAATATTGCACAATCCCAGTCCATTCCCTCCAGACCGGTAGGTCCGTTTGGTCCTGCTTATTAGAATCAAATGTAGAACGGCTGTGTCTCAAGAGTCCTTCCGCTGGCGGGCGCCGAACTTCCTGCTTCCGCCGGAAGTCACGTCATGTGTTCCACCGTTCATACCGGAAGTTACGTCTTTGCGTTCCACCGATACCGCTGACAGGATGTGCAAATCCCACTCGTTTGTAGTAGGGGAAGTGCATGCGGTTCACCATGCGTTTCATTTCCCCGAAAATGACTCCATGCAAAATAAAACAGACACATATCAAAAAACAATAAAAAAGATTAAAAACTTTTTACAAAAACCATTTGACTTCGAAATCTTTGTTTAGACCTGAAGGGACAAGGGTTTTGTATTTGTAAATGAAACTCATTTCCTCTTTGGCCAATTTGGATGTAATATCTGTCTCTCTTGGACCAAGATCCACTTTTTAAAGCCCATAAAAATTTTTAATTTTTGTAATATCACAGTTATGGGCTAATTTAAAGTGTAAAGAGAGGGCATGAGTTTCCAGTCCTTTACGGATATTTCTGACATGTTCACTCTTTCTTATTTTCAGTTGTCTACTTGTTCTCCCAATATAAAATTTTCCACAGTCACATTCGATTCCATAAATAACACTAGAAGTGTGACACGTAATAAAATCCTTAATAAAAACATGTTTGTCATTAATATCTAGTTGGGTGGCCTTCTTTCCAAACGAATTTGGAATACATTTACAGCCCACACAGGTGCCACATCTATAAAACCCCTCCGAAGTGACAACACCTTTCTGTCTGTTGCCTGTATGAAAACTTCTAACGAGTTTTTGTTTAAGATTGGGAGCTTTTCTGAAAATGCAAATTGGAAATTCAGGTAGTTCTTTTCCCAATATCGGATCTTTTTTGATAATACCCCAGTGTTTTCTAAAAATCTTAACCACTTGATGATGTTGGGATGAAAAATCCGATATGAAGGACCATTTGAATTTGTCTGTGTTGGTGCTATTTTTATTTTTGGATTTTTTAATCAAACTCTCACGATTGATGTTTCTAACAGAGTCAAGGGATGTTTCTAACTCCTTATCTTCATAACCACTAGAAAGGAAACAATTTTTCAATTCATTTGCTTGATTGGAAAAGATATCTTGATCAGTGCAATTTCTCTTAAGTCTTTTGAATTGTCCTGTGGGGATGGTATCTAGCCACTTTTTATGATGGCAACTGCTCTTATTAATATAAGCTCTTGAGTCAGTGGGTTTCACGAAATTCTTGGTCTTTATTTGATTATTCTCACTATAAATAGTTAGGTCCAAGAAATTCACGCTGGACTCACTAATTTCAAAAGACAGGATAATGTTTTTGTTGTTCAAATTCAAATATTCACAAAAGTCTTTTAAAGAACCTCTGTCTCCTCTCCAAATAAATAAGATGTCATCAATGTACCTACGCCAGGACACCAGGTTTGCCCCAAATGGGTTGTGGTTCCAAACATGCTCCTCCTCCCACAAACCCATGAAAATGTTGGCATAACTTGGGGCAAACCTGGTGCCCATGGCTGTACCCCTCTTTTGGATGTAAAAATCATCCATGAAGAGGAAAAAATTGTTGTTCAGAATGAACTGAATGCCTTCAATCAAAAATTCCTGCATATCTTTGTTAATGGTGGAACTATTTAACATCCTGGACACAGCCTCCAAACCTTGAGAATGATCTATAATAGTGTACAGTGACCCTACATCAGCTGTGACAAATAAATAATCATCCTCCCACTGTAAGTCACTTAGATGTAACAAAACATCAGTGGTGTCTTTCAAGTGTGAAGGAATGGTCTGTACCAGGGGTTGAAGGAAAAAATCAATAAACTCTGACAAATTGGCCGTCAGAGAATTGACTCCAGAGATAATGGTCCTACCTGGGGGGAGGGTCATGCTCTTATGAATTTTAGGTAAAACATAAATGGTTGGAATCGTTGAGCCTTCTATATACAGGAATTGACTCTCTGCATTAGTGATGACATCCTTACTTTTATATTTGTCAATCATGGTTTTCAAAGACCCAGAAATTTTATTGAGAGGATTCCCTCTCAATTTCCTATAAGTATTTTTATCTTCCAACTGTTTAAGAATTTCTCCTTCATAATCTAACCTATTCAGCAGAACAACCCCCCCCCCCCCTTGTCCGCTGGTTTGATTACCAAATTTTTGTCATCATTTAATGTTTTAATCGCTTTCCTTTCCTTTACTGAAAGATTATTTTTAATGGTTTTACTTTCCAATTTTTCTATATCATTTAATACGACCTTGTTAAATGTTTCCAGGAAGTTGCCCTTGAGATGGGCAGGGAAAAATGTCGATTTGGGTCTAAAGGGGGTGGATGCTTGTGTATTAGCCTCAATCTCCTGATCAGCTTTGGATAAAAAGAACTTTTTCAACGTAAGCTTCCTCAAATATTTTTGAACATCCGTGAAAATACTGAACTGATCAATCTTAGTCGAGGGAGCAAACTTTAATCCCTTCTCCAGTAATGCCCTTTCCTCTTCAAGAAGAGCATGACTGCTAAGGTTAAAAATTTTAACCTTATCCAAAGGAGGTTCACACATAGCACTGGGATCTTTAATTTTCTTTTTGCGTGAGTATTTCCTCTTTCTCTTTTTGCATTTCCCTGCTCGTGTGCCTCTCGTCCTTTTTTTATCTTTGATTCCATTGTGGTCTCCCCCTCTCTAAAAAAGAAGAAGAAGATTCATATGTTTCCTCTAAGGGTGCGTACCGATTCGAAAAATGTATTGGAGAATGAGCATATTTTGATGATCTCCAATTCGTATCTGCTCTTTTTCTCTCTCTCCATTTCGGAGTTCTGGGTACTGAATCTTTCTCCTGATTGAGATTGTAGTGACCACTTTGTTTAATTTTTGTGCCCCCTTTTTGACTCCAAGGTTGGTTAGATTTCAATGATCTAACTGGATTATTGCTCCAACCCTGTCTTTTGTTACATTCTAAAAGATTACCTCTAGAAGTCCCATTAATCTCTTTAATCTCCTTACTCTCCATATTATTTTCCTTATCATTCTTATCCCTTGTGTATTTTTTACTTTTTTTGGTGATAATGGATTTCTCCAATCTACCAACTTTTTCAATGATCCTTTTCTCTGCCTCCTTGTATTCTTTCGAATCCTCGGAGGGTTCTAAAAGTGTTTTATACTCTTTTATTTTCTCATCTAAAGTATTCAATTCTTTTTTCCTCTCTTCTATGATGAGGGCCATTAATTCATAGGAACAATTGTCCAAAATGGCCGCCCACTTGTCTTTAAAATGTTTAGTGGCAGTGGTGAAGCTGGAATTTTTTTGTATTCTCAATCCCATCGGAATTAATTTGTGAGCTATGTACTTTTCCAGCGTCACCACTTCCCACCACACTCTGTTCTCTTTAACAATGACATCTTCTAATTTGGATAAAACACTGTTGAGATCTTCATCTACAATATTTAAATCATTCCTATTGGTTTCAAATAGAGCATCCAATTTTTTGGTTCTGCTTTCTCTGAATCCAAACATGTCGGCAGCAGGGTTTGGCTACACAGCGGTGAAAGAATTACAAGATAGAAAAGAAATTGTGAGCCCTACCACTGCGCACAATGAGCAGCCCCTGTGATTAGATTAGTGAAGAGTGTCACCTACACTCCAAATGAACACATAAAAACAACAATATCACCAATGCAAAATCCCTCGGCGCTCTAAGAAATATGGTGTGTGCCAAATCTCATCAAAATGTCAGGCGTCCTCTGTCCTTAAGGTATCCTCAAACAAAGGAAAGAGAGAAACACTTCATAGGGCAAAAGGTGTATATTCATAGAACTCAGGATAATACTGCTAAAATGGACTCCTACCATGTATATTGGTCTACATTGGGGGTAGACAACAGCGCATGTGTTTGGAGAGGGTTTCGTCCCACCACCGATTAGCATCCACGTATCCTCAAAAAATAATGGAAAGAATCCACCATAGCGTACCAAATGATTTAATATCAACAAACATCAAACATTAAAATATATACAGGCAGAAGTACTGGACTGTCACCGGATGTAGTGGTCCACTGTGCAAAGCGGACAAACAGGCATGAGTGTGATGTTAACAGGCGTCCCTGCAAGCTCTGTCCAAATCACCGGTGGTCATCCAATCTCCTGTCACCAACCTCCTTGCGACGCGTTTCGATACTCCCAGGTATCTTTATCACAGCATAATGAGGTTGTGTGTTATTGGAATATTTATACCCCTAAAATATTGCACCTAATTCCAGACATGGATTTCTAACAGCTAATGCCATCCTATTCTAAATATTGCACAATCCCAGTCCATTCCCTCCAGACCGGTAGGTCCGTTTGGTCCTGCTTATTAGAATCAAATGTAGAACGGCTGTGTCTCAAGAGTCCTTCCGCTGGCGGGCGCCGAACTTCCTGCTTCCGCCGGAAGTCACGTCATGTGTTCCACCGTTCATACCGGAAGTTACGTCTTTGCGTTCCACCGATACCGCTGACAGGATGTGCAAATCCCACTCGTTTGTAGTAGGGGAAGTGCATGTGGTTCACCATGCGTTTCATTTCCCCGAAAATGACTCCATGCAAAATAAAACAGACACATATCAAAAAACAATAAAAAAGATTAAAAACTTTTTACAAAAACCATTTGACTTCGAAATCTTTGTTTAGACCTGAAGGGACAAGGGTTTTGTATTTGTAAATGAAACTCATTTCCTCTTTGGCCAATTTGGATGTAATATCTGTCTCTCTTGGACCAAGATCCACTTTTTAAAGCCCATAAAAATTTTTAATTTTTGTAATATCACAGTTATGGGCTAATTTAAAGTGTAAAGAGAGGGCATGAGTTTCCAGTCCTTTACGGATATTTCTGACATGTTCACTCTTTCTTATTTTCAGTTGTCTACTTGTTCTCCCAATATAAAATTTTCCACAGTCACATTCGATTCCATAAATAACACTAGAAGTGTGACACGTAATAAAATCCTTAATAAAAACATGTTTGTCATTAATATCTAGTTGGGTGGCCTTCTTTCCAAACGAATTTGGAATACATTTACAGCCCACACAGGTGCCACATCTATAAAACCCCTCCGAAGTGACAACACCTTTCTGTCTGTTGCCTGTATGAAAACTTCTAACGAGTTTTTGTTTAAGATTGGGAGCTTTTCTGAAAATGCAAATTGGAAATTCAGGTAGTTCTTTTCCCAATATCGGATCTTTTTTGATAATACCCCAGTGTTTTCTAAAAATCTTAACCACTTGATGATGTTGGGATGAAAAATCCGATATGAAGGACCATTTGAATTTGTCTGTGTTGGTGCTATTTTTATTTTTGGATTTTTTAATCAAACTCTCACGATTGATGTTTCTAACAGAGTCAAGGGATATTTCTAACTCCTTATCTTCATAACCACTAGAAAGGAAACAATTTTTCAATTAATTTGCTTGATTGGAAAAGATATCTTGATCAGTGCAATTTCTCTTAAGTCTTTTGAATTGTCCTGTGGGGATGGTATCTAGCCACTTTTTATGATGGCAACTGCTCTTATTAATATAAGCTCTTGAGTCAGTGGGTTTCACAAAATTCTTGGTCTTTATTTGATTATTCTCACTATAAATAGTTAGGTCCAAGAAATTCACGCTGGACTCACTAATTTCAAAAGACAGGATAATGTTTTTGTTGTTCAAATTCAAATATTCACAAAAGTCTTTTAAAGAACCTCTGTCTCCTCTCCAAATAAATAAGATGTCATCAATGTACCTACGCCAGGACACCAGGTTTGCCCCAAATGGGTTGTGGTTCCAAACATGCTCCTCCTCCCACAAACCCATGAAAATGTTGGCATAACTTGGGGCAAACCTGGTGCCCATGGCTGTACCCCTCTTTTGGATGTAAAAATCATCCATGAAGAGGAAAAAATTGTTGTTCAGAATGAACTGAATGCCTTCAATCAAAAATTCCTGCATATCTTTGTTAATGGTGGAACTATTTAACATCCTGGACACAGCCTCCAAACCTTGAGAATGATCTATAATAGTGTACAGTGACCCTACATCAGCTGTGACAAATAAATAATCATCCTCCCACTGTAGGTCACTTAGATGTAACAAAACATCAGTGGTGTCTTTCAAGTGTGAAGGAATGGTCTGTACCAGGGGTTGAAGGAAAAAATCAATAAACTCTGACAAATTGGCCGTCAGAGAATTGACTCCAGAGATAATGGGCCTACCTGGGGGGAGGGTCATGCTCTTATGAATTTTAGGTAAAACATAAATGGTTGGAATCGTTGAGCATTCTATATACAGGAATTGACTCTCTGCATTAGTGATGACATCCTTACTTTTATATTTGTCAATCATGGTTTTTTAAAGACCCATAAATTTTATTGAGAGGATTCCCTCTCAATTTCCTATAAGTATTTTTATCTTCCAACTGTTTAAGAATTTCTCCTTCATAATCTAACCTATTCAGCAGAACAACCCCCCCCCCCCCTTGTCCGCTGGTTTGATTACCAAATTTTTGTCATCATTTAATGTTTTAATCGCTTTCCTTTCCTTTACTGAAAGATTATTTTTAATGGTTTTACTTTCAAATTTTTCTATATCATTTAATACTACCTTGTTAAATGTTTCCAGGAAGTTGCCCTTGAGATGGGCAGGGAAAAATGTCGATTTGGGTCTAAAGGGGGTGGATGCTTGTGTATTAGCCTCAATCTCCTGATCAGCTTTGGATAAAAAGAACTTTTTCAACGTAAGCTTCCTCAAATATTTTTGAACATCCGTGAAAATACTGAACTGATCAATCTTAGTCGAGGGAGCAAACTTTAATCCCTTCTCCAGTAATGCCCTTTCCTCTTCAAGAAGAGCATGACTGCTAAGGTTAAAAATGTTAACCTTATCCAAAGGAGGTTCACACATAGCACTGGGATCTTTAATTTTCTTTTTGCGTGAGTATTTCCTCTTTCTCTTTTTGCATTTCCCTGCTCGTGTGCCTCTCGTCCTTTTTTTTATCTTTGATTCCATTGTGGTCTCCCCCTCTCTAAAAAAGAAGAAGAAGATTCATATGTTTCCTCTAAGGGTGCGTACCGATTCGAAAAATTTATTGGAGAATGAGCATATTTTGATGATCTCCAATTCGTATCTGCTCTTTTTCTCTCTCTCCATTTCGGAGTTCTGGGTACTGAATCTTTCTCCTGATTGAGATTGTAGTGACCACTTTGTTCAATTTTTGTGCCCCCTTTTTGACTCCAAGGTTGGTTAGATTTCAATGATCTAACTGGATTATTGGTCCAACCCTGTCTTTTGTTACATTCTAAAAGATTACCTCTAGAAGTCCCATTAATCTCTTTAATCTCCTTACTCTCCATATTATTTTCCTTATCATTCTTATCCCTTGTGTATTTTTTACTTTTTTTGGTGATAATGGATTTCTCCAATCTACCAACTTTTTCAATGATCCTTTTCTCTGCCTCCTTGTATTCTTTCGAATCCTCGGAGGGTTCTAAAAGTGTTTTATACTCTTTTATTTTCTCATCTAAAGTATTCAATTCTTTTTTCCTCTCTTCTATGATGAGGGCCATTAATTCATAGGAACAATTGTCCAAAATGGCCGCCCACTTGTCTTTAAAATGTTTAGTGGCAGTGGTGAAGCTGGAATTTTTTTGTATTCTCAATCCCATCGGAATTAATTTGTGAGCTATGTACTTTTCCAGCGTCACCACTTCCCACCACACTCTGTTCTCTTTAACAATGACATCTTCTAATTTGGATAAAACACTGTTGAGATCTTCATCTACAATATTTAAATCATTCCTATTGGTTTCAAATAGAGCATCCAATTTTTTGGTTCTGCTTTCTCTGAATCCAAACATGTCGGCAGCAGGGTTTGGCTACACAGCGGTGAAAGAATTACAAGATAGAAAAGAAATTGTGAGCCCTACCACTGCGCACAATGAGCAGCCCCTGTGATTAGATTAGTGAAGAGTGTCACCTACACTCCAAATGAACACATAAAAACAACAATATCACCAATGCAAAATCCCTCGGCGCTCTAAGAAATATGGTGTGTGCCAAATCTCATCAAAATGTCAGGCGTCCTCTGTCCTTAAGGTATCCTCAAACAAAGGAAAGAGAGAAACACTTCATAGGGCAAAAGGTGTATATTCATAGAACTCAGGATAATACTGCTAAAATGGACTCCTACCATGTATATTGGTCTACATTGGGGGTAGACAACAGCGCATGTGTTTGGAGAGGGTTTCGTCTCACCACCGATTAGCATCCACGTATCCTCAAAAAATAATGGAAAGAATCCACCATAGCGTACCAAATGATTTAATATCAACAAACATCAAACATTAAAATATATACAGGCAGAAGTACTGGACTGTCACCGGATGTAGTGGTCCACTGTGCAAAGCGGACAAACAGGCATGAGTGTGATGTTAACAGGCGTCCCTGCAAGCTCTGTCCAAATTACCGGTGGTCATCCAATCTCCTGTCACCAACCTCCTTGCGACGCGTTTCGATACTCCCAGGTATCTTTATCACAGCATAATGAGGTTGTGTGTTATTGGAATATTTATACCCCTAAAATATTGCACCTAATTCCAGACATGGATTTCTAACAGCTAATGCCATCCTATTCTAAATATTGCACAATCCCAGTCCATTCCCTCCAGACCGGTAGGTCCGTTTGGTCCTGCTTATTAGAATCAAAGGTAGAACGGCTGTGTCTCAAGAGTGCTTCCGCTGGTGGGCGCCGAACTTCCTGCTTCCGCCGGAAGTCACGTCATGCGTTCCACCGTTCATACCGGAAGTTACGTCTTTGCGTTCCACCGATACCGCTGACAGGATGTGCAAATCCCACTCGTTTGTAGTAGGGGAAGTGCATGCGGTTCACCATGCGTTTCATTTCCCCGAAAATGACTCCATGCAAAATAAAACAGACACATATCAAAAAACAATAAAAAAGATTAAAAACTTTTTACAAAAACCATTTGACTTCGAAATCTTTGTTTAGACCTGAAGGGACAAGGGTTTTGCATTTGTAAATGAAACTCATTTCCTCTTTGGCCAATTTGGATGTAATATCTGTCTCTCTTGGACCAAGATCCACTTTTTTAAGCCCATAAAAAATTTAAATTTTTGTAATATCATAGTTATGGGCTAATTTAAAGTGTAAAGAGAGGGCATGAGTTTCCAGTCCTTTACGGATATTTCTGACATGTTCACTCTTTCTTATTTTCAGTTGTCTACTTGTTCTCCCAATATAAAATTTTCCACAGTCACATTCGATTCCATAAATAACACTAGAAGTGTGACACGTAATAAAATCCTTAATAAAAACATGTTTGTCATTAATATCTAGTTGGGTGGCCTTCTTTCCAAACGAATTTGGAATACATTTACAGCCCACACAGGTGCCACATCTATAAAACCCCTCCGAAGTGACAACACCTTTCTGTCTGTTGCCTGTATGAAAACTTCTAACGAGTTTTTGTTTAAGATTGGGAGCTTTTCTGAAAATGCAAATTGGAAATTCAGGTAGTTCTTTTCCCAATATCGGATCTTTTTTGATAATACCCCAGTGTTTTCTAAAAATCTTAACCACTTGATGATGTTGGGATGAAAAATCCGATATGAAGGACCATTTGAATTTGTCTGTGTTGGTGCTATTTTTATTTTTGGATTTTTTAATCAAACTCTCACGATTGATGTTTCTAACAGAGTCAAGGGATATTTCTAACTCCTTATCTTCATAACCACTAGAAAGGAAACAATTTTTCAATTCATTTGCTTGATTGGAAAAGATATCTTGATCAGTGCAATTTCTCTTAAGTCTTTTGAATTGTCCTGTGGGGATGGTATCTAGCCACTTTTTATGATGGCAACTGCTCTTATTAATATAAGCTCTTGAGTCAGTGGGTTTCACGAAATTCTTGGTCTTTATTTGATTATTCTCACTATAAATAGTTAGGTCCAAGAAATTCACGCTGGACTCACTAATTTCAAAAGACAGGATAATGTTTTTGTTGTTCAAATTCAAATATTCACAAAAGTCTTTTAAAGAACCTCTGTCTCCTCTCCAAATAAATAAGATGTCATCAATGTACCTACGCCAGGACACCAGGTTTGCCCCAAATGGGTTGTGGTTCCAAACATGCTCCTCCTCCCACAAACCCATGAAAATGTTGGCATAACTTGGGGCAAACCTGGTGCCCATGGCTGTACCCCTCTTTTGGATGTAAAAATCATCCATGAAGAGGAAAAAATTGTTGTTCAGAATGAACTGAATGCCTTCAATCAAAAATTCCTGCATATCTTTGTTAATGGTGGAACTATTTAACATCCTGGACACAGCCTCCAAACCTTGAGAATGATCTATAATAGTGTACAGTGACCCTACATCAGCTGTGACAAATAAATAATCATCCTCCCACTGTAGGTCACTTAGATGTAACAAAACATCAGTGGTGTCTTTCAAGTGTGAAGGAATGGTCTGTACCAGGGGTTGAAGGAAAAAATCAATAAACTCTGACAAATTGGCCGTCAGAGAATTGACTCCAGAGATAATGGGCCTACCTGGGGGGAGGGTCATGCTCTTATGAATTTTAGGTAAAACATAAATGGTTGGAATCGTTGAGCCTTCTATATACAGGAATTGACTCTCTGCATTAGTGATGACATCCTTACTTTTATATTTGTCAATCATGGTTTTCAAAGACCCAGAAATTTTATTGAGAGGATTCCCTCTCAATTTCCTATAAGTATTTTTTATCTTCCAACTGTTTAAGAATTTCTCCTTCATAATCTAACCTATTCAGCAGAACAACCCCCCCCCCCCTTGTCCGCTGGTTTGATAACCAAATTTTTGTCATCATTTAATGTTTTAATCGCTTTCCTTTCCTTTACTGAAAGATTATTTTTAATGGTTTTACTTTCCAATTTTTCTATATCATTTAATACTACCTTGTTAAATGTTTCCAGGAAGTTGCCCTTGAGATGGGCAGGGAAAAATGTCGATTTGGGTCTAAAGGGGGTGGATGCTTGTGTATTAGCCTCAATCTCCTGATCAGCTTTGGATAAAAAGAACTTTTTCAACGTAAGCTTCCTCAAATATTTTTGAACATCCGTGAAAATACTGAACTGATCAATCTTAGTCGAGGGAGCAAACTTTAATCCCTTCTCCAGTAATGCCCTTTCCTCTTCAAGAAGAGCATGACTGCTAAGGTTAAAAATTTTAACCTTATCCAAAGGAGGTTCACACATAGCACTGGGATCTTTAATTTTCTTTTTGCGTGAGTATTTCCTCTTTCTCTTTTTGCATTTCACTGCTCGTGTGCCTCTCGTCCTTTTTTTTTATCTTTGATTCCATTGTGGTCTCCCCCTCTCTAAAAAAGAAGAAGAAGATTCATATGTTTCCTCTAAGGGTGCGTACCGATTCGAAAAATTTATTGGAGAATGAGCATATTTTGATGATCTCCAATTCGTATCTGCTCTTTTTCTCTCTCTCCATTTCGGAGTTCTGGGTACTGAATCTTTCTCCTGATTGAGATTGTAGTGACCACTTTGTTCAATTTTTGTGCCCCCTTTTTGACTCCAAGGTTGGTTAGATTTCAATGATCTAACTGGATTATTGGTCCAACCCTGTCTTTTGTTACATTCTAAAAGATTACCTCTAGAAGTCCCATTAATCTCTTTAATCTCCTTACTCTCCATATTATTTTCCTTATCATTCTTATCCCTTGTGTATTTTTTACTTTTTTTGGTGATAATGGATTTCTCCAATCTACCAACTTTTTCAATGATCCTTTTCTCTGCCTCCTTGTATTCTTTCGAATCCTCGGAGGGTTCTAAAAGTGTTTTATACTCTTTTATTTTCTCATCTAAAGTATTCAATTCTTTTTTCCTCTCTTCTATGATGAGGGCCATTAATTCATAGGAACAATTGTCCAAAATGGCCGCCCACTTGTCTTTAAAATGTTTAGTGGCAGTGGTGAAGCTGGAATTTTTTTGTATTCTCAATCCCATCGGAATTAATTTGTGAGCTATGTACTTTTCCAGCGTCACCACTTCCCACCACACTCTGTTCTCTTTAACAATGACATCTTCTAATTTGGATAAAACACTGTTGAGATCTTCATCTACAATATTTAAATCATTTCTATTGGTTTCAAATAGAGCATCCAATTTTTTGGTTCTGCTTTCTCTGAATCCAAACATGTCGGCAGCAGGGTTTGGCTACACAGCGGTGAAAGAATTACAAGATAGAAAATAAATTGTGAGCCCTACCACTGCGCACAATGAGCAGCCCCTGTGATTAGATTAGTGAAGAGTGTCACCTACACTCCAAATGAACACATAAAAACAACAATATCACCAATGCAAAATCCCTCTGCGCTCTAAGAAATATGGTGTGTGCCAAATCTCATCAAAATGTCAGGCATCCTCTGTCCTTAAGGTATCCTCAAACAAAGGAAAGAGAGAAACACTTCATAGGGCAAAAGGTGTATATTCATAGAACTCAGGATAATACTGCTAAAATGGACTCCTACCATGTATATTGGTCTACATTGGGGGTAGACAACAGCGCATGTGTTTGGAGAGGGTTTCGTCCCACCACCGATTAGCATCCACGTATCCTCAAAAAATAATGGAAAGAATCCACCATAGCGTACCAAATGATTTAATATCAACAAACATCAAACATTAAAATATGTACAGGCAGAAGTACTGGACTGTCACCGGATGTAGTGGTCCACTGTGCAAAGCGGACAAACAGGCATGAGTGTGATGTTAACAGGCGTCCCTGAAAGCTCTGTCCAAATCACCGGTGGTCATCCAATCTCCTGTCACCAACCTCCTTGCGACGCGTTTCGATACTCCCAGGTATCTTTATCACAGCATAATGAGGTTGTGTGTTATTGGAATATTTATACCCCTAAAATATTGCACCTAATTCCAGACATGGATTTCTAACAGCTAATGCCATCCTATTCTAAATATTGCACAATCCCAGTCCATTCCCTCCAGACCGGTAGGTCCGTTTGGTCCTGCTTATTAGAATCAAATGTAGAACGGCTGTGTCTCAAGAGTCCTTCCGCTGGCGGGCGCCGAACTTCCTGCTTCTGCCGGAAGTCACGTCATGCGTTCCACCGTTCATACCGGAAGTTACGTCTTTGCGTTCCACCGATACCGCTGACAGGATGTGCAAATCCCACTCGTTTGTAGTAGGGGAAGTGCATGCGGTTCACCATGCGTTTCATTTCCCCGAAAATGACTCCATGCAAAATAAAACAGACACATATCAAAAAACAATAAAAAAGATTAAAAACTTTTTACAAAAACCATTTGACTTCGAAATCTTTGTTTAGAACTAAAGGGACAAGGGTTTTGTATTTGTAAATGAAACTCATTTCCTCTTTGGCCAATTTGGATGTAATATCTGTCTCTCTTGGACCAAGATCCACTTTTTTAAGCCGTTAAAAATTTTTAATTTTTGTAATATCACAGTTATGGGCTAATTTAAAGTGTAAAGAGAGGGCATGAGTTTCCAGTCCTTTACGGATATTTCTGACATGTTCACTAATTCTTATTTTCAATTGTCTACTTGTTCTCCCAATATAAAATTTTCCACAGTCACATTCGATTCCATAAATAACACTAGAAGTGTGACACGTAATAAAATCCTTAATAAAAACATGTTTGTCATTAATATCTAGTTGGGTGGCCTTCTTTCCAAACGAATTTGGAATACATTTACAGCCCACACAGGTGCCACATCTATAAAACCCCTCCGAAGTGACAACACCTTTCTGTCTGTTGCCTGTATGAAAACTTCTAACGAGTTTTTGTTTAAGATTGGGAGCTTTTCTGAAAATGCAAATTGGAAATTCAGGTAGTTCTTTTCCCAATATCGGATCTTTTTTGATAATACCCCAGTGTTTTCTAAAAATCTTAACCACTTGATGATGTTGGGATGAAAAATCCGATATGAAGGACCATTTGAATTTGTCTGTGTTGGTGCTATTTTTATTTTTGGATTTTTTAATCAAACTCTCACGATTGATGTTTCTAACAGAGTCAAGGGATATTTCTAACTCCTTATCTTCATAACCACTAGAAAGGAAACAATTTTTCAATTCATTTGCTTGATTGGAAAAGATATCTTGATCAGTGCAATTTCTCTTAAGTCTTTTGAATTGTCCTGTGGGGATGGTATCTAGCCACTTTTTATAATGGCAACTGCTCTTATTAATATAAGCTCTTGAGTCAGTGGGTTTCACAAAATTCTTGGTCTTTATTTGATTATTCTCACTATAAATAGTTAGGTCCAAGAAATTCACGCTGGACTCACTAATTTCAAAAGACAGGATAATGTTTTTGTTGTTCAAATTCAAATATTCACAAAAGTCTTTTAAAGAACCTCTGTCTCCTCTCCAAATAAATAAGATGTCATCAATGTACCTACGCCAGGACACCAGGTTTGCCCCAAATGGGTTGTGGTTCCAAACATGCTCCTCCTCCCACAAACCCATGAAAATGTTGGCATAACTTGGGGCAAACCTGGTGCCCATGGCTGTACCCCTCTTTTGGATGTAAAAATCATCCATGAAGAGGAAAAAATTGTTGTTCAGAATGAACTGAATGCCTTCAATCAAAAATTCCTGCATATCTTTGTTAATGGTGGAACTATTTAACATCCTGGACACAGCCTCCAAACCTTGAGAATGATCTATAATAGTGTACAGTGACCCTACATCAGCTGTGACAAATAAATAATCATCCTCCCACTGTAGGTCACTTAGATGTAACAAAACATCAGTGGTGTCTTTCAAGTGTGAAGGAATGGTCTGTACCAGGGGTTGAAGGAAAAAATCAATAAACTCTGACAAATTGGCCGTCAGAGAATTGACTCCAGAGATAATGGGCCTACCTGGGGGGAGGGTCATGCTCTTATGAATTTTAGGTAAAACATAAATGGTTGGAATCGTTGAGCCTTCTATATACAGGAATTGACTCTCTGCATTAGTGATGACATCCTTACTTTTATATTTGTCAATCATGGTTTTCAAAGACCCAGAAATTTTATTGAGAGGATTCCCTCTCAATTTCCTATAAGTATTTTTATCTTCCAACTGTTTAAGAATTTCTCCTTCATAATCTAACCTATTCAGCAGAACAACCCCCCCCCCCCCCCTTGTCCGCTGGTTTGATTACCAAATTTTTGTCATCATTTAATGTTTTAATCGCTTTCCTTTCCTTTACTGAAAGATTATTTTTAATGGTTTTACTTTCCAATTTTTCTATATCATTTAATACTACCTTGTTAAATGTTTCCAGGAAGTTGCCCTTGAGATGGGCAGGGAAAAATGTCGATTTGGGTCTAAAGGGGGTGGATGCTTGTGTATTAGCCTCAATCTCCTGATCAGCTTTAGATAAAAAGAACTTTTTCAACGTAAGCTTCCTCAAATATTTTTGAACATCCGTGAAAATACTGAACTGATCAATCTTAGTCGAGGGAGCAAACTTTAATCCCTTCTCCAGTAATGCCCTTTCCTCTTCAAGAAGAGCATGACTGCTAAGGTTAAAAATGTTAACCTTATCCAAAGGAGGTTCACACATAGCACTGGGATCTTTAATTTTCTTTTTGCGTGAGTATTTCCTCTTTCTCTTTTTGCATTTCCCTGCTCGTGTGCCTCTCGTCCTTTTTTTTATCTTTGATTCCATTGTGGTCTCCCCCTCTCTAAAAAAGAAGAAGAAGATTCATATGTTTCCTCTAAGGGTGCGTACCGATTCGAAAAATTTATTGGAGAATGAGCATATTTTGATGATCTCCAATTCGTATCTGCTCTTTTTCTCTCTCTCCATTTCGGAGTTCTGGGTACTGAATCTTTCTCCTGATTGAGATTGTAGTGACCACTTTGTTCAATTTTTGTGCCCCCTTTTTGACTCCAAGGTTGGTTAGATTTCAATGATCTAACTGGATTATTGGTCCAACCCTGTCTTTTGTTACATTCTAAAAGATTACCTCTAGAAGTCCCATTTATCTCTTTAATCTCCTTACTCTCCATATTATTTTCCTTATCATTCTTATCCCTTGTGTATTTTTTACTTTTTTTGGTGATAATGGATTTCTCCAATCTACCAACTTTTTCAATGATCCTTTTCTCTGCCTCCTTGTATTCTTTCGAATCCTCGGAGGGTTCTAAAAGTGTTTTATACTCTTTTATTTTCTCATCTAAAGTATTCAATTCTTTTTTCCTCTCTTCTATGATGAGGGCCATTAATTCATAGGAACAATTGTCCAAAATGGCCGCCCACTTGTCTTTAAAATGTTTAGTGGCAGTGGTGAAGCTGGAATTTTTTTGTATTCTCAATCCCATCGGAATTAATTTGTGAGCTATGTACTTTTCCAGCGTCACCACTTCCCACCACACTCTGTTCTCTTTAACAATGACATCTTCTAATTTGGATAAAACACTGTTGAGATCTTCATCTACAATATTTAAATCATTCCTATTGGTTTCAAATAGAGCATCCAATTTTTTGGTTCTTCTTTCTCTGAATCCAAACATGTCGGCAGCAGGGTTTGGCTACACAGCGGTGAAAGAATTACAAGATAGAAAAGAAATTGTGAGCCCTACCACTGCGCACAATGAGCAGCCCCTGTGATTAGATTAGTGAAGAGTGTCACCTACACTCCAAATGAACACATAAAAACAACAATATCACCAATGCAAAATCCCTCGGCGCTCTAAGAAATATGGTGTGTGCCAAATCTCATCAAAATGTCAGGCGTCCTCTGTCCTTAAGGTATCCTCAAACAAAGGAAAGAGAGAAACACTTCATAGGGCAAAAGGTGTATATTCATACAACTCAGGATAATACTGCTAAAATGGACTCCTACCATGTATATTGGTCTACATTGGGGGTAGACAACAGCGCATGTGTTTGGAGAGGGTTTCGTCCCACCACCGATTAGCATCCACGTATCCTCAAAAAATAATGGAAAGAATCCACCATAGCGTACCAAATGATTTAATATCAACAAACATCAAACATTAAAATATGTACAGGCAGAAGTACTGGACTGTCACCGGATGTAGTGGTCCACTGTGCAAAGCGGACAAACAGGCATGAGTGTGATGTTAACAGGCGTCCCTGTAAGCTCTGTCCAAATCACCGGTGGTCATCCAATCTCCTGTCACCAACCTCCTTGCGACGCGTTTCGATACTCCCAGGTATCTTTATCACAGCATAATGAGGTTGTGTGTTATTGGAATATTTATACCCCTAAAATATTGCACCTAATTCCAGACATGGATTTCTAACAGCTAATGCCATCCTATTCTAAATATTGCACAATCCCAGTCCATTCCCTCCAGACCGGTAGGTCCGTTTGGTCCTGCTTATTAGAATCAAATGTAGAACGGCTGTGTCTCAAGAGTCCTTCCGCTGGCGGGCGCCGAACTTCCTGCTTCCGCCGGAAGTCACGTCATGTGTTCCACCGTTCATACCGGAAGTTACGTCTTTGCGTTCCACCGATACCGCTGACAGGATGTGCAAATCCCACTCGTTTGTAGTAGGGGAAGTGCATGCGGTTCACCATGCGTTTCATTTCCCCGAAAATGACTCCATGCAAAATAAAACAGACACATATCAAAAAACAATAAAAAAGATTAAAAACTTTTTACAAAAACCATTTGACTTCGAAATCTTTGTTTAGACCTGAAGGGACAAGGGTTTTGTATTTGTAAATGAAACTCATTTCCTCTTTGGCCAATTTGGATGTAATATCTGTCTCTCTTGGACCAAGATCCACTTTTTAAAGCCCATAAAAATTTTTAATTTTTGTAATATCACAGTTATGGGCTAATTTAAAGTGTAAAGAGAGGGCATGAGTTTCCAGTCCTTTACGGATATTTCTGACATGTTCACTCTTTCTTATTTTCAGTTGTCTACTTGTTCTCCCAATATAAAATTTTCCACAGTCACATTCGATTCCATAAATAACACTAGAAGTGTGACACGTAATAAAATCCTTAATAAAAACATGTTTGTCATTAATATCTAGTTGGGTGGCCTTCTTTCCAAACGAATTTGGAATACATTTACAGCCCACACAGGTGCCACATCTATAAAACCCCTCCGAAGTGACAACACCTTTCTGTCTGTTGCCTGTATGAAAACTTCTAACGAGTTTTTGTTTAAGATTGGGAGCTTTTCTGAAAATGCAAATTGGAAATTCAGGTAGTTCTTTTCCCAATATCGGATCTTTTTTGATAATACCCCAGTGTTTTCTAAAAATCTTAACCACTTGATGATGTTGGGATGAAAAATCCGATATGAAGGACCATTTGAATTTGTCTGTGTTGGTGCTATTTTTATTTTTGGATTTTTTAATCAAACTCTCACGATTGATGTTTCTAACAGAGTCAAGGGATGTTTCTAACTCCTTATCTTCATAACCACTAGAAAGGAAACAATTTTTCAATTCATTTGCTTGATTGGAAAAGATATCTTGATCAGTGCAATTTCTCTTAAGTCTTTTGAATTGTCCTGTGGGGATGGTATCTAGCCACTTTTTATGATGGCAACTGCTCTTATTAATATAAGCTCTTGAGTCAGTGGGTTTCACGAAATTCTTGGTCTTTATTTGATTATTCTCACTATAAATAGTTAGGTCCAAGAAATTCACGCTGGACTCACTAATTTCAAAAGACAGGATAATGTTTTTGTTGTTCAAATTCAAATATTCACAAAAGTCTTTTAAAGAACCTCTGTCTCCTCTCCAAATAAATAAGATGTCATCAATGTACCTACGCCAGGACACCAGGTTTGCCCCAAATGGGTTGTGGTTCCAAACATGCTCCTCCTCCCACAAACCCATGAAAATGTTGGCATAACTTGGGGCAAACCTGGTGCCCATGGCTGTACCCCTCTTTTGGATGTAAAAATCATCCATGAAGAGGAAAAAATTGTTGTTCAGAATGAACTGAATGCCTTCAATCAAAAATTCCTGCATATCTTTGTTAATGGTGGAACTATTTAACATCCTGGACACAGCCTCCAAACCTTGAGAATGATCTATAATAGTGTACAGTGACCCTACATCAGCTGTGACAAATAAATAATCATCCTCCCACTGTAGGTCACTTAGATGTAACAAAACATCAGTGGTGTCTTTCAAGTGTGAAGGAATGGTCTGTACCAGGGGTTGAAGGAAAAAATCAATAAACTCTGACAAATTGGCCGTCAGAGAATTGACTCCAGAGATAATGGTCCTACCTGGGGGGAGGGTCATGCTCTTATGAATTTTAGGTAAAACATAAATGGTTGGAATCGTTGAGCCTTCTATATACAGGAATTGACTCTCTGCATTAGTGATGACATCCTTACTTTTATATTTGTCAATCATGGTTTTCAAAGACCCAGAAATTTTATTGAGAGGATTCCCTCTCAATTTCCTATAAGTATTTTTATCTTCCAACTGTTTAAGAATTTCTCCTTCATAATCTAACCTATTCAGCAGAACAACCCCCCCCCCCCTTGTCCGCTGGTTTGATTACCAAATTTTTGTCATCATTTAATGTTTTAATCGCTTTCCTTTCCTTTACTGAAAGATTATTTTTAATGGTTTTACTTTCCAATTTTTCTATATCATTTAATACGACCTTGTTAAATGTTTCCAGGAAGTTGCCCTTGAGATGGGCAGGGAAAAATGTCGATTTGGGTCTAAAGGGGGTGGATGCTTGTGTATTAGCCTCAATCTCCTGATCAGCTTTGGATAAAAAGAACTTTTTCAACGTAAGCTTCCTCAAATATTTTTGAACATCCGTGAAAATACTGAACTGATCAATCTTAGTCGAGGGAGCAAACTTTAATCCCTTCTCCAGTAATGCCCTTTCCTCTTCAAGAAGAGCATGACTGCTAAGGTTAAAAATTTTAACCTTATCCAAAGGAGGTTCACACATAGCACTGGGATCTTTAATTTTCTTTTTGCGTGAGTATTTCCTCTTTCTCTTTTTGCATTTCCCTGCTCGTGTGCCTCTCGTCCTTTTTTTATCTTTGATTCCATTGTGGTCTCCCCCTCTCTAAAAAAGAAGAAGAAGATTCATATGTTTCCTCTAAGGGTGCGTACCGATTCGAAAAATGTATTGGAGAATGAGCATATTTTGATGATCTCCAATTCGTATCTGCTCTTTTTCTCTCTCTCCATTTCGGAGTTCTGGGTACTGAATCTTTCTCCTGATTGAGATTGTAGTGACCACTTTGTTTAATTTTTGTGCCCCCTTTTTGACTCCAAGGTTGGTTAGATTTCAATGATCTAACTGGATTATTGCTCCAACCCTGTCTTTTGTTACATTCTAAAAGATTACCTCTAGAAGTCCCATTAATCTCTTTAATCTCCTTACTCTCCATATTATTTTCCTTATCATTCTTATCCCTTGTGTATTTTTTACTTTTTTTGGTGATAATGGATTTCTCCAATCTACCAACTTTTTCAATGATCCTTTTCTCTGCCTCCTTGTATTCTTTCGAATCCTCGGAGGGTTCTAAAAGTGTTTTATACTCTTTTATTTTCTCATCTAAAGTATTCAATTCTTTTTTCCTCTCTTCTATGATGAGGGCCATTAATTCATAGGAACAATTGTCCAAAATGGCCGCCCACTTGTCTTTAAAATGTTTAGTGGCAGTGGTGAAGCTGGAATTTTTTTGTATTCTCAATCCCATCGGAATTAATTTGTGAGCTATGTACTTTTCCAGCGTCACCACTTCCCACCACACTCTGTTCTCTTTAACAATGACATCTTCTAATTTGGATAAAACACTGTTGAGATCTTCATCTACAATATTTAAATCATTCCTATTGGTTTCAAATAGAGCATCCAATTTTTTGGTTCTGCTTTCTCTGAATCCAAACATGTCGGCAGCAGGGTTTGGCTACACAGCGGTGAAAGAATTACAAGATAGAAAAGAAATTGTGAGCCCTACCACTGCGCACAATGAGCAGCCCCTGTGATTAGATTAGTGAAGAGTGTCACCTACACTCCAAATGAACACATAAAAACAACAATATCACCAATGCAAAATCCCTCGGCGCTCTAAGAAATATGGTGTGTGCCAAATCTCATCAAAATGTCAGGCGTCCTCTGTCCTTAAGGTATCCTCAAACAAAGGAAAGAGAGAAACACTTCATAGGGCAAAAGGTGTATATTCATAGAACTCAGGATAATACTGCTAAAATGGACTCCTACCATGTATATTGGTCTACATTGGGGGTAGACAACAGCGCATGTGTTTGGAGAGGGTTTCGTCCCACCACCGATTAGCATCCACGTATCCTCAAAAAATAATGGAAAGAATCCACCATAGCGTACCAAATGATTTAATATCAACAAACATCAAACATTAAAATATATACAGGCAGAAGTACTGGACTGTCACCGGATGTAGTGGTCCACTGTGCAAAGCGGACAAACAGGCATGAGTGTGATGTTAACAGGCGTCCCTGCAAGCTCTGTCCAAATCACCGGTGGTCATCCAATCTCCTGTCACCAACCTCCTTGCGACGCGTTTCGATACTCCCAGGTATCTTTATCACAGCATAATGAGGTTGTGTGTTATTGGAATATTTATACCCCTAAAATATTGCACCTAATTCCAGACATGGATTTCTAACAGCTAATGCCATCCTATTCTAAATATTGCACAATCCCAGTCCATTCCCTCCAGACCGGTAGGTCCGTTTGGTCCTGCTTATTAGAATCAAATGTAGAACGGCTGTGTCTCAAGAGTCCTTCCGCTGGCGGGCGCCGAACTTCCTGCTTCCGCCGGAAGTCACGTCATGTGTTCCACCGTTCATACCGGAAGTTACGTCTTTGCGTTCCACCGATACCGCTGACAGGATGTGCAAATCCCACTCGTTTGTAGTAGGGGAAGTGCATGTGGTTCACCATGCGTTTCATTTCCCCGAAAATGACTCCATGCAAAATAAAACAGACACATATCAAAAAACAATAAAAAAGATTAAAAACTTTTTACAAAAACCATTTGACTTCGAAATCTTTGTTTAGACCTGAAGGGACAAGGGTTTTGTATTTGTAAATGAAACTCATTTCCTCTTTGGCCAATTTGGATGTAATATCTGTCTCTCTTGGACCAAGATCCACTTTTTAAAGCCCATAAAAAATTTTAATTTTTGTAATATCACAGTTATGGGCTAATTTAAAGTGTAAAGAGAGGGCATGAGTTTCCAGTCCTTTACGGATATTTCTGACATGTTCACTCTTTCTTATTTTCAGTTGTCTACTTGTTCTCCCAATATAAAATTTTCCACAGTCACATTCGATTCCATAAATAACACTAGAAGTGTGACACGTAATAAAATCCTTAATAAAAACATGTTTGTCATTAATATCTAGTTGGGTGGCCTTCTTTCCAAACGAATTTGGAATACATTTACAGCCCACACAGGTGCCACATCTATAAAACCCCTCCGAAGTGACAACACCTTTCTGTCTGTTGCCTGTATGAAAACTTCTAACGAGTTTTTGTTTAAGATTGGGAGCTTTTCTGAAAATGCAAATTGGAAATTCAGGTAGTTCTTTTCCCAATATCGGATCTTTTTTGATAATACCCCAGTGTTTTCTAAAAATCTTAACCACTTGATGATGTTGGGATGAAAAATCCGATATGAAGGACCATTTGAATTTGTCTGTGTTGGTGCTATTTTTATTTTTGGATTTTTTAATCAAACTCTCACGATTGATGTTTCTAACAGAGTCAAGGGATATTTCTAACTCCTTATCTTCATAACCACTAGAAAGGAAACAATTTTTCAATTCATTTGCTTGATTGGAAAAGATATCTTGATCAGTGCAATTTCTCTTAAGTCTTTTGAATTGTCCTGTGGGGATGGTATCTAGCCACTTTTTATGATGGCAACTGCTCTTATTAATATAAGCTCTTGAGTCAGTGGGTTTCACGAAATTCTTGGTCTTTATTTGATTATTCTCACTATAAATAGTTAGGTCCAAGAAATTCACGCTGGACTCACTAATTTCAAAAGACAGGATAATGTTTTTGTTGTTCAAATTCAAATATTCACAAAAGTCTTTTAAAGAACCTCTGTCTCCTCTCCAAATAAATAAGATGTCATCAATGTACCTACGCCAGGACACCAGGTTTGCCCCAAATGGGTTGTGGTTCCAAACATGCTCCTCCTCCCACAAACCCATGAAAATGTTGGCATAACTTGGGGCAAACCTGGTGCCCATGGCTGTACCCCTCTTTTGGATGTAAAAATCATCCATGAAGAGGAAAAAATTGTTGTTCAGAATGAACTGAATGCCTTCAATCAAAAATTCCTGCATATCTTTGTTAATGGTGGAACTATTTAACATCCTGGACACAGCCTCCAAACCTTGAGAATGATCTATAATAGTGTACAGTGACCCTACATCAGCTGTGACAAATAAATAATCATCCTCCCACTGTAGGTCACTTAGATGTAACAAAACATCAGTGGTGTCTTTCAAGTGTGAAGGAATGGTCTGTACCAGGGGTTGAAGGAAAAAATCAATAAACTCTGACAAATTGGCCGTCAGAGAATTGACTCCAGAGATAATGGGCCTACCTGGGGGGAGGGTCATGCTCTTATGAATTTTAGGTAAAACATAAATGGTTGGAATCGTTGAGCATTCTATATACAGGAATTGACTCTCTGCATTAGTGATGACATCCTTACTTTTATATTTGTCAATCATGGTTTTTTAAAGACCCATAAATTTTATTGAGAGGATTCCCTCTCAATTTCCTATAAGTATTTTTATCTTCCAACTGTTTAAGAATTTCTCCTTCATAATCTAACCTATTCAGCAGAACAACCCCCCCCCCTTGTCCGCTGGTTTGATTACCAAATTTTTGTCATCATTTAATGTTTTAATCGCTTTCCTTTCCTTTACTGAAAGATTATTTTTAATGGTTTTACTTTCAAATTTTTCTATATCATTTAATACTACCTTGTTAAATGTTTCCAGGAAGTTGCCCTTGAGATGGGCAGGGAAAAATGTCGATTTGGGTCTAAAGGGGGTGGATGCTTGTGTATTAGCCTCAATCTCCTGATCAGCTTTGGATAAAAAGAACTTTTTCAACGTAAGCTTCCTCAAATATTTTTGAACATCCGTGAAAATACTGAACTGATCAATCTTAGTCGAGGGAGCAAACTTTAATCCCTTCTCCAGTAATGCCCTTTCCTCTTCAAGAAGAGCATGACTGCTAAGGTTAAAAATTTTAACCTTATCCAAAGGAGGTTCACACATAGCACTGGGATCTTTAATTTTCTTTTTGCGTGAGTATTTCCTCTTTCTCTTTTTGCATTTCCCTGCTCGTGTGCCTCTCGTCCTTTTTTTTATCTTTGATTCCATTGTGGTCTCCCCCTCTCTAAAAAAGAAGAAGAAGATTCATATGTTTCCTCTAAGGGTGCGTACCGATTCGAAAAATTTATTGGAGAATGAGCATATTTTGATGATCTCCAATTCGTATCTGCTCTTTTTCTCTCTCTCCATTTCGGAGTTCTGGGTACTGAATCTTTCTCCTGATTGAGATTGTAGTGACCACTTTGTTCAATTTTTGTGCCCCCTTTTTGACTCCAAGGTTGGTTAGATTTCAATGATCTAACTGGATTATTGGTCCAACCCTGTCTTTTGTTACATTCTAAAAGATTACCTCTAGAAGTCCCATTAATCTCTTTAATCTCCTTACTCTCCATATTATTTTCCTTATCATTCTTATCCCTTGTGTATTTTTTACTTTTTTTGGTGATAATGGATTTCTCCAATCTACCAACTTTTTCAATGATCCTTTTCTCTGCCTCCTTGTATTCTTTCGAATCCTCGGAGGGTTCTAAAAGTGTTTTATACTCTTTTATTTTCTCATCTAAAGTATTCAATTCTTTTTTCCTCTCTTCTATGATGAGGGCCATTAATTCATAGGAACAATTGTCCAAAATGGCCGCCCACTTGTCTTTAAAATGTTTAGTGGCAGTGGTGAAGCTGGAATTTTTTTGTATTCTCAATCCCATCGGAATTAATTTGTGAGCTATGTACTTTTCCAGCGTCACCACTTCCCACCACACTCTGTTCTCTTTAACAATGACATCTTCTAATTTGGATAAAACACTGTTGAGATCTTCATCTACAATATTTAAATCATTCCTATTGGTTTCAAATAGAGCATCCAATTTTTTGGTTCTGCTTTCTCTGAATCCAAACATGTCGGCAGCAGGGTTTGGCTACACAGCGGTGAAAGAATTACAAGATAGAAAAGAAATTGTGAGCCCTACCACTGCGCACAATGAGCAGCCCCTGTGATTAGATTAGTGAAGAGTGTCACCTACACTCCAAATGAACACATAAAAACAACAATATCACCAATGCAAAATCCCTCGGCGCTCTAAGAAATATGGTGTGTGCCAAATCTCATCAAAATGTCAGGCGTCCTCTGTCCTTAAGGTATCCTCAAACAAAGGAAAGAGAGAAACACTTCATAGGGCAAAAGGTGTATATTCATAGAACTCAGGATAATACTGCTAAAATGGACTCCTACCATGTATATTGGTCTACATTGGGGGTAGACAACAGCGCATGTGTTTGGAGAGGGTTTCGTCTCACCACCGATTAGCATCCACGTATCCTCAAAAAATAATGGAAAGAATCCACCATAGCGTACCAAATGATTTAATATCAACAAACATCAAACATTAAAATATATACAGGCAGAAGTACTGGACTGTCACCGGATGTAGTGGTCCACTGTGCAAAGCGGACAAACAGGCATGAGTGTGATGTTAACAGGCGTCCCTGCAAGCTCTGTCCAAATTACCGGTGGTCATCCAATCTCCTGTCACCAACCTCCTTGCGACGCGTTTCGATACTCCCAGGTATCTTTATCACAGCATAATGAGGTTGTGTGTTATTGGAATATTTATACCCCTAAAATATTGCACCTAATTCCAGACATGGATTTCTAACAGCTAATGCCATCCTATTCTAAATATTGCACAATCCCAGTCCATTCCCTCCAGACCGGTAGGTCCGTTTGGTCCTGCTTATTAGAATCAAAGGTAGAACGGCTGTGTCTCAAGAGTGCTTCCGCTGGTGGGCGCCGAACTTCCTGCTTCCGCCGGAAGTCACGTCATGCGTTCCACCGTTCATACCGGAAGTTACGTCTTTGCGTTCCACCGATACCGCTGACAGGATGTGCAAATCCCACTCGTTTGTAGTAGGGGAAGTGCATGCGGTTCACCATGCGTTTCATTTCCCCGAAAATGACTCCATGCAAAATAAAACAGACACATATCAAAAAACAATAAAAAAGATTAAAAACTTTTTACAAAAACCATTTGACTTCGAAATCTTTGTTTAGACCTGAAGGGACAAGGGTTTTGCATTTGTAAATGAAACTCATTTCCTCTTTGGCCAATTTGGATGTAATATCTGTCTCTCTTGGACCAAGATCCACTTTTTTAAGCCCATAAAAAATTTAAATTTTTGTAATATCATAGTTATGGGCTAATTTAAAGTGTAAAGAGAGGGCATGAGTTTCCAGTCCTTTACGGATATTTCTGACATGTTCACTCTTTCTTATTTTCAGTTGTCTACTTGTTCTCCCAATATAAAATTTTCCACAGTCACATTCGATTCCATAAATAACACTAGAAGTGTGACACGTAATAAAATCCTTAATAAATACATGTTTGTCATTAATATCTAGTTGGGTGGCCTTCTTTCCAAACGAATTTGGAATACATTTACAGCCCACACAGGTGCCACATCTATAAAACCCCTCCGAAGTGACAACACCTTTCTGTCTGTTGCCTGTATGAAAACTTCTAATGAGTTTTTGTTTAAGATTGGGAGCTTTTCTGAAAATGCAAATTGGAAATTCAGGTAGTTCTTTTCCCAATATCGGATCTTTTTTGATAATACCCCAGTGTTTTCTAAAAATCTTAACCACTTGATGATGTTGGGATGAAAAATCCGATATGAAGGACCATTTGAATTTGTCTGTGTTGGTGCTATTTTTATTTTTGGATTTTTTAATCAAACTCTCACGATTGATGTTTCTAACAGAGTCAAGGGATATTTCTAACTCCTTATCTTCATAACCACTAGAAAGGAAACAATTTTTCAATTCATTTGCTTGATTGGAAAAGATATCTTGATCAGTGCAATTTCTCTTAAGTCTTTTGAATTGTCCTGTGGGGATGGTATCTAGCCACTTTTTATGATGGCAACTGCTCTTATTAATATAAGCTCTTGAGTCAGTGGGTTTCACGAAATTCTTGGTCTTTATTTGATTATTCTCACTATAAATAGTTAGGTCCAAGAAATTCACGCTGGACTCACTAATTTCAAAAGACAGGATAATGTTTTTGTTGTTCAAATTCAAATATTCACAAAAGTCTTTTAAAGAACCTCTGTCTCCTCTCCAAATAAATAAGATGTCATCAATGTACCTACGCCAGGACACCAGGTTTGCCCCAAATGGGTTGTGGTTCCAAACATGCTCCTCCTCCCACAAACCCATGAAAATGTTGGCATAACTTGGGGCAAACCTGGTGCCCATGGCTGTACCCCTCTTTTGGATGTAAAAATCATCCATGAAGAGGAAAAAATTGTTGTTCAGAATGAACTGAATGCCTTCAATCAAAAATTCCTGCATATCTTTGTTAATGGTGGAACTATTTAACATCCTGGACACAGCCTCCAAACCTTGAGAATGATCTATAATAGTGTACAGTGACCCTACATCAGCTGTGACAAATAAATAATCATCCTCCCACTGTAGGTCACTTAGATGTAACAAAACATCAGTGGTGTCTTTCAAGTGTGAAGGAATGGTCTGTACCAGGGGTTGAAGGAAAAAATCAATAAACTCTGACAAATTGGCCGTCAGAGAATTGACTCCAGAGATAATGGGCCTACCTGGGGGGAGGGTCATGCTCTTATGAATTTTAGGTAAAACATAAATGGTTGGAATCGTTGAGCCTTCTATATACAGGAATTGACTCTCTGCATTAGTGATGACATCCTTACTTTTATATTTGTCAATCATGGTTTTCAAAGACCCAGAAATTTTATTGAGAGGATTCCCTCTCAATTTCCTATAAGTATTTTTTATCTTCCAACTGTTTAAGAATTTCTCCTTCATAATCTAACCTATTCAGCAGAACAACCCCCCCCCCCCCCTTGTCCGCTGGTTTGATAACCAAATTTTTGTCATCATTTAAAGTTTTAATCGCTTTCCTTTCCTTTACTGAAAGATTATTTTTAATGGTTTTACTTTCCAATTTTTCTATATCATTTAATACTACCTTGTTAAATGTTTCCAGGAAGTTGCCCTTGAGATGGGCAGGGAAAAATGTCGATTTGGGTCTAAAGGGGGTGGATGCTTGTGTATTAGCCTCAATCTCCTGATCAGCTTTGGATAAAAAGAACTTTTTCAACGTAAGCTTCCTCAAATATTTTTGAACATCCGTGAAAATACTGAACTGATCAATCTTAGTCGAGGGAGCAAACTTTAATCCCTTCTCCAGTAATGCCCTTTCCTCTTCAAGAAGAGCATGACTGCTAAGGTTAAAAATTTTAACCTTATCCAAAGGAGGTTCACACATAGCACTGGGATCTTTAATTTTCTTTTTGCGTGAGTATTTCCTCTTTCTCTTTTTGCATTTCACTGCTCGTGTGCCTCTCGTCCTTTTTTTTATCTTTGATTCCATTGTGGTCTCCCCCTCTCTAAAAAAGAAGAAGAAGATTCATATGTTTCCTCTAAGGGTGCGTACCGATTCGAAAAATTTATTGGAGAATGAGCATATTTTGATGATCTCCAATTCGTATCTGCTCTTTTTCTCTCTCTCCATTTCGGAGTTCTGGGTACTGAATCTTTCTCCTGATTGAGATTGTAGTGACCACTTTGTTCAATTTTTGTGCCCCCTTTTTGACTCCAAGGTTGGTTAGATTTCAATGATCTAACTGGATTATTGGTCCAACCCTGTCTTTTGTTACATTCTAAAAGATTACCTCTAGAAGTCCCATTAATCTCTTTAATCTCCTTACTCTCCATATTATTTTCCTTATCATTCTTATCCCTTGTGTATTTTTTACTTTTTTTGGTGATAATGGATTTCTCCAATCTACCAACTTTTTCAATGATCCTTTTCTCTGCCTCCTTGTATTCTTTCGAATCCTCGGAGGGTTCTAAAAGTGTTTTATACTCTTTTATTTTCTCATCTAAAGTATTCAATTCTTTTTTCCTCTCTTCTATGATGAGGGCCATTAATTCATAGGAACAATTGTCCAAAATGGCCGCCCACTTGTCTTTAAAATGTTTAGTGGCAGTGGTGAAGCTGGAATTTTTTTGTATTCTCAATCCCATCGGAATTAATTTGTGAGCTATGTACTTTTCCAGCGTCACCACTTCCCACCACACTCTGTTCTCTTTAACAATGACATCTTCTAATTTGGATAAAACACTGTTGAGATCTTCATCTACAATATTTAAATCATTTCTATTGGTTTCAAATAGAGCATCCAATTTTTTGGTTCTGCTTTCTCTGAATCCAAACATGTCGGCAGCAGGGTTTGGCTACACAGCGGTGAAAGAATTACAAGATAGAAAAGAAATTGTGAGCCCTACCACTGCGCACAATGAGCAGCCCCTGTGATTAGATTAGTGAAGAGTGTCACCTACACTCCAAATGAACACATAAAAACAACAATATCACCAATGCAAAATCCCTCGGCGCTCTAAGAAATATGGTGTGTGCCAAATCTCATCAAAATGTCAGGCGTCCTCTGTCCTTAAGGTATCCTCAAACAAAGGAAAGAGAGAAACACTTCATAGGGCAAAAGGTGTATATTCATAGAACTCAGGATAATACTGCTAAAATGGACTCCTACCATGTATATTGGTCTACATTGGGGGTAGACAACAGCGCATGTGTTTGGAGAGGGTTTCGTCTCACCACCGATTAGCATCCACGTATCCTCAAAAAATAATGGAAAGAATCCACCATAGCGTACCAAATGATTTAATATCAACAAACATCAAACATTAAAATATGTATAGGCAGAAGTACTGGACTCTCACCGGATGTAGTGGTCCACTGTGCAAAGCGGACAAACAGGCATGAGTGTGATGTTAACAGGCGTCCCTGCAAGCTCTGTCCAAAACACCGGTGGTCATCCAATCTCCTGTCACCAACCTCCTTGCGACGCGTTTCGATACTCCCAGGTATCTTTATCACAGCATAATGAGGTTGTGTGTTATTGGAATATTTATACCCCTAAAATATTGCACCTAATTCCAGACATGGATTTCTAACAGCTAATGCCATCCTATTCTAAATATTGCACAATCCCAGTCCATTCCCTCCAGACCGGTAGGTCCGTTTGGTCCTGCTTATTAGAATCAAATGTAGAACGGCTGTGTCTCAAGAGTCCTTCCGCTGGCGGGCGCCGAACTTCCTGCTTCCGCCGGAAGTCACGTCATGTGTTTCACCGTTCATACCGGAAGTTACGTCTTTGCGTTCCACCGATACCGCTGACAGGATGTGCAAATCCCACTCGTTTGTAGTAGGGGAAGTGCATGCGGTTCACCATGCGTTTCATTTCCCCGAAAATGACTCCATGCAAAATAAAACAGACACATATCAAAAAACAATAAAAAAGATTAAAAACTTTTTACAAAAACCATTTGACTTCGAAATCTTTGTTTAGACCTGAAGGGACAAGGGTTTTGTATTTGTAAATGAAACTCATTTCCTCTTTGGCCAATTTGGATGTAATATCTGTCTCTCTTGGACCAAGATCCACTTTTTTAAGCCCATAAATTTTTTTTTTAATTTTTGTAATTTCATGGGGGAGACCACAATGGAATCAAAGATAAAAAAAAGGACGAGAGGCACACAAGCAGAGAAATGCAAAAAGAGAAAGAGGAAATACTCACGCAAAAAGAAAATTAAAGATCCCAGTGCTATGTGTGAACCTCCTTTGGATAAGGTTAAAATTTTTAACCTTAGCAGTCATGCTCTTCTTGAAGAGGAAAGGGCATTACTGGAGAAGGGATTAAAGTTTGATTATAGAAGAGAGGAAAAAAGAATTGAATACTTTAGATGAGAAAATAAAAGAGTATAAAACACTTTTAGAACCCTCCGAGGATTCGAAAGAATACAAGGAGGCAGAGAAAAGGATCATTGAAAAAGTTGGTAGATTGGAGAAATCCATTATCACCAAAAAAAGTAAAAAATACACAAGGGATAAGAATGATAAGGAAAATAATATGGAGAGTAAGGAGATTAAAGAGATTAATGGGACTTCTAGAGGTAATCTTTTAGAATGTAACAAAAGACAGGGTTGGACCAATAATCCAGTTAGATCATTGAAATCTAACCAACCTTGGAGTCAAAAAGGGGGCACAAAAATTAAACAAAGTGGTCACTACAATCTCAATCAGGAGAAAGATTCAGTACCCAGAACTCCGAAATGGAGAGAGAGAAAAAGAGCAGATACGAATTGGAGATCATCAAAATATGCTCATTCTCCAATAAATTTTTCGAATCGGTACGCACCCTTAGAGGAAACATATGAATCTTCTTCTTCTTTTTTAGAGAGGGGGAGACCACAATGGAATCAAAGATAAAAAAAAGGACGAGAGGCACACGAGCAGGGAAATGCAAAAAGAGAAAGAGGAAATACTCACGCAAAAAGAAAATTAAAGATCCCAGTGCTATGTGTGAACCTCCTTTGGATAAGGTTAACATTTTTAACCTTAGCAGTCATGCTCTTCTTGAAGAGGAAAGGGCATTACTGGAGAAGGGATTAAAGTTTGCTCCCTCGACTAAGATTGATCAGTTCAGTATTTTCACGGATGTTCAAAAATATTTGAGGAAGCTTACGTTGAAAAAGTTCTTTTTATCCAAAGCTGATCAGGAGATTGAGGCTAATACACAAGCATCCACCCCCTTTAGACCCAAATCGACATTTTTCCCTGCCCATCTCAAGGGCAACTTCCTGGAAACATTTAACAAGGTAGTATTAAATGATATAGAAAAATTGGAAAGTAAAACCATTAAAAATAATCTTTCAGTAAAGGAAAGGAAAGCAATTAAAACATTAAATGATGACAAAAATTTGGTAATCAAACCAGCGGACAAGGGGGGGGGGGTTGTTCTGCTGAATAGGTTAGATTATGAAGGAGAAATTCTTAAACAGTTGGAAGATAAAAATACTTATAGGAAATTGAGAGGGAATCCTCTCAATAAAATTTCTGGGTCTTTGAAAACCATGATTGACAAATATAAAAGTAAGGATGTCATCACTAATGCAGAGAGTCAATTCCTGTATATAGAAGGCTCAACGATTCCAACCATTTATGTTTTACCTAAAATTCATAAGAGCATGACCCTCCCCCCAGGTAGGCCCATTATCTCTGGAGTCAATTCTCTGACGGCCAATTTGTCAGAGTTTATTGATTTTTTCCTTCAACCCCTGGTACAGACCATTCCTTCACACTTGAAAGACACCACTGATGTTTTGTTACATCTAAGTGACCTACAGTGGGAGGATGATTATTTATTTGTCACAGCTGATGTAGGGTCACTGTACACTATTATAGATCATTCTCAAGGTTTGGAGGCTGTGTCCAGGATGTTAAATAGTTCCACCATTAACAAAGATATGCAGGAATTTTTGATTGAAGGCACTCAGTTCATTCTGAACAACAATTTTTTCCTCTTCATGGATGATTTTTACATCCAAAAGAGGGGTACAGCCATGGGCACCAGGTTTGCCCCAAGTTATGCCAACATTTTCATGGGTTTGTGGGAGGAGGAGCATGTTTGGAACCACAACCCATTTGGGGCAAACCTGGTGTCCTGGCGTAGGTACATTGATGACATCTTATTTATTTGGAGAGGAGACAGAGGTTCTTTAAAAGACTTTTGTGAATATTTGAATTTGAACAACAAAAACATTATCCTGTCTTTTGAAATTAGTGAGTCCAGCGTGAATTTCTTGGACCTAACTATTTATAGTGAGAATAATCAAATAAAGACCAAGAATTTCGTGAAACCCACTGACTCAAGAGCTTATATTAATAAGAGCAGTTGCCATCATAAAAAGTGGCTAGATACCATGCCCACAGGACAATTCAAAAGACTTAAGAGAAATTGCACTGATCAAGATATCTTTTCCAATCAAGCAAATGAATTGAAAAATTGTTTCCTTTCTAGTGGTTATGAAGATAAGGAGTTAGAAATATCCCTTGACTCTGTTAGAAACATCAATCGTGAGAGTTTGATTAAAAAATCCAAAAATAAAAATAGCACCAACACAGACAAATTCAAATGGTCCTTCATATCGGATTTTTCATCCCAACATCATCAAGTGGTTAAGATTTTTAGAAAACACTGGGGTATTATCAAAAAAGATCCGATATTGGGAAAAGAACTACCTGAATTTCCAATTTGCATTTTCAGAAAAGCTCCCAATCTTAAACAAAAACTCGTTAGAAGTTTTCATACAGGCAACAGACAGAAAGGTGTTGTCACTTCGGAGGTGTTTTATAGATGTGGCACCTGTGTGGGCTGTAAATGTATTCCAAATTCGTTTGGAAAGAAGGCCACCCAACTAGATATTAATGACAAACATGTTTTAATTAAGGATTTTATTACGTGTCACACTTCTAGTGTTATTTATGGAATCGAATGTGACTGTGGAAAATTTTATATTGGGAGAACAAGTAGACAATTGAAAATAAGAATTAATGAACATGTCAGAAATATCCGTAAAGGACTGGAAACTCATGCCCTCTCTTTACACTTTAAATTAGCCCATAACTGTGATATTACAAAAATTAAAAAATTTTTTATGGGCTTAAAAAAGTGGATCTTGGTCCAAGAGAGACAGATATTACATCCAAATTGGCCAAAGAGGAAATGAGTTTCATTTACAAATACAAAACCCTTGTCCCTTCAGGTCTAAACAAAGATTTCGAAGTCAAATGGTTTTTGTAAAAAGTTTTTAATCTTTTTTATTGTTTTTTGATATGTGTCTGTTTTATTTTGCATGGAGTCGTTTTCGGGGAAATGAAACGCATGGTGAGTCGCATGCACTTCCCCTACTACAAACGAGTGGGATTTGCACATCCTGTCAGCGGTATCGGTGGAACGCAAAGACGTAACTTCCGGTATGAACGGTGGAACGCATGACGTGACTTCCGGCGGAAGCAGGAAGTTCGGCGCCCGCCAGCGGAAGGACTCTTGAGACACAGCCGTTCTACATTTGATTCTAATAAGCAGGACCAAACGGACCTACCGGTCTAGAGGGAATGGACTGGGATTGTGCAATATTTAGAATAGGATGGCATTAGCTGTTAGAAATCCATGTCTGGAATTAGGTGCAATATTTTAGGGGTATAAATATTCCAATAACACACAACCTCATTATGCTGTGATAAAGATACCTGGGAGTATCGAAACACGTCGCAAGGAGGTTGGTGACAGGAGATTGGATGACCACCGGTGTTTTGGACAGAGCTTGCAGGGACGCCTGTTAACATCACACTCATGCCTGTTTGTCCGCTTTGCACAGTGGACCACTACATCCGGTGAGAGTCCAGTACTTCTGCCTGTACATATTTTAATGTTTGATGTTTGTTGATATTAAATCATTTGGTACGCTATGGTGGATTCTTTCCATTATTTTTTGAGGATACGTGGATGCTAATCGGTGGTGGGACGAAACCCTCTCCAAACACATGCGCTGTTGTCTACCCCCAATGTAGACCAATATACATGGTAGGAGTCCATTTTAGCAGTATTATCCTGAGTTGTATGAATATACACCTTTTGCCCTATGAAGTGTTTCTCTCTTTCCTTTGTTTGAGGATACCTTAAGGACAGAGGACGCCTGACATTTTGATGAGATTTGGCACACAGCGTATTTCTTAGAGCGCCGAGGGATTTTGCATTGGTGATATTGTTGTTTTTATGTGTTCATTTGGAGTGTAGGTGACACTCTTCACTAATCTAATCACAGGGGCTGCTCATTGTGCGCAGTGGTAGGGCTCACAATTTCTTTTCTATCTTGATTCCTTGATATTGCCGCCATTGAGTCATCCAATGGTGCTTGGAGGAATAATGACATGCTTCTCGCCGGTATGATATAATTGGATCATGCAAAGGGGACCATGCAAAGTGACATTTATTGGACTGTGTGCAGCTGTTTTCGATAAATTTACTTCAACTCAGTGCTACAACCTGTGGCAACCCGTTCATGGGATCAGTACTAAATGACGCCGTCCGGAATCCTGGGGGTCGAAATACAGACGCCGGAATCCCGACCACACAATCCCCACAGGGGTGGCGAGCGGAACGCAGCCCCTTGCGGGCTCGCTTCGCTCACCACGCTGCGGGCACGGTGCCTCGCTACGCTTGGCACACTATTATATTCTCCCTCTATGGGTGTCGTGGACACCCACGGAGGGAAAATATGTCGGGATTGTGGCGGTCGGGATTCCGGTGTCGGTATTTCGACCACCGGGATTCCGGCCGGCGGCATCTTGACCGCATCCCCCGTTCACATATGGTGCTCATGCCTTGACTTAAAATGGTCTGACCATGCCACGTTGAGGGGAATATGCGATGTATCACTTGTCCATAGATGTTCAGCCCGATCAGAAGAGTCTTTGGAGGTAGACTTTCATGTTTACGTATAATTTAATCCCTCATGACGAGACGCTGTTTTTCCAAGAAACTGACTAAATCTCAGGCTAAAGGTTGCTGCTTTTCATACATTATTTGGAACTCCTGCATCTGATTGCACCTCATCAGCCCCCTTGTCACCGTCTATGGGCTCTGCTGTCATGGATGTGGCCATGGCTGTGGATTCACCTGCCCCTACTCAGCCATCCCATCCTGTAGTGGAGTCACCGGACATGAATGCCATACTTCTAAAGCTGCAATCTATTCCAGCCCATCAGGACTTACAACAAGATCTGCAATCCATGGAGCAAAGGATCCAAGATTCCATTCAAACCCACGTTTATTCTATACAGTCTGATATCTCCCAGATTGCAGGTCAAATGGTGGCACTGGAAGTCCACAGATATGAAGTAGACTCTAAGGTCTCTGACTTACATGACTCTTTATTGATATGAAACGCAGACGTGATGACATCGACAACAGAGACTGTATAAACAATCTGAGAGTGTGTGGGTTACCTGAAGATGTCCCTCCTCAGGGTATTGAAACTGCCCTGTCCAAAATATTCAATGAACTTTTAAGCAATGATCCTGACTACCAAATTGTGTTTGACAGGGCACATCGCACCCTATGCCCCCGAGTAGCTCCAACGGAATGACCTCGGGATGTTATTTGTAGACTCCATTATTTTCAGAAAAAGGAAGAGATTCTTAAGGAGTCAAGACGTTTTCAGAAATTGAATTCAAAGGCTATCAGATCCAAATCTTACAAGATCTCTCGTGGGCCACCTTACAACAGAGACGACTACTTTGCCCCCTTACGGATGAACTTAAAAAACACAATATTAGATTTCGATGGGGATTCCCCTTGAGCATTCAAGTTAATCATGCAGGAACTTTACTGGTCTTACAAGAATATGAGGGTGTAATGGACTATTGATCATCTTTGGGGATTCCCCCTCCAGCTCTCCCGAACTGGTTAGACCCTCTAGAACTATCTACCGTGTCTCAATCCCGTAAGGAACCTTGGTGCAGTTCATAACTCCAGACAATGTAATCGAGCTGAAGCTTCAGATGGCATCTCTGCCACTTCTTCCTCTAATGGGAGACGACACCATCCTGAAGTATCGGATGCTGCCTACAAGGACACGTGAATTCTAATCTTTGTTGTTTCTGTATCTGTTTTGGTAACCCTTACAGATTACAGTCATCTGCCAAGTGTTTTATTGTTTAGGCATGTCCTACTGATCACCTGACCTCGAGGACTGTCTGGGCACTAAATGGCTCCATTAGGCTCTTTTTATTTCATGTTGATGGTTTTTGCAACCAGCTTCATATTGATTGATATGCTAGTTGGCCTGTAGAGTTGGGTGCTTCAAGGGATTATGTTATAATATGGCTCTGTTTTCCGATGTTTAAGATGGTCACCTTAACATTTCTTTGTAGTTCATGTTTTCCAGTTATCTAAAAATTGATACATCTAGTATTCCCCTCAGACCCCCCTATTCTCTGCTGTAAATTAATAGACCAGGGGCCCTACATGGCGCCCCATGGCTAATTATGCAGAGTATTTTTGTTCTTCTTATTGTTTTTTTTTTCGGTCTCTGTTTGTATAATTCACCTATATGGTGGACTACACTATGGTGAAATATGTTATATCTTTAAGTGGTTTCAGCCCATATTCATATTTGTGGTATTTTCTTCATATTTTCCCTTTTGTGTTTTCCTGTTCTTTCCTCCCTCACCCCCCTTCCCCCCTGACATGTAGGTGTGGTTCATTCTGAGGTTTATGATCCAAAATGGTGGCAGTGTGATAATGATTTGTAATGATTTATGAGAAGCTCTTCATCACTTACCCTTATGGCTAGTTTCAAATTGGTGTTTTTTAATGTAAAAGGGCTCAACATCCATGAAAAGAGATCTAGACTACTGCACACGCTACATATTGATAGAGCAGAGGTGGTGTTTCTCCAGGAAATGCATTTTAAAAAAGGTGCTTCTCCAAGTCTCCACTCCCACCATTTCCCCCAGGAATATTTAAAAAAAAAATTCGGAAGCCAAATCCAAGGGTGTGGCTATACTGTTTGCCAAGCATCTTAGACTGACTGATATATTGGAATTACCTACTGGTGATGGTCGAGGGTTGCTAGTGAAGGCCACTATTGCGAATCAGACCTATACATTTATTAATCTTTATCTCCCCAACCAGGGTCAAGTGCGATTTATGCGGGAGGCCTTAGAAGTGATAGAACAAAACATAGAAGGTGTGTTAGTAGTTGGTGGCGACTTTAACTGGGCTCTGGAGCCTCTTTTAGATGCATCTACTGGGTCCCCCAGCACCTCTTTGAAAGCAATTAAGCAATTCAGGTCGCTGCTACATGACTTCCAACTTATTGACACCTGGCGTTTACTTCACCCTAGGGATAGGGACTACACATTCTACTCACACCCACATAATTCCTATACTCGCGTTGATTATTTCTGTGTAGGCCACAAGTACCTTGACCTTTTAGTAGATGCCATGATTGGACAAATTGTTGGTTCTAATCATGTTCCAATCACTCTTGTTTTATCTCTGAGTCATTCACTCCCACATAAATGGAATTAGCGCTTTAACGAACAACTTCTTCGTGGCACCGATTGCCGGGCTCACATAGAGAAAAACAATAGATGATTAAATTTCTCTTAATATGACGAACTGTGTTTCTCCGGTGACATTGTGGGATGCATACAAATGCATAGTCAGAGGCAAATGCATCCAATTGGGCTCCCACCTTAAAAAGCAAAAGATGGAGTGCCAAATTGCCTTGATAAAATTAAATGATTAGGGATGATCCATAGGTCTATACTGACTCCTGATACCCTAGCTGAGCTACAAGAGGCACATATATCTCTTAACAGTTTACTAAACGAAGGTACCTGTAGAGCGTTTTGTTGCTGTGACCACAAGTACCACAGATGGGGTAACAAGCATAGGAAATTACTGGCGTGGGCATTGAGAGCTCAGAGATCATTAACATACATAAAAGAGATCAAAGATTCCACTGGTATGTCTCATGTAACTGATAAAATGATAGCTAAAAATTGTCATTCTTATTATATGGATTTATATTAACATCCCAGCGTTCCTTCAATGAACGGTCAGTACATGAGGCTGCAGTAAAAGACTTCCTGGAATAGATTGCTTTACACCTAAGACCTCTACATCAGGTAAAATTCCAGGCCCTGATGGCTTCCCTATAACATATTATAAAATGTTTCAGGATAAGCTTCTTCCATGCATGTAACTCGATTTCTTTGGAATCTCCTTTTTCCAACCAATCCCTGGGTGTACACATCACAGTCATACCGAAGGATGGCAAAGACCTGTCTCTGCTGTCTAGTTATTGTACGATCTCCCTGTTAAATGTCGATATAAAGTTATATGCAAAACTCATGGCCAAACATCTGAATTCCTTAAGCTGCAGATAATTCATCCTGACCAAGTTGGCTTTGTTCAGGGGAGAGAGAAAAGAGACAATACTATAAGGGTGATTGACCTGATAGCTCATGCCCAATCTGTCAAGGCTCCCATGATGCTCCTTTCAACAGACGCTGGAAAAACCTTTGACCGGGTAGATTGGACCTTCATGGAAGCAGTATTGTGACATCTGGGTCTTGGCGACGCCTTCCTACAAAAAATCCTTGCATTATATTAGGCCCCTCCCGCACAGGAGAGAAGTATCCAGTTACCATATCAAATGGGACCCAGCAGGGCTGCCCGCTATCTCCTCTAATATTTGTCATCTGCATGGAGGCCCTAGCTAGAGCCATCAGAAAGAGCCCTGATATTACTGGACTTAAAGTAGGTGTTACTGAACATCGCATAGCTTTCTTTGCAGATGACCTCTTGGTAGTCATAACAAATCCCGCAATATCATTGCCCAATCTGATGAGGGAATTATCACGTTTCAGGTCGTTATCTAACTTTAAGATCAACTATGCTAAGTCAATGGCTCTAAATATTTCACTTTCAAGTGGATTGGCCGCATCTTTAAAGAATATGTTTCCTTTTACTTGGCATCCTGCTCACATCAAATACTAGACATTCTAATCCCCTCTTCTCTTTCTATGACTGTGACTATTAACCATGTTCCCTTGTTAAGGAAGTTACGTCAGGAAATGACACAGTGGCTTACACAGAAATTCTCATGGCTAGGCCGAATGAATATTGTTAAAATGAACATATTACCCAGGTTGTTATATTTATTTCAGACCATTCCACTAAAACTTCCCCCTCAGTTTTTGGCCGGAACACATAAGGCAATTAGTCATTTTGTTTGGGGAGGCAGGAAGCCTAGATTTAAGCATTGCAATTTGTTTTGTAGGAGAGCCCAGGGAGGTCAATAGTTACCTATGATCTTATTACCGGGCAACGATCCTTCATAGGATCTTGGACTGGTCACGACTGGATTCTAACTCAAAACAATAAGTGGACTTGGAGCTGTGGTCCTCAGGTCTATGTCTACAAGCCGTACCCTGGTGTAAGACTGTAAGCCACTCATCACATTTGACGGATGGTCCTACCTTGGCTCTATGGTCACTAATACGCAACAAATTGGGAATTTCCTCCACACAAACCTTGCTTCTTCCATTTCTTGATAATCTCCTATTTTTGCAGGTGGAGACTGGTGGGCATGACCAGGTTGGTCCACAAGGTATCGCGTGGGAAAATGAAAACTTTCCAGGATCTCTGTGAATTTATGGATATTCCGACGTCAGACTTTTGGTTTTATCTCCAGGTCGCCACTTCATATCAGCTCATCGAAATATCGTGGATCTAACGAGGGACATCACACCCTTCGATGGTATGTGCTCTCAATCTTCAGCACCAACTCATGTTATATCCGGCATTTATAAGATCTTAATACACAGTAATTTTTCTGACATGACATCTTTTTGTAAGGCATGGGACGCCGAACTTAATCCTCGAGGGATTTATATCAATTGGGATAAACATTGTGAGGTTATGTCACGATGTTCTACAAGCTTAGTAGTAGAAACTCAAACTTCTCACTAGGTGGTATCGCTGTCCTTCCCTTCTGCACAAGTTTTTCCGCTCTGTTTCTCCCTTATGTTGGTGATGTGCTAGAGAAAAGGTACCCTAGTTTACATTTGGTGAGACTGCCCATTAATTGCTACCTTTTGGGATAAAATTGTTAAAATCTCTACTGACATCCTGGGATTTCAAACTCCTACTGATCTAGATATCTGGCTCCTCTCCCATACCACTATCCTGATCACAAAATATAAACAATCTCATTAAACATCTTAATAATGCAGCGAGAGCTGTGATACCTGTACATTGGCGATCCCAAGACCCACCTACGTTTTGGGAATGGTTTATAGGTCCATGGAAGATATATACTATTCAGCTATGGAGAAGCAGTCAGACTACAGATGGGTCCACATTTATCTTGACCTTTAATAGGATTAACTGAGACTGGCCAGTTGGACTTAATCCCCTGCTGTAATGACTTAATCCCCTGATGTATTGTTCTCTGTATTGTATTGCAGTTGAGAACAATGGGGGTAATTCCAAGTTGATCGCAGCAGGACATTTTTTAGCAGTTGGGCAAAACCATGTGCACTGCAGGGGAGGCAGATATAACATGTGCAGAGAGAGTTAGATTTGGGTGAGGTGTGTTCAATCTGCTATCTAAATTGCAGTGTAAAAATAAAGCAGCCAGTATTTACCCTGCACAGAAAGAAAATAATCCACCCAAATCTAGCTCTCTCTGCAAATGTTATATCTGCCCCCCCCCCCCCCCCTGCAGTGCACATGGTTTGCCCAACTGCTAAAAAAATTCCTGCTGCGATCAACTTGGAATTACCCCCAATAGATGAAGGGTTTATGCTAATAAATCTTGTTGTGCCTAGGCACAGAAAACTAGTCAAGATAACCGTGGACCCATCTGTATATTGCCACATGGTTTTCCTGGCAAGAATTTAAGACTACCTCATCCTATAAGGATCTGATACCACTAAACAGAATCTAATACTGGTTATCTTCCTCATTTAAGAAATTGCCTGACAGCAGTGCCTACTAATTGATACTATTAAACTGTCCACCTCCTTCCCTAACCTACCTTCTTTTCCTAGCTTTTCCCTTCCCCTAATCCCCATCTTGTCTTAAGTTTTTCTTTTCTTCTCATAGGGTTGGTGTTTTTTCTTTTCTTATATATTATGTTTGAAATTATACTGGCTACTGAAGTGTTTAGTTTTAATGAAGATCTACTGGACCATTATAACAAACTATGTTTTTCTTTATACGATCGACTGCATACTGCCAGATTGTATAGATATTGTCATTTTGGTATACTGTACTTTTTCCTTTTGTTTGTGCTTCATTTTAACTTTAGTGTATAGAAGGGGATTTAATCGCGCTAGTAATTTAAGCAGCTCATTAATGTTATTAATATTAAAGTAGGAAATAAGCGCTAACTGGTATGATGTGGCACCTGTTGAAAAATATTTGGTTAGAAATGTTTACAACTCCTTTTGGAGAATTTGAGGTGGGGAGTGAACGATGTTTCCAGAATTTTGCACAGTTCATATGCCATTCCTGTCCCTACCTCTAAAAGGATTCATCGGTGGGTCCGGTAAGCAGTTCAGGATCAATTGTATTGTCCGGCTTCCGCTGCATGTGAAGCTGCCGCTGCGTCCAGCGGTAGCTCTTCCGGCTGGCGATGTCACCTCGACGGGTGGCAATCGGCAATGATGGGTGCAAATGTGCTGTTCAAATGATGGAGTGTACACACCTGTCATTGCCAATTGCTGATTGAACTGTGCAAAATTCTGGAAAAATCGTTCACTCCCCACCTCATATTCTCCTAAAGGAGTTGTAAACCTTTCTAACCAAATATTTTTTAAACAGGTGCTACGTCATACCAGTTAGCTCTCATTTACTACTTTAATATTAACTTTAGTGTATGCCTATAATAGCCATACCTTTCTTTGGAAAAACTAAAATAAAGAATATATTAAAAAAATGCTAAAAGGTAATAAGAGTAGCTAAAATTGTAAATGAAAAGCAAATCGCTATAGAGTGTAAAGCCAATCCTAAAAAGTTTTATAAGTACATAAACAGTAAAAGGTTAAAAAAGGAGACTGTAGGCCCATTAAAAGATGAACTGAGAGCCTTGATAAATGATGACAAAATAAAAGCAGATATACTGAACAAGTTTTTTTCATCCGTATTCACCAGGGAGGATCAGACGATGATAGTAGTGCATAACGACAGTGAAGGTAATGACTCTTTGCTAGATGCTTGTTTAAGTGAGGAAGTAGTCTTGGAGAGACTAAGCAACATAAAGATTAATAAATCACTGGGCCCAGATGGTTTTCACGCGAGGGTTATTATGGAGCTTAGGGCACAGCTAGCAAAACCCTTACACTTGATTTTCTATAGTTCAGTTAGATCTGGTATGGTACCGAGGGATTGGCGTACAGCTGAGGTAGTGCCATTATTTAAGAAGGGATCTCAAAATCATCCTGGGAACTATAGACCAGGTAGTATAATCTCTATAGTGGGTAAATTATTGGAAGGAATTTTGAGGGTTAGCATAGAGGATTATCTGCGGAATACTAAATTTATTAGTAAAAGTCAGCATGGGTTTGCGAGGGACAGATCATGTCAAACTAACTTAATTAGCTTCTACGAAGAAGTGAACGATAATCTCTACCAAGCAGTGGATGTGGTCTATTTAGATTTAGCAAAAGCCTTCGATACAGTGCTTCACAGGAGACTGATCATCAAATTAAGGGAACTTGGACTAGAAAATGCTACTGTATTTGTACATGGATAGGTAATTGGCTGGATAGCAGGGTACAACAAGTAATGGTAAATGGAATGTTCTCCAGCTGGGTGTAAATACCAAATTGCTTTCTAACAAATATTTAAAATGCCAGCTCTAATATATACTGCAGACGCCAGGCGAATCTTATTACCATATACGATAAAAGTGCGCTGTACGTCTCAAAACACTACATCCCTTAAGAAAAAAGAATACACCCACACATTATCTGAGTTCCAAAGCTCATTGATGTATATATTTGTTATTAAAAGGATATGTATTCAATATATCACAATGTACAGTATACATATAGTTACATGGTTACAATTTATACAGTAAGCAGTTAATACAAAATACATACAGTTACAGGCCAGCATACAATACCATTCCCTCAATGCATCCTCCTCTTAATATATCTCTCTCAGCAAATAAATACAGGAACTGGTCTGGCAACATCTCCACCATTGTCTGGGACTAAACAGCAACTAACTCCTGTGTGATCAGCAATGTGTTATCTAGTTTGGGGGAGTGCACACATCTAGTCTAAGGGAGGGAACTTTCTCATTCATGATGAGTCACTGGTCTGTTTGTATGCTAACCAGGTTCAGCCTTGAAGACATCAAAAGGGCTGGCATGATTTTCCTGTCCACCACCTGTTTGGGATGACCATTGTCCTAATAAGAGTGATTTTAACTTTCATACATTTAATCATAACTACTTGTTGCAATGTCCTACAACTTAATAACAAGTATCAAATGAATCTACACATTAACCTGGTTGCTTTAATACCAAATATGACGTCTATCTTACTCCGCTTCAATAATACGCATACATGACATTACTCCATTATATCATTTTAAATCATTATGATGTATGGCGCTTGATATGTTATAATTTTGTGCTGTATGAAATAGGTGTCGAATCCATCTCTGTGGCATGTCCGTGTAAATGCGTGTGTTACCATATATTGCTGTGCTCGCTGCACGTATTTGCAAGCATAGCGACTCATAATGTGTGTAGTCTGTATGTTCTCTCTATGTAATATTTTTGACTTTGACAGTCCACCCTTTGGCAGTAAACAATAACTGCCATCAATTATTAACATAAGAAAAAAATATTTCAGACAATAATCGGTGCCCTAGACACAAGTATGTATTAATTTCACAAATCAGATGTTTGACCATATTTGGGGAAGACAGGGAGGAGGAGGAGACATCCTCTATATGCACTCTGCGGTCACGGGACCACTGGTTGGGTGTGGGACAACATTCAACCTATAGAGTATGCTGGGACAGTGCTTTGGCCTATTATGTCTGATTTGGACGAACATTTCACACTTACATGTACCTACATCTTTGTATACTGATGTTTGGATTCGATTGAGGTTCTGCTGGGTAGATGAAGAAAACACAAACAAATTGTGAAAGTGACATATAAAATTTTCATGATCTACATATTCATATCCTTTTCTGAACATTGTTTCCATTTCTGGAACGTATGCTAGGTCTGTTTAATAATTGAACAAGTGTTATAAGTAGTGTCCTTCCTAAATAACATAAACCTTCGAAGTTCGGGGAGAGCCACTCATAAACCTTTCTTCCACATATATTAATGAGCTCTTTATCTGCAATGTGTGAATAGCCATTGTCTGATTGTTCCTGATTACCTCCGAACTCCATAACTACTAGACCTTTGATTTTTTTTCTGGCTTTAACAAACTGATCAGCTAATCCTGGGATCCTATAAGAAAATCACTCCTTCCTCCAGAACCAGTTCCAGTCCCACACTCGACTCCTCATAAAAAAACCTCGCAAAAATAGAATGTCCTGAAAAAAAATGTTTGTCAGCGGGAAAGAGAGAAAAGAGAAATAGAACAAAACAACTCTTGTTCATAACAAATCAATTACAATGACTGGTCTTTCTGCAATTCTTTAGTACGCTCAGGTACTGTTCAACAGTGCCGCCTCTCAGTCTTCACGGAACAGATTCTCTGGTGATACTTTTGCGATCTCACTCCATTTACGAGTTTCTTCCGGACTACCGACTTTCCTGCAATGGGAATCGTGGACCCAAGTCTCTCTCTCGGCTACTTTCACTGGGATAGTGCTGTCAACAAAACTTCTCACCTATTAGGCAACCTGAGCATAAAAACAATCACACAGTCTCTTGGTTCACAATCAAGACAGTTAGTGTTTGGCATACCAGCAATCAACAGTTTCAAGTTCTTTTGTCAAGTTCTCAAATGCTGGCTCATCTCAATAAGGTACTGTACTGTCACCTCATTGGTGTATTTCTGATCATTGTGCGGATCACTCATGACATGAGGTTGTCTTACAAAAACAACAAAAAAGACACAAATACCAAAACCAAAACAAATTTCGAAGAGGGTGATTCGTTACTGGTGTGTTATCTTATTTTATACTAACTTTGTTTATGTGATGGAGTATTGCTTTTCCTTTCATAAAATACCATATAGTTTGTGGCAAATGACTAGTCATCAAACTAATAAACAACAAGCAAAGTGATAGTAGTTACTAAACTTTATTCACAATATAATTTTTTGTATGTCAGAAAATGTTGCCCATCACCTGCTTATTCTGCGCAGAAGGGGCGCACTGCCATTCATCATGTCATTTGTCCTGCCTCTGCCCACCATGGCACTGTGTCTACAGCATCCAGCCACCATTCCGGGTCCATGACTCCTTTTAGGGGAAGGGGCATGCCATCTGCTGTTATTACTACTGACATCAGGAGGGCATGTAGCCTGTTCCGTGACATTTTCTGGATAATCCTATTGGGCATAAAAAATAGTAGCCTACCCTCCCACATTCTGAAGAAGACACCCCGAAATAGTAGCAATCTCCCTGACACCCTGAATAGTGTATCAATCTCCCTGATTGCACCTTATCCCCATTATGTAACTGTTAAATTCTTGGGGAAAAAGAGAAATCAGAGATACATGCATTCAAATGGGATCATCAGTACCATTTCCCTGCATTGGTTATAAGACACAGTGATCCCTATGGCTACATGCATTTTAAATAAGGTTTCTCATGGCCACCTACAGTATATGGAACTTTTTGTAAAACACAATACATGAACAAATCCTGAAAAATATAATTGTCTTTTCTTAAACAAGTAGATCTTATTAACTTTGGGGCTCATTTACATTTGGATGTAAGTCATTTTTATGACACGCCTCTCAGGAATAGCAGTACACGTCTGAGAAAATAGGTGTTACTTTCACAGTCTCCCTGAAATGCTCTTTTAAAAGTAGGCACTTATGAAGATGGCTGGTTACTAAGTGACAGAGCAGTGGCACAAGCACACAGCAGTTTATAGCACATCAACGAAAAAATTGCCACAGAGTACTGGGGTACAGTGCACAGAACAGGGCAAACAGATCTATATTTTTATTTTTTTAACTCACAGCTTGGTTCAGACTTCATGTTGCCACAGGGCTTTGAGCAAAGGGCACTAGGGTAAAGCGCAACAAACGGTACAAACAATAGATTTATATATAAATGTTTTTTTCCCTGATTTTTAAATTGTAGCTAGGTTCAAACTGCGAAGAGTAACAGGGGCTTATAGATGCACGTGAACAAAGAGCACTAGGGTAAAGCGCACCAAACAGTACAAACAATAAATATATACAGTGGCGGCTCCAGCAACAGAGCCGTTCACACAAGCTGCGGGGGAGAGAAGAGTTTGTTCCCTGTGTTCTTACCACTGCCAATAACAGATGTAAGCAGGCTGGTCACACGCGGGGAAGGGAGTGCGCTGGTGCTGATAACAGCTCCAGCTTGGCGACTATAAATGTGTCAGATTTCAGTGTGGATGTCTGCATAAGTCGGGTCCCTGATGTGTTTCTCTGCTGAGGCTCTTAGCCGTTTCTTCAAAGGAAAAAGCAATTGTGGTTCTGAGCCCACTAGCTGCCGAATTTAAGATTCCTTTAGCCAATGGCATAATCCAATTTTTTTTTACAGCTATACCTGTGTACAGATGCTTAGTAAGCAGCAGTTGAGAAAATTAGAAGATCATTGGTATTCTCATAGAGATCAATATTCAGCACAGTTTCCAATAAATATCTAACCAAATATAATAGCAATTATTTATTAAAATGAGTAAAAAACATTAAAAGACTTTGGGCCTAATTCAGATCTGATCGCAGCAGCAAATTTGTTAATTAATGGGAAAAAACATGTGCATTGCAGGTGGGGCAGATATAAATGTGCAGAGAGAGTTTGGATGGGGTGTGTACAAACTGAAATCTAAATTGCAATGTAAAAATAAAGCAGCCAGTATTTACCCTGCACAGAAACAATAAAACCCAAAATCTAACTGTCTCTGCAAATGTTATATCTGCCCCACCTGCAGTGCACATGGGGCCTAATTCAGAGTTGATTGCAGCAGCAAATTTGTTAGCTGTTGGGCAAAACCATGTGCACTAAAGGGGGGTCAGATATAACATGTGCAGAGAGAGTTAGATTTGGGTAGGGTGTGTTCAAACTGAAATCTAAATGGCAGTATAAAGATAAAGCAGTCAGTATTTACCCTGCATAGAAACAAAATAACCCACCCAAATCCAACTCTCTCTGCAAATGTTATATCTGCCACACCTGCAGTGCACATGGGGGGTCATTCCGAGTTGACTGCTACCTGCCGTTGTTCGCAGCGCATCGATCAGGCTAAAAATCAACATTTCTGTGCATGCGTATGCACTGTAATGCGCAGGTGCGTCGTACAGGTACAATGAGCATCGTGGGTTTGCACAGAGTCTAACGAACATTCCTGTCGCACGGCCGAACGCAGGAAGATTGACATGAAGTGGGCATTTCTGGGTGGCAACTGACCGTTTTCAGGGAGTGTTTGGAAAAACGCAGGCATGGCTGGGCGTTCGCTAGGTGGTATGTATGATGTCAAAAGCCGTCACTCCGTCGTTAAAATCAATGCACAAAAATCTTGGCACAAAAATATTTTGCAGGCGCACTGCTGCACAAGCGTTTGCACTTCTGCAAAGCGAAACTACACTCCCCAGTGGGCAGCGGCAATGCATTTGCACGGCTGCTAAAAACTGCTAGCGAGCGATCAACTCGGAATGACCCCCATGGTTTTGCCCAACTGCTAACAAATTTGCTGCTGCGATCAGATCTGAATTACCCCCTTAATTTCTTACTTATTTTCATAGCACATAGCAGGCATCACTTATTAAATACTTTCAGGGGTTGAGAGTACAAATATATCAAAAGAAATATCTAAAACCCCAGTGTCTCAAGAGGCTAATAATGTGTGTCAGGAATCTGTGTATAGCAAGCCTGCACTTACCTGTGTGTCATTCTGCTCTATGCTGGAGGAGTCCCCAATGTCTGCGAAGGTAACCCATTGTCACAGTGAGGTCTCCAGTGTGTCTGCCATGTGGGGGCTTAGAGGTTCCTTGCAGCATATCCATTGTCTCAATGCAATAGATCAGCGGTGGCCAACCTGCGGCTCTTTCATCCGCCGCATGCTGCTCGGTCGGCTCCTGGCCACCGCTGTCTGACACAGTCCCAGACACACGCCTCTCCGGTGGCGATGTTTCTCTTCAATTCGGCACCGGCCTGTGAGCCAATCAGAGCTCACGGACCAGCAGCTAAGGCTCCTGATTGGCTGCCAGGCCGCTAGCTTTGATTGGCTCATGGACTGGTGCCTAACTGAAGAGAGACACCGCTGCTGGAGAGTGAGGAGTGGGAGAGGCGCACGCTGCGCTCTCCTCCTCTCATACACAGCAGCAATGCGGCGAGCAGCACTTGGGGTGAGGGGTGAGCACTGTGGGGACAAGTGTATCTGGCACTGGGGGCATATCTGACACTGGGGGCATATCTGGAACTGTGGGGACATGTATATCTGGCACTGGGGGCATAGCTGGCACTGTGGGGACATGTGTACTTGGCACTGGGGGCATAGCTGGCACTGTGGGGGCATATGTGTATCTGGCACTGGGGGCATAGCTGGAACTGTGGGGACATATGTATCTGGCACTGGGGGCATAGCTGGAACTGTACAGACATGTGTATCTGGCATTGGGGGCATATGTGTTTCTGGCACTGGGGGCATAGTTGCACTGTGGGGACATATGTATCTGGCACTGGGGGCATAGCTGGAACTGTGGGTGCATAGCTGACACTGGGGGCATAGCTGGCACTGTGGGGACATGTGTACCTGACACTGGGGTCATAGCTGGCACTGTAGGGACATGTGTATCGGGCACTGTGAGGACATGTGTATCTGACACTGGGGGCATAGCTGGCACTGTAGGGACATGTGTATCTGGCACTGTGGGGACATGTGTTTCTGGACCTGTGGGGCATATCTGGCACTGTGGGGGCATGTGTATCTGGCACTGGGGGCATAGCTGGCACTGTGAGGACATGTGTATCTGGCACTGGGGGCATATCTGGCGCTGTGGTGGCATGTGTATCTGGCACTGTCGGCATGTATATCTGGCACTGTGAGGACTAGTGTATCTGGCACTGGGGACATATATGTATCTGGCACTGGGGACATATATGTATAGGGCACTGTGGAGCATATATGTATCTGGCACTGGTGCAGGGGCATATGTGTACCTGGCACTGTGGGGCATATGTGTACCTGGAACTGTAGGGACATGTGTATCTGGCACTGTGGGGACATGTGTATCTGACACTGGGGGCATAGTTGGCACTGTAGGGACATGTGTATCTGGCACTGTGGGCACATGTGCATCTGGACCTGTGGGGCACATCTGGCACTGTGGGGGCATGTGTATCTGGCACTGGGGGCATAGCTGGCACTGTGGGGACATGTGTATCTGGCACTGGGGGCAAATCTGGCACTGTGGGGGCATGTGTATCTGGCATTGGGGGCATATCTGTATCTGGCACTGTGGGGACATGTGTATCTAGCACTGGGGGCATAGCTGGCACTGTAGGGACATGTGTATTTGACACTTGGGGCATAGCTGGCACTATAGGGACATGTGTATCTGGCACTGGGGACATATCTGTATCTGGCACTGTGGACACATGTATATTTGAAGAAAAACATTTTTTGGGGGGCTGTTCCAAATGGGTGCCAAGCAGCTTAGATATAACAGACTTCAGGAAATGTCACCACATTTCAAAACATATAGAACTACCAGAAATGTGAAATCTGTATTTACACCACAAACGCTAAACCAATCATAGAAAAAATATCACCATCACGTCCCTTTTTAGGGGTTCCTGTGGTTAGCTCTTCAATGTAGAAAATCTGATGTGGGATCTCCACATCAGATATTCTACATTGAAGATCTAACCACATGTGCATCTGACACTGGGGGCATAGCTGGCACTGTGGGGACATGTGTATCTGCCACCGGGGGCATAGCTGGCACTGTGGGGACATGTGTATCTGACACTGTAGGGACATGTATATCTGACACTGAGGGCATAGCTTGCACTGTAGGGACATGTGTATCTGGCACTGTGGGGACATATGTATCTGACACTGGGGGCATAGCTGGCACTGTAGGGACATGTGTATCTGGCACTGTGGTGACATGTGTATCTGACACTGGGGGCATAGCTGGTGCTGTAGGGACATGTGTATCTGGCACTGTGGGGACATGTGTATCTGGACCTGTGGGGCATATCTGGCACTGGGGGCATAGCTCGCACTGTGGGGACATGTGTATCTGGCATTGTGGGGACATGTGTATCTGACACTGGGGGCATAGCTGGTGCTGTGGGGGCATGTGTATCTGGCACTGGGGGCATAGCTGGCACTGTTGGGACATGTGTATCTGGCACTGGGGGCATAGCTGGCACTGTGGGGACATGTGTATCTGGCACTGGGGGCATAGCTGGCACTGTAGGGACATGTGTATCTGGCACTGTGGGGACATGTGTATTTGGACCTGTGGGGCATATCTGGCACTGTGGGGCATGTGTATCTGGCACTGGGGGCATAGCTGGCACTGTGGGGACATGTGTATCTGGCACTGGGGGCATAACTGGCACTGTAGGGACATGTGTATCTGGCACTGTTGGGACATGTGTATTTGGACCTGTGGGGCATATCTGGCACTGTGGGGGCATGTGTATCTGGCACTGGGGGCATAGCTGGCACTGTGGGGACATATGTATCTGGCACTGGGGGCATATCTGCCACTGTGGGGGCATGTGTATCTGACACTGGGGGCATAACTGGCACTGTAGGGACATGTGTATCTGACACTGTTGGGACATGTGTATTTGGACCTGTGGGGCATATCTGGCCCTGTGGGGCCATGTGTATCTGGCACTGGGGGCATAGCTGGCACTGTGGGGACATATGTATCTGGCACTGGGGGCATATCTGCCACTGTGGGGGCATGTGTATCTGACACTGGGGGCATAGCTGGCACTGTAGGGACATGTGTATCTGGCACTGTGGGGACATGTGTATTTGGACCTGTGGGGCACATCTGGCACTGTGTTGGGCATGTGTATCTGGCACTGTGGGCATAGCTGGCACTGTGGGGACATGTGTATCTGGCACTGGGGGCATATCTGGCACTGTGGGGGCATGTATATCTGGCACTGTCGGCATGTATATCTGGCACTGTGAGGACTTGTGTATCTGGCACTGGGGACATATATGTATCTGGCACTGGGGACATATATGTATATGGCACTGTGGAGCATATATGTATCTGGCACTGGTGCATATATATATCTGGCACTGTGGGGCATATGTGTACCTGGCACTGTGGGGCATATGTGTACCTGGAACTGTGGGTACATGTGCATCTGGCCCTGTGGGCATATATGTATCTGGCACTGTGGGGCATATATGTATTTATCACTGTGGGGCATATATGTACCTGGCACTGTGGGGCATATGTGTACCTGGCACTGTGGGGCATATGTGTATCTGGCACTGTGGGGACATGTTTATCTGGCACTGTGAGGCATATATGTATCTGGCACTGTGGGGCATATGTGTATCTGGCACTGTGGGGACATGTGTATCTGGCACTGGGGACATATATGTATCTGGCACTGTGGGGCATATATGTACAGATGTAGCCACCTTTATCTTGACTGTTTCTCCGCCGAGACGGGCGTCTAGCCACGCTAATGCGATAGCTGAGTTTCATCACAGGCAGGCGCGTTGAGACGATCTAGATACTCATCATGCATTACACATCTCCACCACTGTGTCGCTAATGCTCCACTAATCCAGTACTTTCGATCGTACAGTATAGCGGCGGATTGATCTACAGCTCTGGCAATACTGTAGGCGTAACGGGAGGCGGTGGAAAAAAGTATGGAGTACTGTACAGTATGTGTATGGAGACGCAACTACAGTAATTGTGTAAAAGGAAGAATGTACAGTACAATGTATAAACACCGTGCTTTTAAAATATATGAGCGTCTGAGTTCGCTAATGCATAATGGGAATGGAGGACTAGCAAATGCGAGCGTCCGAGTCCTCTAAGGCATAAACCAACAGCAATGGGGCGGGGGCCGGGCGCTGTTTGCAGTACTTTCACACATGAAATTGGAAATCTCTCATGAGGCGTCGTGGGCTAGGGGTGAAGGCTCCCACCTCCCTCGCTGGGAGTCCAGGGTTCGAGACCTGATGTGCTTTCTTTCTTTTTTTTTTTTTTTTCTGTGATAATGCACTGTATTATTTTATTTACATTGTAAGACAGTCAATGGAAGGATGCACACAGGTTTCACATAAATCAAAGTACATCTGCAGGAGCGATTCTTTACGCTAAATGCACCTAAACAGCGGGAATGAAATGAGTGTATTCTGACGCTACCAACTGAGCAAAACAGTACTGTACAGTAGATCTTCAGCGTTTGTGTATTGCACAGGACCTGAATTTCCTCCCTGTGCAGGCCCCCAGGGGGGAAGGGCGATGGGGGTAGGGGGGAGACGATGGAAAATACTGTGCCTTTGAAATGCAATTACATGAGCGTCCGAGTACACTACGGCATACTGTAAACCAACACCAATGGGAAGGAAGTGCCAACCTTATTTTTAATGTGTTCCCGTGACATTCACTTTAAAAAAAAAAAAATTCTCTCCAATACAGTACATCCAATGGAAGGATGCACACAGGTTTCACATAAATCAAAGTACATCTGCAGGAGCGATTCTTTACGCTAAATGCAACCTACAGTACAGTACGGTACTGTAAGTGAGCAAAATAGTACTACAGTGGGCGTTTGTGTATTGCACATGACCTGCATTCCCTCCCTGTCTACTGCATGATCTGTGCAGGCTCCCATGGGGGAAGGGCAACAGGCTAGCAGGAGGCGGAGGAAAACACCGTGCTTTACAAATGCGAGCGTCCGAGTCCTCTAAGGCATAAACCAACAGCAATGGGGCGGGGGCCGGGCGCTGTTTGCAGTACTTTCACACATGAAATTGGAAATCTCTCATGAGGCGTCGTGGGCTAGGGGTGAAGGCTCCCACCTCCCTCGCTGGGAGTCCAGGGTTCGAGACCTGATGTGCTTTCTTTCTTTTTTTTTTTTTTTTCTGTGATAATGCACTGTATTATTTTATTTACATTGTAAGACAGTCAATGGAAGGATGCACACAGGTTTCACATAAATCAAAGTACATCTGCAGGAGCGATTCTTTACGCTAAATGCACCTAAACAGCGGGAATGAAATGAGTGTATTCTGACGCTACCAACTGAGCAAAACAGTACTGTACAGTAGATCTTCAGCGTTTGTGTATTGCACAGGACCTGAATTTCCTCCCTGTGCAGGCCCCCAGGGGGGAAGGGCGATGGGGGTAGGGGGGAGACGATGGAAAATACTGTGCCTTTGAAATGCAATTACATGAGCGTCCGAGTACACTACGGCATACTGTAAACCAACACCAATGGGAAGGAAGTGCCAACCTTATTTTTAATGTGTTCCCGTGACATTCACTTTAAAAAAAAAAAAATTCTCTCCAATACAGTACATCCAATGGAAGGATGCACACAGGTTTCACATAAATCAAAGTACATCTGCAGGAGCGATTCTTTACGCTAAATGCAACCTACAGTACAGTACGGTACTGTAAGTGAGCAAAATAGTACTACAGTGGGCGTTTGTGTATTGCACATGACCTGCATTCCCTCCCTGTCTACTGCATGATCTGTGCAGGCTCCCATGGGGGAAGGGCAACAGGCTAGCAGGAGGCGGAGGAAAACACCGTGCTTTACAAATGCGAGCGTCCGAGTCCTCTAAGGCATAAACCAACAGCAATGGGGCGGGGGCCGGGCGCTGTTTGCAGTACTTTCACACATGAAATTGGAAATCTCTCATGAGGCGTCGTGGGCTAGGGGTGAAGGCTCCCACCTCCCTCGCTGGGAGTCCAGGGTTCGAGACCTGATGTGCTTTCTTTCTTTTTTTTTTTTTTTTCTGTAATAATGCACTGTATTATTTTATTTACATTGTAAGACAGTCAATGGAAGGATGCACACAGGTTTCACATAAATCAAAGTACATCTGCAGGAGCGATTCTTTACGCTAAATGCACCTAAACAGCGGGAATGAAATGAGTGTATTCTGACGGACTGTGCATCTTCGGTATTTGTGTATTGCATAAGAACTGTGAAGGCTCCCAGGAGGGAAGGGCGTAGGGCAAGACAGTGGAAAATACTGTGGTCAAAGAAAGGGCATATTTAAAACTAAGGGAAACTGTCACAAAGTACAGTAACTACAGTACTGTACGTTGAATGCCTGGACCGCACGACGTCTGAGACGCACGACGTCTGAGGCGCACGACGTCTGAGACGCTCATTGAGCATAAGGACGGTTATGGCTGCTGCACGGGACCGTCCCTATGCTCTTGGTGAGCTGCGTCTCCTCGTTCGCTGGCGGGACAGAACTCTCGCCAGCAACGAGGAGAAAGTGAGGGCATACCGGAGGGCCAGCAGGGACATCCTCCGGAAGTATAACAGGAGGAGAACGGTGAGGTCTCTCCAGAGGAGGTGGAGTGACCTCGTGAGGCGGACCCCACGACGCCTGCAGGCCATAAGGGATTGTAAGTACAGTACATTACTGTAGATTACTGTACTTTAAGTTACTGTAGTTACAGGTACAGTACATTATAGCAGGGGCTGCTGTAGCAGCAGGTATCCGGTCTATACAGCACTGTACAGTATTTGTGGTAAACAAATGGTTAAACAAGGACCAAACGTTAACCCGGGTCAAAAGGTCAATTTGTTTTTTTGCGTCGACCTAGATGGTGCGGCTTTTGAAATTGGTTGACACCAGTTACTGTAGGTTGACATGGTCGTTAAGTTGACATGGAAAAAGATCGACATGCGTTTTACAAAAACAATTGTTATTTTTTTAAACTTGTGTATATACAGTACAGTAGTTCTTTACAATCCAGGTGGTCTACGATTGTGCAGTGTACAGTATCATGCAGTGTACAGTATATGCAATGTATCACAGTGTATCGTGCTGCGTAATTGCAGCGTGTCATGCAGTGTACATTCAGAATATGGTATTGTGCAGTGAGTGTAATACATAGTGAATCACATCGTGCAGCAGAGCAGGCCTTAGGCATAGGCAAACTACAGTAGGCAAATGCCTAGGGCATTTGCTATGCTTAGGGGCACCAGCAGCTTCTGCTGATTAAAATGATATGCGGCATGCCTATATTTTGCGTGACTGCGGCTGTATCTGTACCTGGCTAGGGCCAGCACTGTCGTGCAGTGTACTGTATACACATGTGGTAATTGCAGTTTTTTGTGTAGTGTACATTGTATCATATTTTGCAGGGAAATGTGCAGTTTGTCATATCACGCAGTCGTGCAGTGCATTGTGTGGTTTAATTGCAGTGTGCCGAAATTTGTGTTTCAGATATGTAGTACAGTGTTCTAAGGGATGTTACTTTGGCAGAAATTATTCTAAGGGATGTTACAGTGGCCTAATGTGTTCTGACGTGCATTACTCTTGCATAAGGTTCATGACTGGCAGATCTCTACTTTGTGACGTAATGTGGATATACTACTGCACTACTGTGACGTACAGTAACGTGAATAAGGTGCTCTACTGTGTGACACAACGTGAATCAAGGACAGTACTGTGACGTGAATACGGTGCTCTACTGTGTGACACAACGTGAATCAAGGACAGTACTGTGACGTGAATAAGGTGCTCTACTGTGTGACACAACGTGAATCAAGGACAGTACTGTGACGTGAATACGGTGCTCTACTGTGTGACACAACGTGAATCAAGGACAGTACTGTGACGTGAATACGGTGCTCTACTGTGTGACACAACGTGAATCAAGGACAGTACTGTGACGTGAATAAACTGCACTACTGTGACATGACGTGAATAAGATGAATTCAGGTGAGTACTGCATCATCTGTCATGAAATCAATTTGTAATGTAATGAACAGTACTGAGATGGTTAAGGGTGGGAGGGCTGCATGCTGATGTGTGTCATAATGTTTATAAGGGCAATGCTTATGTGTGTTACAATGTCTATAAAGGTAGTGTTCTGTCTAATACCCTGGACCTACTGTACTGTAGCGATACTGTAAGTGTACTGTATGTCACATTTAGAAATGTGCCCCTTAAGTTTTGAAGACAGTACAGTACACTATGCCCTCCTGAGTGATTAGGTGCAGGGTACTAGAATGAACAATTCCATTTATTGTGATGTCATAAAGATGCTGTCAATGTTGAATTTCATTGGCTGTACAGTATGCTGCCATTATACTGTATATATATTTTTACAGGGCTGGTAGCACGACGTCACAGGAGGCGGGACAGGCGCCGCCAAGCTGGTAAGTATTGTCAAATACAGTAGTGTACAGTACATAGTGATTTCTATAGTCCCAACCCCCTGTCCTGACCATCACAGATAACTCGCTGCAATCCGTTAATGTTAAGAATGTCTGTTTACAAAACTAAATGTAAATATTAAACACAAAGTATAAATAACATTGTAGATAGCTGAATACCCGTGCTTCGCTACGGGATGAGGATGGTAAATTCCAGTGATAGTTGTTTGTTAATTTACGTTTGTTGGCGATCTACTGTAGTATATAGTACTGTATACTTTAAGCATACTGTATCTTGCTTCTCTGATGCAGATTGTTTATTGGCCGGACCCCTTTTTGGTCCTGGATACTGTGCAGTACATGTTTCAAATTGACAGCTTCACTTACAGTACTGTTATTTTTTTTCCCACAGTACCACCACCACCACCACCACCACCACCACCACCACCACCTGCTGCTGCGCTGCCAGGTATTGTGTAACGAGAATTCTGGTGCTACTGTCATCGTTGTTACACTACTGTACATGTGTCCTGGATACTGTGCAGTACATGTTTCCAATTGACAGCTTCACTTACAGTACTGTTATTTTTTTTCCCACAGTACCACCACCACCACCACCACCACCACCACCTGCTGCTGCGCTGCCAGGTATTGTGTAACGAGAATTCTGGTGCTACTGTCATCGTTGTTACACTACTGTACATGTGTCCTGGATACTGTGCAGTACATGTTTCCAATTGACAGCTTCACTTACAGTACTGTTATTTTTTTTCCCACAGTACCACCACCACCACCACCACCACCACCACCTGCTGCTGCGCTGCCAGGTATTGTGTAACGAGAATTCTGGTGCTACTGTCATCGTTGTTACACTACTGTACATGTGTCCTGGATACTGTGCAGTACATGTTTCCAATTGACAGCTTCACTTACAGTACTGTTATTTTTTTTCCCACAGTACCACCACCACCACCACCACCCCCACCACCTGCTGCTGCGCTGCCAGGTATTGTGTAACGAGAATTCTGGTGCTACTGTCATCGTTGTTACACTACTGTACATGTGTCCTGGATACTGTGCAGTACATGTTTCCAATTGACAGCTTCACTTACAGTACTGTTATTTTTTTTCCCACAGTACCACCACCACCACCACCACCACCACCACCTGCTGCTGCGCTGCCAGGTATTGTGTAACGAGAATTCTGGTGCTACTGTCATCGTTGTTACACTACTGTACATGTGTCCTGGATACTGTGCAGTACATGTTTCCAATTGACAGCTTCACTTACAGTACTGTTATTTTTTTTCCCACAGTACCACCACCACCACCACCACCACCACCACCTGCTGCTGCGCTGCCAGGTATTGTGTAACGAGAATTCTGGTGCTACTGTCATCGTTGTTACACTACTGTACATGTGTCCTGGATACTGTGCAGTACATGTTTCCAATTGACAGCTTCACTTACAGTACTGTTATTTTTTTTCCCACAGTACCACCACCACCAGCACCACCACCACCACCTGCTGCTGCGCTGCCAGGTATTGTGTAACGAGAATTCTGGTGCTACTGTCATCGTTGTTACACTACTGTACATGTGTCCTGGATACTGTGCAGTACATGTTTCCAATTGACAGCTTCACTTACAGTACTGTTATTTTTTTTCCCACAGTACCACCACCACCACCACCACCACCACCACCTGCTGCTGCGCTGCCAGGTATTGTGTAACGAGAATTCTGGTGCTACTGTCATCGTTGTTACACTACTGTACATGTGTCCTGGATACTGTACAGTACATGTTTCAAATTGACAGCTTCACTTACAGCACTGTTGTTTTTTCTCACAGTACCACCACCACCACCACCACCACCACCACCACCAACACCGTCTGACCAGCAGAGCTCTGGAAGTGGTAATCATTATTTTTGTTACAGACACACTAGTTTCCTACAGTATTACTGTAATTTTTTTATTTTACAATACTTGTTATCTTGTACACACAGACCGCCTCGTTATTGATACAGAGGAGGAGGAAATGGGGGAGCCTTCAGGCCAGCCTGGTAAGAATTGTAATCTACTGTACAGTACTCTACATTCTACATTCATTGATTTATTAACAGTACCAATGGCTTGGGTTTGCGTGACCAGTGGTCAGGATTCCAGCAGTCAAGTGACCGACAGCGGTATCCTGATTGCAGAAATCCCATTGACTTTTCTTTTTGTTTTTTTTATATTCAACACAGATGTCACTTACGTGGACTCTGAGTCGTCGGAGCCGCCACAGTATAGTAAGTACAGTAGGATTTTCACAAGCCCATTCTTAAAAGTATTGACCAAGTCCACTTTTATTACTTTTCAGGCAGGGAATTCCAAACATGTACTGTACAGTATTTCCCTCACTGTGAAGACCCCTTTTCGCCTCTGTGTGCGAAATCGCCTCTCCTCCAACACGAGTTAAATACAGGCACAGTACAGTACTGTATGTCCCCTACCACTGGACAGTCATTCTGCTCCTACTGTATTATGAATATATCTCTGCCTCCTGTAGCACTGTACTACTGTGCAATTTTGTAGTAACTGTACTCTACTGTATTTTGTTTATAATATTTTTTTATTTTCCACTCAGTGATTATTGACAGTGATGAGGAAGGGGATGAGGAAGGGGAGAAAAAGCCCTCTCCCCAACTTGGTAAGTAAACTAAAGTATTGTACTGTACTGTACATTGTGTTAAACCAATGGGTTGGGTTTGCATGACCAGCAGTCAGGATTCTAGCGGTTAGGTGTAAAGTAGTGTATTTCCTGGAATGAACCTTTTTTTTCGCATTAATGTTTTTTCATAGTTCCTACACTGGAACAGGCCGCCGAGGAGGATGATGCATATGATGAGGCGGCATTTAGTGGTAAGAATTATCACTGACATTGATTTGATTCCACCAGAGTAGCACTTTTCATCAGATTTTTCTGGAAAATGCGTAGAAATCGGATAAAAATTGCACAAATCGGAATAGTGGATGGGGGACTTTAGATGATTGTTTTTGTTTGAACTGGTGATATTGCCCATACAGTAGCAACCAATCACATTCCACATTAACATTTATCTACAGTAGTTACACTTACAGACGATAATGCAGTACAGTAGGTAATATTTGTAATTGTCAGAGAAGTATCTTCATATACTGTAGTTAGAATTCTCATATTTGCCACTACAAATTACCACTACAGTAACTGCTAAATATTTTAAGTGTACTGTACAATATGCACATACAGTACAGTACTGTACAGTATGCATAATTCAAAGCAAAAAAGAGTTGCTACCTTAGTCTAGTCATAATCACCGGCATACGGGCCACTCACAAATTTTCTGATGGTCTCGGTGGGGTCCCTTGGAATCACCATGCCTGTCACAAGCATACCTTGCATTGCTCCATGGCCTGTACAACTTATCCCGGTGTATTTTAAAATGTATACCATCTCTCACTACATATCCGAGCGCTGCCACGTCCCCTGAACTGTGAAATGTACAGTATGCCATATTGTATCTCACTACATATCCGAGCGCTGCCACGTGCTGGGAGTTCACGGTCGGCGGCCATGTTGTCAGGTTGCTAAGCGATCCAGCTCGGTATACCGTAATGTGCATAGACCTCGCTTATCCCAATGTAATTGAGCTAGGGGATTGTGACGCTCCTTCAGCATTGCCCCCTGAACTGTGAAATGTATGCCATACTGTATCTCACTACATATCCGAGCGCTGCCACGTGCTGGGAGTTCACGGTCGGCGGCCATTTTGTCAGGTTGCTAAGCGATCCAGCTCGGTATACCGTAATGTGCATAGACCTCGCTTATCCCAATGTAATTGAGCTAGGGGATTGTGACGCTCCTTCAGCATTGCCCCCTGGAGTGTGAAATGTATGCCATACTGTATCTCACTACATATCCGAGCGCTGCCACGTGCTGGGAGTTCACGGTCGGCGGCCATGTTGTCAGGTTGCTAAGCGATCCAGCTCGGTATACCGTAATGTGCATAGACCTCGCTTATCCCAATGTAATTGAGCTAGGGGATTGTGACGCTCCTTCAGCATTGCCCCCTGGAGTGTGAAATGTATGCCATACTGTATCTCACTACATATCCGAGCGCTGCCACGTGCTGGGGGTTCACGGTCGGTGGCCATTTTTAGTGTGCATAGAACTCGCTTATCCACATAGGCCCCTGTGTTTTTAACTACTATATTGAGATGCACATTTCTAGGCCTACAGTATTTAATATACAGTAAGCAGCATTGTTGTTAGGCAATAATTGAAGAATTTACATACAGTACTGACATGTACTGTATGTAATGCTTGTACATCATGTCAGTCGACCCTTATGCTGTACACTACTGTAAGTCTCACAGGGCCCATGCACTTCCAAGGAGGGTTATTTACTGTACTGTATCTGTTTCATACAGGAAACTAATTGCAGTCCATAACACTGAAGTTGTATTTTCAGTACTGTACAGTATACAATACTTAAATTTGAACATCAGGTACTGGATAGTAAACATGTACAGTATTAACTTCTATCATAAAACTCTTATGCATTTTCAGATGTGTAAATTTTAGACTACAGTATTCACAAATGTTTTCTCTCCATACAGGAATTATATTTGGACAACATGCCAGTAACTATCAACAAAACGATGAGCAAGATAATCGCCAACATGAAAAAAGAAAATAAAACCATCAAAGAGATCCATGCATGGCTCAAGGAAAGTGGCATTATAGTCACTTTAGAAACGGTGCGCTATCATGCATTCGAGAGAACAACGCCCAGATTTGTATTTCCTACAAAATGCACATGGTACGTACTGTACACTACTGTAATGTTTAAATGACTTGCTTTATACCATAAACAATTTTTTTGAAATAAAATAAAAACTTCATCAATTGTAACTGTGATTGTGCTGTTCATGAATTCATATTTTTCATACTGTATTGTACTGTAGGAGAGTGCAACAAATTGTGGAGGAACTAACTCGTGAGGATGATGAGCGTACTGCTCTGCAAATAAAACGAATTCTCCATTCCAAGTATGACCTGGACATATCGGCCACCAGCATCAGAAGGATGCGACGGAAAATGGGATGGACCTTTGGCGCAACAAGGTAAAATACTGAAAGCAGTATAAACCATACAGTAAATGCACTGTTAATAATCCCTTGATACGTGATATAATAATGCCATAAATCATTATACAGAGTGTGTACTTTATACTATATACAGTATGTGTGTGTGTATATACTGTATATACAGTATTCTATCCCAAAAGAGATACCTACTGTATAGGCACTCAGAGACAGCAATGAAGCATTGCCGGCTTATTGTGATGATTACATACTGTATACTGTGTGTGTGTGTTTGTGTGTATGTACAGTACAGTATGTATATATATATATTACTCTGTATGTAACTTAATGTACTGTATGTACAGTTTAATGTATACAGTAGGTATATAATACAGTATACTGCACATACAGTCTACTGTATATACAGTAATCTGTAAATCTGTAATTTCATAACTGTATCTGATTTCATTATTTTTGGCTCTTCACAGGATATCTCCAATGATAAGAGATGTGAATAAAGAAAAGAGAGTGGAACAGGCACGGCGATGGATTGAGAGTGGTGAAACATTTGATGATGTCATTTTCACAGATGAATCGTCTGTTGCCCTTGAGCGGTTCTCCAGAATGTCATTCAGGAAACGTAACCATATCTCTTTAAAACCACGCCCAAAGCATCCATTGAAAATCCATGTATGGGGAGGCATATCACGATTAGGAGCTGGTCCCCTATTATTTTTCGAAGGTACAGTACAGTACTATACTTTATTCTGTGCCTGTGTTCTGTAAAAATACATGTTGTACTGTAGAGTACGTGTAACTGCACAATAAAAGGAGTTGCTTATTAATGAACAACATTTTTTTATTTCTGTAGGAATCATGGATAAGAAATATTTCCAAGAAACAATAGTAGAGAAATGTATGGTGCCATTTGTGAATAAATATTACCCAACTCACCATAGGATATTCCAAGACAATGATCCTAAACACTCCGCCTCAGCCAAATTTATGGAAGAGAAAGGTATGAATTGGGAACGCACACCACCAGAGTGAGTATTCTTTCAACAGTGTACAAGTAAAATTTTGGATAGCACTCTAGTACTGTAAAAAAAATTTTTGTTTAATAAACAGTACAATATTGTATGTTTAATTTTCTCTATTTACTGTAATGTAATTAATTTTTTCTATACGCTTTTTTTTTTTTTTTTATTAGATCACCAGACATGAACCCAATCGAATTAGTGTGGGCTCAATTGAAGAGGTACGTTAGGAGTGTTGCAAAGCCAACAACAAAACAGCAACTGGTGGATGGGATAAAGAAATTTTGGCTAGAAGTACTCACACCTGAACATTGTAATAATTATATAAATCACCTGTATAAAGTATTACCTGTTGTAGTTGAAAGAAATGGTCAAGCCACAAATATGTAGTTCTGTATTTTCTGTTTAAAATTTTAAATTGGTGCATTATTAAAAAAAATGATAAAATTGCCTTTGTCTGATTATTGCATAAACTAATGTAGAATATTATACAGTAGTAATGTTATTGATGTGTACTGTATGAACAGTTATTTTCAGTTTTATAAGTCCTGAATAAGAGTACTGTACATTTTGATCAGTGCAGTACATGGAATCGGATGTTGTAATACTTTATTTTTACATTAATATTGATGTTTTTCCAATAAATATTCAATTTTACAGTATGGTACGGTACAGTACATGAGGGTACCTGTACAGTATGATACGTCATTATGGGGGAGAAATACTGTATCCACTAAATGTACAGTAAAATGTTTTTTTCTTATTACAAACACACAAATGCATCTCAGATGGAAATATGCTATACACAGCAGACAGCTTATGGTGACAGAACTTCCCTACTGTATCCCCACCCATAGTCGTGGTATATTTTAGATTGCCTAATGAGACACTCCTGCAGCATTGCCAATGATTCATGTAAAACCTGTGTGCAAACAGTATCTGTATTGAATGCAAAGTACAGTAAGAGTACAGTATACAGTATTATCAGAGCCAAACCTGACCAACATGATGCCCTAGGCTAGATTTTGGCTGATGCCCTCTTGCACAGATGCTACGTAGTTCCGCCTCTAACCCTGCACCCCTTTCCCAGCACCATCACCCATTTTGGCGCTCCTACCCCCTATAATCTAAATAAGAACAATGTGCACATTTAGTGCCAGCCCAAAACAGTGTACAGTATGTTCTTGCTGGGAAGGGGCATGGTAACACAATAATACCCGAAGATGAAATGACACAACACAGTACTGCAACTTTATTCACATTACAGTATATCATGCAGTGGTGTCTCTTATTCTCATGACATCATATCATAGTACCACATTACTCCTAACAGTAATGCCCCTTATTCACATTACACCCCACCACATTCATCTTTATTTACATTAGACCACAGGTTCTCAAACTCAGTCCTCAGGACCCCACACAGTGCAGGTTTTGCAGGTCTCACAGAATCACAAGTGAAAAAATTAGCTCCACCTACTGTATGGACCTTCTAAAATGTGTCAGTTAGTAATGAATACATCTGTGCACTTGCTGGTTTACCTGCAAAACATGCACTGTGTGGGGTCCTGAGGACCAAGTTTGAGAACCACTGCATTAGACCATGCAGTAGTGCCCTTTCCTTATGTTACACCAGAAAATATTGTAGTACACCTTATACAGTACACATACAGTACAGTAATGCCACACATTAGTAATGCATTTCATATTTAAATTTTCTGATTTAATTTCATAGAGCCGCAGTCACTCACAGAATATAGGCATGTACTGTAGCATCTCATTTTATTCTGCAGAAGCTGATTATTCCCGTTTCGCTAGTTTGCCGCCTCTGTACAGTATATCACAATAGAAAAAAGTTATAGTGTCAGTGAAAAAAGCACCTCATGACAGATACTGTACACAAGCTCATGTCTAAATACTGTATACTGTAAGCAGTGACATTAAGGGGTACAGTACTGTATATGCAATTGCAGTCGAATTCCGGCAGGAATACGGAAAAAATGGACACGGGATCCCCCATCTTTTTAGAACCAGCACCGGGCTCTGCGCCTGGTCCTGGTGCAAAAAATAAGGGGGACAAAAAAAGCGTAGGGGTTCCCCATATTTTTTGAATCAGCACTGGGCTCCACTAGCTGGACAGATAATGCACAGCCGGGGGAGACTTTTATACCGGTCCCTGCGGCCATGGAATTAAATACCCAACTAGTCACACCTGGCCGGAGTACCCTGGAGGAGTGGGGGCCCCTTAAATCAAGGGGACCCCCCTCCAGCCACTCGATTATCTCTATCACCCCTGTGTATTGTAGCTAGGGGATTGTGACGCTCCTTCAGCATTGCCCCGTACCCTGCACAAAGTGGTCGTTTTGACAGTGTGCTATGCGATTGAGTCCGGTGTACCGTAATACTGTATGCAATCCTACAGTAGCTTATCCCTCCCCTGTGTATTTTGGCTAGGGGATTGTGACGCTCCTTCAGCATTGCCCCATAACCTGCACAAGGGTTCAGGGGCGGCGGCCATTTTGCCAGTGTGCTACAGTATGTCATCGAGTCCGGTGTACTGTACCATAATATGCATACTGTGTATTTTAGCTAGGGGATTGTGACGCTCCTTCAGCATTGCCCCATAGTCTGTACAATCTGGACTATTACTTGCTCCGTAGCCTAGGGCCTCTGTGGTCGTCCATGCCGCTGACTTCGTCCAGTCCGCTGCGGTCCTCCAGGCCTCCTCTGCGGTCCTCCAGGCCTCGGTCGTCCAGGCCGCTGACTTGAACCGCTTGGTGGTGTGTTGCAATGACTCAATCGCATAGCACACTGTCAAAACGACCACTACCCATGAACCCCCACCTCCGGAACCCCCACCTCGTGGCAGGCAGCAGTTGGGTATGGAATGAGAAATGGCATAAGCTGTGCAGGCTACGGGGCGATGCTGAAGGAGCGTCACAATCCCCTAGCTCAATTACATTGGGATAAGCGAGGTCTATGCACATTACGGTATACCGAGCTGGATCGCTTAGCAACCTGACAACATGGCCGCCGACCGTGAACTCCCAGCACGTGGCAGCGCTCGGATATGGAGTGAGATACAATATGGCATACTGTACATTTCACAGTTCAGGGGGCAATGCTGAAGGAGCGTCACAATCCCCTAGCTCAATACAGTATCTCACGCTTACAGTATCTTACAGTATACGCTTACAGTATCTCTGTGTATTTTGGCTAGGGGATTGTGACGCTCCTTCAGCATCGCCCCGTAGCTTGCACAGCTTATGCCATTTCTCATTCCATACCCAACTGCTGCCTGCCACGAGGTGGGGGTGAATAAAAAAAATAATAAAGTGTCTGAAAAAAACTACAGTAACATGCATTAGTACTTAAGGAATCGAACCCTGGACTCTGAGTATAGGAAGCGAAACACTTCACCACTTCGCCGCAGACAAATGTATAAATCCGTTGGTTTTGATTATGCTGTAATGGCTACGGGATTAAGACGATAACATACTGTAGAAAATTCCTAATCTTGAGAGGCAATAGTGAACTTGTAACACACATCCATTTGCGACAGTGTACACTACTGGTTTTACAGTAGTGTTTTGTCTGCGGGACTCGGACGCTCACATACAGTATTCATAAAGTATTGTAGATGGATCATATACTGTATGCTGTACTACTGTATTTGCGTCGGTGTCGTACTGTATATACTGTACAGTACTGTATTAAATAATGCAGCGTAATGAGTACAGTATTTGCTGTATGCAGCGTAATGAGACGCCTTAGTAAAGTAGTCCTTATTATGTATGTCAGTATTGTATTTTACGGGAGACCACACGCATGCGCAGTGGTGATTGTAAAAAGCGACATCTGGTGGCTGATCGCAGGTATTACACGTAAAGGTAACGCCAAACGTCAAATGTCTGTCTCCGTGCGATTAGATAGCCTCTCTGTGGCTAGGCGCGCCTCGCTACGCCACAGTACGCTGCGTATGGTCGAACGGGCCAACCGCCGCGGCCACTCAAGATAAAGGTGGCTACATCTGTATTTGACACTGTGAGGCATATATGTATCTGGCACTGTGGGGCATATGTGTACCTGGCACTGTGGGGACATGTGTATCTGGCACTGGGGGCATATATGCATCTGGCACTGTGGGGACACATGTATCTGGCACTGTGGGGTATGTGTATCCGGCACTGGGGGCATGTGTATCTGGCACTGTAGGGGCATGTGTATCTTGCACTGGGGGCATATATGTATCTGCCACTGCAGGGACAAATGTGTATCTGCCACTGTGGGGGCATATATGTATCTGGCACTGTGGAGGCACCCATTTTTGGGTGTTTTTATATGTATGTGGCACTGTACTGGTGCATTAAATGTATGTGGCACTGTACAACATGACTAAAAACGGGGTTATGACATAAGGTCATACTCCTACAAACGTCATACCGAAAGGTGTGTGCACAAAAATGGGATCTGGCTTTGTTACAACTAGGCCACGCCCCCATTTTTGCATGCATGATAGTGGCTCTTGCTCTTGACTACAGATCTTTAATGGCTCTTTGCCTCTGACTGGTTGGCCACCTCTGCAATAGATGGTACCATTTTGGATCTGATCGCTGAAACTCTAATAATATTCCAGCTTTGCCTCATGTGATTCTCACCACAGTCCTGCCTTGGATCATGTGATTCTTTTCACTAATCTTACTGCAACGCAGGGAATGAAAGGGCACCAGTCATTCCAGTCTGGGCCGGGACAATGTTGCTTATACAGCCACATTTTTGGCTCTCTGACCTCTGGCAGTCAGGTGGATTCTCCAGACTCTCCTGTATTTCCAGCATCTTCAGAGAGCTACATGTACAGCTTGCCCACTGCAGAGATATGTAAACATTATTCCTATCTGTTGCTATAGCCAACAAGCTATCAATGACTGCCCCCAAGACTACCCCTCAAGCTGAGCAGGGAACTGAGGGGCGTGCGCATCAGGACCAGATTTTGCTGGGTCAGTTCCGTTGGACATTAGTGTGCACTCCACGTTCTTACACCCACCCGCACTGCTCCCCACACTCTCACACCCACCCGCACTGCTCTCATGAGACCAGGACATTTATCATTTTCACAAATTAATGTTTTCCTGCAAATGTGTCTTTCCCTTCTTTCTTCTTACAGGGTACTTTCCCCCCACTGTGTGCTATTCCTGTAATGTGTACCTCCATTGGTTGCACACCCTGCCAGCAGTAACCTATGCAGTGCGCCCCACATGGCTGCCTCGGATGGTTCGTCCATGGGCAGGGTGTGCTTCATTTGGATCTTTCCATGCAGGGTATAGCATACTCCTACACTCGTGTCAGTTTTCCCGTAAAAGCATTTGGCCCTTGTATGGCTCATCTACCACTGTGTAACCTTCGTAGTGCGCCCAACATGGCTGCCTTATCTGGTAAACTTGTGGATGGGATGAAAAATACATGGACCTGATGGTTTTACTGGAACCCTACTCTGAACCTAAGGACTCTGCAATCTCCCCGTTTTGTGTTCTCTTCTGGGGGTGGACTATTCCACCCTGGGTAATCCTACGCAGGGCGCCTAAGATGGCTGCCGCACCTGGTACCTTGTGAGGGTGGAATACACAACCCCTGGAGGTTATTACCCAAAATGCTTACACCAACCCTGCATTATGCTTTCTGTCTTTATTGTCTGTGTGGTTTATCTTTTGATGTAATACTTAAATCTTCTGTATTATGTGCATTGTTTGAGTTCTAGTTGGCGCCGCGGATGGCTGCCTCGGTGCTGCTCTGCCAAGCAGCCTTTGTGTTTAGTCCTACGTGTATAATATGTCTAATATGTTGAGTCTATTGTACAGTTGCAATGTGCAGTATCAACTCATACGTGTAATGTGTGTAATGTATGCTATGTTCTTCCCCCTTCGTATGCTATGTATTCCCCCTTCATGTTGCTGCTTGGCGATGCATTGTACCACAAAGAATTCCTAGTGTACGTGAGTACACCTGGCCAATAAAGCTGATTCTGATTCTGATTCTGATGTTCTAGTGCGTCTCCTGAATCAAACCTGCTGCTACGCTGCCTTTCTGGACTCAGCCAGTTGCTAGTATACCTGGGCAGATCCAGTCCATGTCCTGCTGTATCAAGAATAATCTGGTATTAGCCCAGTCATCTGGGAGATTTCCTGTGTAGCTGGTACTGTTCCATATTCCAGCATTTTCTATGTAGCTGGTGCTGTTCTGCATTTCAGCATTTCCTGTGTAGCTGGTACTGCTCCACATTCCAGCATTTCCTGTATAGCCAGAGCTGCTCCACACTCCAGCATACCCTGTGTAGCTAGTGCTGCTTAGCATTCCCTGTGTAGCTGGCACTGCTCCGCATTCCAGTATTATCTGCTCTTTGGGTTTAGCCCAGTACACAAGTATTCCAAGCATAATCTGCTCTCTGGGTGTAGCCCAGTACACCAAGTATTCCAAGTATAATCTGCTCTCTGGGTTTTGTCCCTCATTCCGAGTTTTTTGCAGCAGATCATCGCATCGCAAGACACGGATTTTTACCAAATGCGCACGCGCAAAAGCTACAATGCGCATGTGCAAAGTCAGCCGTGCGATGATTGTGCACAAATACAAACACTTTTTGTGTTCATAGTAGTCCAACAACAAAGGGGCGTGTTGAAGGCGGTGCGGAGGAATGGCTTCGCTAGCTACCGAAAAGGGAGTGAAGGTGGTCGTCTAGTGTGAGAGTGTACAAAGGATAGTAGGTGTGCTTTTCGCACCAATGCGTAGCTGATGTTAGCAGATACACAACAAGCGCTTGTAACATGAACGCAGCACAGGAGTAGGTCCTGAGCTACATACAGCGGGGGTAATTCCAAGTTGATCACAGTAGGAATTTTGTTAGCAGTTGGGCAAAACCATGTGCACTGCAGGGGAGGTAGATATAACATGTGCAGAAAGAGTTAGATTTGCGTGGGTTATTTTGTTTCTGTGCAGGGTAAATACTGGCTGCTTTATTTTTACACTGCAAATTAGATTGCAGATTGAACACACCAGACCCAAATCTAACTCTCTCTGCACATGTTAAATCTGCCTCCCCTGCAGTACACATGGTTTTGCCCAACTGCTAACAAAATTCCTACTGCGATCAACTTGGAATTACCCCCAGCAAGCGATCTCGGGCAACAAGTGGCTGGCAGGGTGTATCTTGCTGATAATTGGCAATAAAATGCAGCTGGCGAGCAGCTAATTGCTCAACACTGCAATTGCAACTGACACTCTGACAGGCAGTAAGTGCTTTTAAACTCATAACAAATGACCATTTACTGTACCATTTACAAATCTGACACACTAACAAATATCACACGTGTTTTTGTTAGGGATGAGCGGGTTCGGTTCCTCGGAATCCGAACCCGCCCGAACTTCATGTTTTTTTACACGGGGCCGAGCGACTCGGATCTTCCCGCCTTGCTCGGTTAACCCGAGCGCGCCCGAACGTCATCATCCCGCTGTCGGATTCTCGCGAGGCTCGGATTCTATCGCGAGACTCGGATTCTATATAAGGAGCCGCGCGTCGCCGCCATTTTCACACGTGCATTGAGATTCATAGGGAGAGGACGTGGCTGGCGTCCTCTCCGTTTATAGAGAAGAGAGTGAGACAGTAGAGAGAGACACAGTAGTAATTTTGGGGAGCATTAGGAGGAGTATTAGTTACTTGCTGAAGTGATAGATAGTGTGACTGTATATTATCTGACTTGTGGGGGAGACACTGACAGTGGGGAGCAGTTAGAGTCTGAGAGCAGGACTCAGGAGTACATATAACGTACAGTGCACACTTTTGCTGCCAGAGTGCCACACTGCCATTGTGACCACACTGACCACCAGTATAATATATATTGTGATTGTCTGCTTAGGAGTACTACTTGCAAGTTGCTGATAGTGTGACCAGTGACCTGACCACCAGTCACCACCAGTTTAATATATATATATATATATATATATATATATAATTGTATATAATATATATATAATATTGTATACCACCTACCCGTGGTTTTTTTTTTCTTTCTTCTTTATACATACTACTATAGTAGCTTACTGTAGCAGTCTGCGGTGCTGCTGAGCTGACTGTGTCCAGCAGGTCCGTCATCAGTCATTACATAATAAATATATATACCTGTCCGGCTGCAGTACTAGTGATATTATATATATATATATATTGATTTCATCTCATTATCATCCAGTCTATATTAGCAGCAGACACAGTACGGTAGTCCACGGCTGTAGCTACCTCTGTGTCGGCAGTCGCTCGTCCATCCATAATTGTATACCACCTACCCGTGGTTTTTTTTTTCTTTCTTCTTTATACATACTACTATAGTAGCTTACTGTAGCAGTCTGCGGTGCTGCTGAGCTGACAGTGTCCAGCAGGTCCGTCATCAGTCATTACATAATAAATATATATACCTGTCCAGCTGCAGTACTAGTGATATTATATATATATATATATTAATTTCATCTCCTTATCATCCAGTCTATATTAGCAGCAGACACAGTACGGTAGTCCACGGCTGTAGCTACCTCTGTGTCGGCAGTCGCTCGTCCATCCATAATTGTATACCACCTACCCGTGGTTTTTTTTTTTCTTTCTTCTTTATACATACTACTATAGTAGCTTGCTGTAGCAGTCTGCGGTGCTGCTGAGCTGACAGTGTCCAGCAGGTCCGTCATCAGTCATTACATAATAAATATATATACCTGTCCGGCTGCAGTACTAGTGATATTATATATATATATATATATATATTGATTTCATCTCATTATCATCCAGTCTATATTAGCAGCAGACACAGTACGGTAGTCCACGGCTGTAGCTACCTCTGTGTCGGCAGTCGCTCGTCCATCCATAATTGTATACCACCTACCCGTGGTTTTTTTTTTTCTTTCTTCTTTATACATACTACTATAATAGCTTACTGTAGCAGTCTGCGGTGCTGCTGAGCTGACAGTGTCCAGCAGGTCCGTCATCAGTCATTACATAATAAATATATCTACCTGTCCGGCTGCAGTACTAGTGTGATATAATATATATTGATTTCATCTCATTATCATCCAGTCTATATTAGCAGCAGACACAGTACGGTAGTCCACGGCTGTAGCTACCTCTGTGTCGGCAGTCGCTCGTCCATCCATAATTGTATACCACCTACCCGTGGTTTTTTTCTTTTTCTTTCTTCTTTATACATACTACTATAGTAGCTTACTGTAGCAGTCTGCGGTGCTGCTGAGCTGACAGTGTCCAGCAGGTCCGTCATCAGTCATTACATAATAAATATATATACCTGTCCGGCTGCAGTACTAGTGATATTATATATATATATATATATTAATTTCATCTCCTTATCATCCAGTCTATATTAGCAGCAGACACAGTACGGTAGTCCACGGCTGTAGCTACCGCTGTGTCGGCAGTTGCTCGTCCATCCATAATTGTATACCACCTACCCGTGGTTTTTTTTTTTCTTTCTTCTTTATACATACTACTATAGTAGCTTACTGTAGCAGTCTGCGGTGCTGCTGAGCTGACAGTGTCCAGCAGGTCCGTCATCAGTCATTACATAATAAATATATCTACCTGTCCGGCTGCAGTACTAGTGATATTATATATATATATATATTGATTTCATCTCCTTATCATCCAGTCTATATTAGCAGCAGACACAGTACGGTAGTCCACGGCTGTAGCTACCTCTGTGTCGGCAGTTGCTCGTCCATCCATAAGTATACTAGTATCCATCCATCTCCATTGTTTACCTGAGGTGCCTTTTAGTTGTGCCTATTAAAATATGGAGAACAAAAATGTTGAGGTTCCAAAATTAGGGAAAGATCAAGATCCACTTCCACCTCGTGCTGAAGCTGCTGCCACTAGTCATGGCCGAGACGATGAAATGCCAGCAACGTCGTCTGCCAAGGCCGATGCCCAATGTCATTGTACAGAGCATGTAAAATCCAAAACACCAAATATCAGTAAAAAAAGGACTCCAAAATCTAAAATAAAATTGTCGGAGGAGAAGCGTAAACTTGCCAATATGCCATTTACCACACGGAGTGGCAAGGAACGGCTGAGGCCCTGGCCTATGTTCATGGCTAGTGGTTCAGCTTCACATGAGGATGGAAGCACTCAGCCTCTCGCTAGAAAACTGAAAAGACTCAAGCTGGCAAAAGCACCGCAAAGAACTGTGCGTTCTTCGAAATCCCAAATCCACAAGGAGAGTCCAATTGTGTCGGTTGCGATGCCTGACCTTCCCAACACTGGACGTGAAGAGCATGCGCCTTCCACCATTTGCACGCCCCCTGCAAGTGCTGGAAGGAGCACCCGCAGTCCAGTTCCTGATAGTCAGATTGAAGATGTCAGTGTTGAAGTACACCAGGATGAGGAGGATATGGGTGTTGCTGGCGCTGGGGAGGAAATTGACAAGGAGGATTCTGATGGTGAGGTGGTTTGTTTAAGTCAGGCACCCGGGGAGACACCTGTTGTCCGTGGGAGGAATAGGGCCGTTGACATGCCTGGTGAAAATACCAAAAAAATCAGCTCTTCGGTGTGGAAGTATTTCACCAGAAATGCGGACAACATTTGTCAAGCCGTGTGTTGCCTTTGTCAAGCTGTAATAAGTAGGGGTAAGGATGTTAACCACCTCGGAACATCCTCCCTTATACGTCACCTGCAGCGCATTCATAATAAGTCAGTGACAAGTTCAAAAACTTTGGGCAACAGCGGAAGCAGTCCACTGACCAGTAAATCCCTTCCTCTTGTAACCAAGCTCACGCAAACCACCCCACCAACTCCCTCAGTGTCAATTTCCTCCTTCCCCAGGAATGCCAATAGTCCTGCATGCCATGTCACTGGCAATTCTGACGAGTCCTCTCCTGCCTGGGATTCCTCCGATGCATCCTTGCGTGTAACGCCTACTGCTGCTGGCGCTGCTGTTGTTGCTGCTGGGAGTCGATGGTCATCCCAGAGGGGAAGTCGTAAGCCCACTTTTACTACTTCCACCAAGCAATTGACTGTCCAACAGTCCTTTGCGAGGAAGATGAAATATCACAGCAGTCATCCTGTTGCAAAGCGGATAACTGAGGCCTTGACAACTATGTTGGTGTTAGACGTGCGTCCGGTATCCGCCGTTAGTTCACAGGGAACTAGACAATTTCTTGAGGCAGTGTGCCCCCGTTACCAAATACCATCTAGGTTCCACTTCTCTAGGCAGGCGATACCGAGAATGTACACGGACGTCAGAAAAAGACTCACCAGTGTCCTAAAAAATGCAGTTGTACCCAATGTCCACTTAACCACGGACATGTGGACAAGTGGAGCAGGGCAGGGTCAGGACTATATGACTGTGACAGCCCACTGGGTAGATGTATGGACTCCCGCCGCAAGAACAGCAGCGGCGGCACCAGTAGCAGCATCTCGCAAACGCCAACTCTTTCCTAGGCAGGCTACGCTTTGTATCACCGGTTTCCAGAATACGCACACAGCTGAAAACCTCTTACGGCAACTGAGGAAGATCATCGCGGAATGGCTTACCCCAATTGGACTCTCCTGTGGATTTGTGGCATCGGACAACGCCAGCAATATTGTGTGTGCATTAAATATGGGCAAATTCCAGCACGTCCCATGTTTTGCACATACCTTGAATTTGGTGGTGCAGATTTTTTTTAAAAACGACAGGGGCGTGCAAGAGATGCTGTCGGTGGCCAGAAGAATTGCGGGACACTTTCGGCGTACAGGCACCACGTACAGAAGACTGGAGCACCACCAAAAACGCCTGAACCTGCCCTGCCATCATCTGAAGCAAGAAGTGGTAACGAGGTGGAATTCAACCCTCTATATGCTTCAGAGGTTGGAGGAGCAGCAAAAGGCCATTCAAGCCTATACAATTGAGCACGATATAGGAGGTGGAATGTACCTGTCTCAAGCGCAGTGGAGAATGATTTCAACGTTGTGCAAGGTTCTGCAACCTTTTGAACTTGCCACACGTGAAGTCAGTTCAGACACTGCCAGCCTGAGTCAGGTCATTCCCCTCATCAGGCTTTTGCAGAAGAAGCTGGAGGCATTGAAGGAGGAGCTAAAAGGGTGCGATTCCGCTAGGCATGTGGGACTTGTGGATGGAGCCCTTAATTCGCTTAACAAGGATTCACGGGTGGTCAATCTGTTGAAATCAGAGCACTACATTTTGGCCACCGTGCTCGATCCTAGATTTAAAACCTACCTTGGATCTCTCTTTCCGGCAGACACAAGTCTGCTGGGGTTCAAAGACCTGCTGGTGACAAAATTGTCAAGTCAAGCGGAACGCGACCTGTCAACATCTCCTCCTTCACATTCTCCCGCAACTGGGGGTGCGAGGAAAAGGCTCAGAATTCCGAGCCCACCCGCTGGCGGTGATGCAGGGCAGTCTGGAGCGACTGCTGATGCTGACATCTGGTCCGGACTGAAGGACCTGACAACGATTACGGATATGTCGTCTACTGTCACTGCATATGATTCTCTCACCATTGAAAGAATGGTGGAGGATTATATGAGTGACCGCATCCAAGTAGGCACGTCAGACAGTCCGTACTTATACTGGCAGGAAAAAGAGGCAATTTGGAGGCCCTTGCACAAACTGGCTTTATTCTACCTAAGTTGCCCTCCCACAAGTGTGTACTCCGAAAGAGTGTTTAGTGCCGCCGCTCACCTTGTCAGCAATCTGCGTACGAGGTTACTTCCAGAAAATGTGGAGAAGATGATGTTCATTAAAATGAATTATAATCAATTCCTCCGTGGAGACATTGACCAGCAGCAATTGCCTCCACAAAGTACACAGGGAGCTGAGATGGTGGATTCCAGTGGGGACGAATTGATAATCTGTGAGGAGCGGGATGTACACGGTGATATATCGGAGGATGATGATGAGGTGGACATCTTGCCTCTGTAGAGCCAGTTTGTGCAAGGAGAGATTAATTGCTTCTTTTTCGGTGGGGGTCCAAACCAACCCGTCATTTCAGTCACAGTCGTGTGGCAGACCCTGTCACTGAAATGATGGTTTGGTTAAAGTGTGCATGTCCTGTTTATACAACATAAGGGTGGGTGGGAGGGCCCAAGGACAATTCCATCTTGCACCTCATTTTTCTTTCATTTTTATTTGCGTCATGTGCTGTTTGGGGAGTGTTTTTTGGAAGGGCCATCCTGCGTGACACTGCAGTGCCACTCCTAGATGGGCCAGGTGTTTGTGTCGGCCACTAGGGTCGCTTAGCTTACTCACACAGCTACCTCATTGCGCCTCTTTTTTTCTTCTTTGCGTCATGTGCTGTTTGGGGAGTGTTTTTTGGAAGGGCCATCCTGCGTGACACTGCAGTGCCACTCCTAGATGGGCCAGGTGTTTGTGTCGGCCACTAGGGTCGCTTATCTTACTCACACAGCTACCTCATTGCGCCTCTTTTTTTCTTCTTTGCATCATGTGCTGTTTGGGGAGTGTTTTTTGGAAGGGCCATCCTGCGTGACACTGCAGTGCCACTCCTAGATGGGCCAGGTGTTTGTGTCGGCCACTAGGGTCGCTTAGCTTACTCACACAGCTACCTCATTGCGCCTCTTTTTTTCTTCTTTGCGTCATGTGCTGTTTGGGGAGTGTTTTTTGGAAGGGCCATCCTGCGTGACACTGCAGTGCCACTCCTAGATGGGCCAGGTGTTTGTGTCGGCCACTAGGGTCGCTTAGCTTAGTCATCCAGCGACCTCGGTGCAAATTTTAGGACTAAAAATAATATTGTGAGGTGTGAGGTATTCAGAATAGACTGAAAATGAGTGGAAATTATGGTTTTTGAGGTTAATAATACTTTGGGATCAAAATGACCTCCAAATTCTATGATTTAAGCTGTTTTTTAGGGTTTTTTGAAAAAAACACCCGAATCCAAAACACACCCGAATCCGACAAAAAAAATTCGGTGAGGTTTTGCCAAAACGTGGTCGAACCCAAAACACGGCCGCGGAACCGAACCCAAAACCAAAAAACAAAACCCGAAAAATTTCAAGTGCACATCCCTAGTTTTTGTTCAAAATACCAGTGTTTTTTGGATAAAACACATGTGTCTCTAATACCCCTTTCACACAGCCATAAATTTCCCGGGTTAAAACACATGAACGCGCATCAACCCGGGAAATTTCTTGGTGTGAAAGGGTACAGGGCATACTTGCCTACCTGACCCTCTCCATGAGGGAGAAAATGCTCTGTTCCTGGACTTTCCTGGTAATGTATGATTGCCATCACCTGTGGTGAGCTAGTTAATTGATAAGAAAGGTGTTTCACCATAGGTGATGGCAATCATACATTACCAGGAAAATCCAGGAACAGAGCATTTTCTCCCTCATGGAGAGGGTCAAGTAGGCAAGTATGGTACAGGGACAAAAACCCGGGATTTCTGTCCCTGCATTTCAACCCTGCAATCGACCAGGGTTGGTCCCGGGATGATCCCTGGACCCTGGACAGTGTGAACGGTGCAGGGACATGTCCCACCTTCCCGGGTTGCCTCTGCTGATGCTGATTGGCTATTCAGGGCACTTCCTGGTCTTGTGGTTTTTCTGAGACGCCCATTTTCAGAAAATGCAGGGCCTTCCCGGGTTCAGTATGAAAGGTGCAGACCCGGGATGTCTCGGCAAAAAATGCTGGTGTGAATGGTGCCAACCCGGGAATGTCCCTGCATGACCCCGTGGCAGAATTCTCGGGTTTTGTCCCTGCATTTCTGGTGTGAAAGGGGTATTAGCCAACTTTCAAAATACAACTGCTTCACACAAACATGCCATGTTTTCCAGATTCCATCCTTCCTTTGAACACACATATACCAACATGACCCACATAATGCAACCTACGCTTACTGATGTGCATAACACATTGTTAAGTGTGATTTGGTTCACTTGTCCATTTCTACAACTATGGCATGTTGCCCCTAGTAACCCAAGTGCTTTGTGGCAATATAATGTGTTTGGAGGCACAGTAAACTGTTGTTAATGCAAACCAATTATAATTGTTATATATGCAATGTTTGTGGCCTTTGTCCCCAAATGAAATTGTTTAGCAACGTTGTTTACACTAGACATTTTAAACTAATGCATAAACTAATAATAAACACAATATACACACGAAGAATAGTTAAATAAAACATTTTTACTTTTGTCTTGATAAATGAAAACACTACAATCAGCAAACATGCCAGAAAAACAAACACATGAAAAAAGTAATTTTACATACGTCTGTAATTTAAAAAAAAATTAAAATCAGCAAACATCCCATAGCAACAAACACCTGCCAGTGCAGAAATTAGGATCACAGAAGCCAGTACTCAGGAACCCCCATCTACTGGGCACCAAACACTATAAGAGACTGGTGTGAATACCCAGCCAGAGGATCATGTTGGTCAAACTGAGGAAGATTCGGGGCACAATACCCAAACCCAAAGAGCCACAGCATGCTAGGAAGAGGAAGGTGGATCAAGTGTACAGGAAAAAACCTCACAGGCTACTAACAAAAAGAGAAGTCACCAAACCACTTTCAGCATGAGGTAGTTGCCCATTCTGGCCCCACAAGCCAGACAAAATACATAATGGAAACATTGAAAACATGGGTGCTGGGCAATGTTGCCGCATCTGGAGAGACTTTACTTTTTCTTCTTTCGCCCCGCCTGATGTGGTTGGTCACTGGTAGGTCTGCGAAATGACATTCGAGGGCCCTGCCCAGTGGGATCTTCTTCCTGGGCAGGGGTAGGGGAGGGAGCAGATGTTGCTGGCTCCCTGCCACTTTGGGAAAAAAAGGCCAGCGATGTCCTGTAGACCTTGTCCAACTGTTCTATCTAATTGTTGGACAGAGGAGGTGAGCACAGATAGGCCTTGCCTGAGTTTTGCCACACCTTGGCAGAGTTCAGCCACACCTTGCCCAACACAGGTGGTCTGCTCAGTGAGCCGAAGAGATATCTGGCATACCTCCTGGGTCATCACGTCCTGAAATTGGCTCAGCCTATCTCCATGACTAGCAATCTCAGTGAGAATCGCCGGGAGAGAGGGTTGGGTGGGGGGGCCAGTGTGTGTCTGGCCTGGTAGAATAGGCGGACGCACACTGGAGGGCTCACTACATCCCCCCGCCTCAGCCTCCGCCAGATGCCCCTCCTGTGACTCATTAAGCTCACCCTCCTGTGCTGTGTTATGTAAAAAGCAGATATAATAATGTGAGACAAAAGGAGAGAAAAAAAACCCATTAGTCACAACTTGTCAAAATTCAGTTTAAACAGTTCACTCTAGATGTCAGGCAACTTACTGGGCAAGTCATGTAGGCCTACAATCTCAGGCATGTCGGTGTCCATTTCCGACACCCCACCCACCTTCTCGTAGGTCACACAGGGCATCGCCAGCTCCTCTAGCTCAGTAAACTCCACAGTGGCAGCGGGAGGGCCTCCCCCTGTTGCCCTCGAGGCATTCCACTCCGCAGACCTTTTGGCTTTCAGGTGGGACTTGAAGTCGGCCCAACTACATATGTGTTTGGATTTTGGGGAAAGGAAGAGTAAAAATAAAAATACATGTCTCGCTTACTTGTTGTACACATGTCATGTATTTGGTTGCTATAGGCAACATCACATTTTTCAAAGCATGCTTATCAAAATCATTCTGCAATTGTGTGGCAATATGTACTTACCGTCTTCGAACTTCCTGTGGGGTCCAGACAATTGGGCCGTCTTCATTGACGCGATCCGTAATGTCTCGCCAGATGCGGTCTTTGGCCGCAGCACCCACGTTTTTATTTCCACAATGTATTTTTTCCATGGCTTGTGGGACCAGAATTTGCAACTCCCTCTTCATAAATGGGGGCTGGCGCTTTCTCTTTTTGCTCGTAGCCTGTGAGCCCTCTTCCTGTAAATGATCCCCATCTTCCTCTTCACTTTGTGGGTGGCTTCTTTGGGTTTGAGTCTGTACCCCTGAATCTTCCTCAGTTTGACTAGCATCTGCCTCTGGCCGGGGACTCAGAGCAGCCTCCTCTGTGTGTAGTTCAGAAGATGGGGGAAATCCAGGCCCCAACCACCTTTCCCTCTCACACTCTGCTGTCTCAAAACAACATAGAAATCCATCTAACCTCATAAATATCACGTGTCTCCCATCCCCCTCCAAATCACTAAAATGTGCCTTATTGAATGCACGCTCTGTTTGTAACAAATTAACATCCATCCATGACCTCTTCATATCTCACAACTTTAATCTGCTGGCTATAACAGAAACATGGCTCACACAATCAGACACTGCCTCCCCTGCAGCACTGTCACATGGTGGTTTCCACTTCTCACACACATCTAGGCCTAATAATAGTAAAGGTGGTGGGGTCGGAATCTTACTGTCACAGTTTTTCACATACACTGTTCTACCTCAGGTTCCATCACTCGCATTCACCTCATTTGAAGTTCACTCTATCAGGATTTTCACCCCCTTCTCTCTGCGTGTTGCAGCTATCTATCGCCCTCCTGGGCAACCTAAACAACAATTTCTAGAAGATTTCTCTGCCTGGCTCCCACACTTCTTATCCTCTGACATCTCCACCATCATTATGGGCGATTTCAATATAGCTCTTGACAGTCCACAATCTGTTCATGCATCCAAACTCCTCTCTCTAACCTCCTCTCTTGGCCTAACCCAATGGTCCGACTCCTCTACTCACCATGAGGGCCACTGCCTTGATCTTGTGTTCACCAGGCTCTGCTCAGTTTCCGAATTCACTAACACTCCTTTCCCTCTCTCTGATCACAACCTGATCACCTTCACAATCTCTTCTATTACTTTAAATTCTAGGACACTAAAACCAAGCAAGCCTCCTCTAACCCGCAGAAATACTAACAATATACATTTTCAACAACTTTCCACTTCTCTGCAACAACTGCTCTCACCAATCTCGACATTTACTACACCTGACACTGCTGTATCACACCTGCACCAGACCCTAGAGAGTGCCCTTGATGAAGTGGCTCCAGCTACCCATCACACTCCACGTAGGCTTAGATGCCAACCATGGCACTCTAAATCAACAAGACACCTACAAAAACTGTCACGTAAAGTAGAACGTCAGTGGCGGAAATCTCAGAATCCAAGTGACTTTCTCACATATAAGACTACCTACCACTCCTATCGTCAGGCCCTGGACACTGCCAAACAAACATATTTCCAATCTCTCATCTCTTATCATGCCAACAACCCCAAGCGACTTTTTAATACATTTAAATCACTTCTTTACCCTCCCTCACCTCCCCCACTAGCTACTATCCGTGCACAAGAACTTGCTTCCTACTTCAGGGATAAGATAGATAAAATCCGAGATGAAATGGTATGCTCTAACTCAGCCAGTGACCTGCTCAATTCCCTACCTGAACCCTCTGGCACTTTCTCTTCATTTGATCCCACAAGTGAAGATGAAGTATCAACACTCTTTTCATCCTCCTACTCCACTACCTCTCCTCTTGATCCTATACCCTCACAGGTCAGTAAAACTTTGTCTCCTGTGCTTATCCCAACCTTAACTAAAATCTGTAATCTCTCTCTCTCTACTGGTATCTTTCCCTCTCTGTTTAAACATGCAGTCATTACTCCCATTCTAAAAAAACACAACTCTGACCCAAACACACTCTCTAACTACCGTCCCATTTCTCAGCTACCCAGTCCCTCCAAGCTACTTGAGAGGCTTGCCTACACTCGCCTTACACACTTTCTTAACTCGCACAACTTATTGGATCCACTTCAGTCAGGCTTTCGTGCCCAACACTCCACAGAGACGGCACTGACCAAAGTAGTGAATGATCTAGTCACTGCTAGATCAAAAGGCCATTACACACTACTTATTCTTCTAGATCTCTCTGCTGCTTTTGACACTGTTGACCACTCTCTTCTCATACAAACACTACAATCCCTAGGTCTTCAGGACACTGCCCTTTCTTGGTTCTCATCCTACCTATCTAATCGCTCTTTCAGTGTTCACTTCTCTGATTCTACCTCCTCTTCTCTACCTCTATCAGTTGGAGTACCGCAAGGCTCAGTCTTAGGTCCTCTGCTTTTCTCAATCTATACCTCCTCTCTTGGTAAACTAATCAGCTCCTTTGGATTTCAGTATCATTTGTATGCTGATGATACTCAAATCTACCTATCCTCCCCAGATTTGTCACCACCAGTATTGGCTCGTGTCACTGGATGCCTGTCTGCCATTTCATCTTGGATGTCATCTCGCCACCTCAAACTCAACATTTCCAAAACCGAATTAATTATTTTCTCACCAGCTAAGAGTAGTTACCAACCTGATATCTCTATAACTGTTGACAATGCAACTATCCACCCCACCCCACAAGCTCGTTGCCTAGGTGTCACCCTTGACTCTGAACTGTCCTTTGTTCCACACATTCAATCTGTCTCTAAATCATGTTACATGCACCTTAAAAACATATCCAAAATACGCCCTTATCTTACACAAGACACTGCAAAAACTCTAATCCATGCACTCATCATCTCCCGCATTGATTATTGTAATAGTCTCCTTACTGGTCTTCCCAAACATAGGCTATCACCACTTCAATCCATTTTAAATGCAGCTCCGAGGCTAATCTTCCTCGCCAGACGTTCTTCATCTGCTGATCCGCTCTGTCAGTCCCTCCATTGGTTACCGGTATTCTACCGTGTCAAATATAAAATACTTTTACTTACATACAAGGCTATTAACCAAACTGCACCATCATACATCTCCTCACTCATCTCAAAATATCTCCCTACCAGACCTCTCCGCTCTGCACAAGATCTGCGTCTCTCATCCACATGCATTACCTGTTCCCACTCAAAATTACAGGACTTTACCCGGGCTTCACCCACTCTGTGGAATGCACTCCCACGCACAATAAGACTCTCCTCTAGTCTCCAAACCTTTAAACGTTCTCTGAAAACTTATCTCTTCAGACAAGCCTACCAAATTTCAGACCCACACACATAACCTTCACAGCTTCCCTATCAAGTTACATCCCCTCTGTACAGTCCACATAAACTCACATTTTGTCTTCCAACATTGCTGGGTGATCATATCATATAAGAACCTAGCAACCTGGGGAACCATTATGTGACAGGTAGCATCTATCCTTGTGTATCAATGCCTATTTCCCTATAGATTGTAAGCTTGCGAGCAGGGCCTTCCTACCTCTGTCTGTCTGTCTGTCTGTCTGTCTGTCTTTGCCCAGTTTTGTTCTATAATTGTTGTTCTAATTGTAAAGCGCAACGGAATATGCTGCGCTATATAAGAAACTGCTAATAAATAATAAATAAATAATAAATGGGGGTGGTGCAGTACTGGTTCCTGCTACTTCATCTTCAGCACTGGCAGGTGTTTGCAGCTGGTGTTGGTGATGCAGCCTCCTTCTCCTCTCCACTACTGCCCTCATTTGCTGCTACAGCTCAGCAATCTCGCCATCTAGCTGGCTAATACTCGCCATATTGGTGATGGCATGTGCGTTGCAATGTCTGTCGGGTTTTTATACCTGCGTATGTATTTTTTTGCGGGAAATTACACAGGTGCTGCATACACTAATTTTTCCAGTAATTGGATTATTGGCTATTTAAACGGCCTGCATGCGGCCTGTTTGTGGGTGTATGCTGTAGTGTCGATTTGTGGACTAGTATTTGTGGACTAGTGGATGCTGCTGGAGGAGTTACTGTTGGCAATCAGTGTTAGTTTTTATTATGTATTTTGCTAACGATTATGCGCTTTGGATGCTGGTAATTTTTATATTGCAGACAGCATGCATTTTTTTAGGATATTACTTATATTTTTGTTTTTTATGGATTATCTAGTGCAGGGGTGGACAACCAGTCAGAGACAAAGAGCCAAAAAATCTTGTTAGGTACGTCAAAGAGCTGACATCAAGCCGAAGGAACGTGTGCACAAATGGGGTGTGGCCTTGTGCCTGCTAGGCCACACCCTTGGTATAAAATACAATGAAAATGCCAGATCCACATAAAATACATTTTAAAGCCAGAATCAACATAAAATACATTGAAAAAGACACTTCCACATTAAAAAAACAAAGATATCCACATAAAATATATCGAAAAAGCCATATTCATATAATACACTTCAGCTCCTCCATGTGTCACTCCAGCCAGCACCCTGTGTCACTCCAGCCAGCTCCCCCATGTCAATGTGTCTCTCCAGCCAGCGCCCTCCTGTGTCACTCCAGTCAGCTCCCCATTGTGTCTCACCTGCCAGGAGTCTCCTTTGTCACTCCAGCCAGCTCCCCATTGTGTCAGTCCAGCCAGCACCCTCCTGTGTCACTCCAGCCACCACCCTCCTGTATCACTCCAGCCAGCACCCTCCTGTGTCACTCCAGCCACCACCCTCCTGTATCACTCCAGCCAGCACCCTCCTGTATCACTCCAGTCAGCACCCTCCTGTATCACTCCAGTCAGCACCCTCCTGTGTCACTCCAGCCAGCACCCTCCTGTATCACTCCAGTCAGCACCCTCCTGTATCACTCCAGTCAGCACCCTCCTGTATCACTCCAGCCAGCACCCTCCTGTATCACTCCAGCCAGCACCCTCCTGTGTCACTCCAGTCAGCACCCTCCTGTATCACTCCAGTCAGCACCCTCCTGTATCACTCCAGTCAGCACCCTCCTGTGTCACTCCAGCCAGCACCCTCCTGTATCATTCCAGCCAGCACCCTCCTGTATCACTCCAGTCAGCACCCTCCTGTATCACTCCAGCCAGCACCCTTCTGTATCACTCCAGCCAGCACCCTCCTGTGTCACTCCAGTCAGCACCCTCCTGTGTCACTCCAGTCAGCACCCTCCTGTATCACTCCAGTCAGCACCCTCCTGTGTCACTCCAGTCAGCACCCTTCTGTATCACTCCAGTCAGCACCCTCCTGTGTCATTCCAGCCAGCACCCTCCTGTATCACTCCAGTCAGCACCCTCCTGTGTCACTCCAGCCAGCACCCTCCTGTATCACCAGTCAGCACCCTCCTGTATCACTCCAGCCAGCACCCTCCTGTATCACTCCAGTCAGCACCCTCCTGTATCACCAGTCAGCACCCTCCTGTATCACTCCAGCCAGCACCCTCCTGTATCACTCCAGTCAGCACCCTCCTGTATCACCAGTCAGCACCCTCCTGTATCACTCCAGCCAGCACCCTCCTGTATCACTCCAGCCAGCACCCTCCTGTATCACTCCAGCCAGCACCCTCCTGTATCATTCCAGCCAGCACCCTCCTGTGTCACTCCAGCCAGCACCCTCCTGTATCACTCCAGTCAGCACCCTCCTGTATTACTCCAGCCAGCACCCTCCTGTATCACTCCAGCCAGCACCCTCCTGTATCACTCCAGTCAGCACCCTCCTGTATCACTCCAGCCAGCACCCTCCTGTGTCACTCCAGTCAGCACCCTCCTGTATCACTCCAGCCAGCACCCTCCTGTGTCACTCCAGTCAGCACCCTCCTGTATCACTCCAGTCAGCACCCTCCTGTATCACTCCAGCCAGCACCCTCCTGTATCACTCCAGCCAGCACCCTCCTGTATCAGTCCAGTCAGCACCCTCCTGTGTCATTCCAGCCAGCACCCTCCTGTATCACTCCAGTCAGCACCCTCCTGTATCACTCCAGTCAGCACCCTCCTGTATCACTCCAGTCAGCACCCTCCTGTATCACCAGTCAGCACCCTCCTGTATCACTCCAGCCAGCACCCTCCTGTATCACTCCAGTCAGCACCCTCCTGTGTCACTCCAGTCAGCACCCTCCTGTGTCACTCCAGCCAGCACCCTCCTGTATCAGTCCAGTCAGCACCCTCCTGTGTCATTCCAGCCAGCACCCTCCTGTGTCACTCCAGCCAGCACCCTCCTGTATCATTCCAGCCAGCACCCTCCTGTATCACTCCAGCCAGCACCCTCCTGTGTCACTCCAGTCAGCACCCTCTTGTATCACTCCAGTCAGCACCCTCCTGTATCACTCCAGTCAGCACCCTCCTGTGTCACTCCAGCCAGCACCCTCCTGTATCAGTCCAGCCAGCACCCTCCTGTATCAGTCCAGTCAGCACCCTCCTGTATCACTCCAGCCAGCACCCTCCTGTATCACTCCAGCCAGCACCCTTCTGTATCACTCCAGCCAGCACCCTTCTGTATCACTCCACTCAGCACCCTCCTGTGTCACTCCAGCCAGCACCCTCCTGTATCACTCCAGTCAGCACCCTCCTGTATCACTCCAGCCAGCACCCTTCTGTATCACTCCAGCCAGCACCCTCCTGTGTCACTCCAGTCAGCACCCTCCTGTATCACTCCAGTCAGCACCCTCCTGCGTCACTCCAGCCAGCACCCTCCTGTATCACTCCAGTCAGCACCCTCCTGTATCACCAGTCAGCACCCTCCTGTATCACTCCAGCCAGCACCCTCCTGTATCACTCCAGTCAGCACCCTCCTGTGTCACTCCAGCCAGCACCCTCCTGTATCACTCCAGTCAGCACCCTCCTGTGTCACTCCAGTCAGCACCCTCCTGTGTCACTCCAGCCAGCACCCTTCTGTATCACTCCAGTCAGCACCCTTCTGTATCACTCCAGTCAGCACCCTCCTGTATCATTCCAGCCAGCACCCTCCTGTATCACTCCAGCCAGCACCCTCCTGTATCACTCCAGCCAGCACCCTCCTGTATCAGTCCAGCCAGCACCCTCCTGTATCACTCCAGTCAGCACCCTTCTGTATCACTCCAGTCAGCACCCTCCTGTATCACTCCAGTCAGCACCCTTCTGTATCACTCCAGCCAGCACCCTCCTGTGTCACTCCAGTCAGCACCCTCCTGTATCACTCCAGCCAGCACCCTCCTGTATCAGTCCAGCCAGCACCCTCCTGTATCACTCCAGTCAGCACCCTTCTGTATCACTCCAGTCAGCACCCTCCTGTATCACTCCAGTCAGCACCCTTCTGTATCACTCCAGCCAGCACCCTCCTGTGTCACTCCAGCCAGCACCCTCCTGTATCACTCCAGCCAGCACCCTCCTGTATCAGTCCAGCCAGCACCCTCCTGTATCACTCCAGTCAGCACCCTTCTGTATCACTCCAGTCAGCACCCTCCTGTATCACTCCAGTCAGCACCCTTCTGTATCACTCCAGCCAGCACCCTCCTGTGTCACTCCAGTCAGCACCCTCCTGTATCAGTCCAGTCAGCACCCTTCTGTATCACTCCAGTCAGCACCCTCCTGTGTCATTCCAGCCAGCACCCTCCTGTATCACTCCAGTCAGCACCCTCCTGTATCACTCCAGTCAGCACCCTCCTGTATCAGTCCAGTCAGCACCCTCCTGTATCACTCCAGCCAGCACCCTCCTGTATCACTCCAGCCAGCACCCTTCTGTATCACTCCAGCCAGCACCCTCCTGTATCACTCCAGTCAGCACCCTCCTGTGTCACTCCAGCCAGCACCCTCCTGTATCACTCCAGTCAGCACCCTCCTGTATCAGTCCAGTCAGCACCCTCCTGTATCACTCCAGCCAGCACCCTTCTGTATCACTCCAGCCAGCACCCTTCTGTATCACTCCAGTCAGCACCCTCCTGTGTCACTCCAGCCAGCACCCTTCTGTATCACTCCAGTCAGCACCCTCCTGTATCACTCCAGTCAGCACCCTCCTGTATCACTCCAGTCAGCACCCTTCTGTATCACTCCAGTCAGCACCCTCCTGTGTCATTCCAGCCAGCACCCTCCTGTATCACTCCAGCCAGCACCCTCCTGTATCAGTCCAGCCAGCACCCTCCTGTATCACTCCAGCCAGCACCCTCCTGTATCACTCCAGCCAGCACCCTCCTGTATCATTCCAGCCAGCACCCTCCTGTATCACTCCAGCCAGCACCCTCCTGTATCATTCCAGCCAGCACCCTCCTGTATCACTCCAGCCAGCACCCTCCTGTATCACTCCAGTCAGCACCCTCCTGTATCAGTCCAGCCAGCACCCTCCTGTATCACTCCAGTCAGCTCTCCCATTATGTCTCTCCTACCAGGATCCTTCTGTGTCACTCCAGCCAGCTCCCCCTTGTGTCATTCCAGCCCACCCTCATATGTCACTTCAGCCCAGTATCTGGCTCCCTCAGTTTTCAGTCGCCATAGTGCTGCTTTGTGTCTGGTTAAAGTGCACCAGTTTCCAGGATCTGTTGTGGTCAGGTGACTTTGAGTGTCGAGAGCCACATTTGAATAAAGAAAGAGCCACATGTCGGCTCAAGAGCCACAGGTTGGCCACGACTGATCTAGTGTTTATTTATTAAATTCATTTGTTTGAAAATAATGCTCCTAGAATCTATTTTTTTTTTAAAGTTTAAATGTTTTTTTTTTTGTACTATTATCATGTTCGCCACAGTATATATCTGTAGATCTATATTTTAAAGATGCAAATGCTTAGCATGTATTTTGCTGTGCTTGTGGTGGAGGTGTGTAGTTGTTCTAGTGTGTTTGTACAGTTTCTATATATTCTTTCTTGTCTATTGTAGGGTGCTAATTTTCATTTATAAATTAATTTCTGCCAAGTCAGGCTATAAGGGGCGAAGGTAGCCAAAGATGGCCCCCAAAGCCAGATAAGGGGGAGGGGTGCAAGGCAGCTCATGGGGGCAATGGAGGGAACCCCCCAGGCAGGGGGATTGGGGGAGGTAGCAGCCAGCACACCGGTCCCCCTTTTAGCACCTGGCTGATCATAACGGCCAGTGAGGGTTAGAGGATTTAATTGCAGGGGAGTGGGCAGCAGGAGGTTTATATGCTGGGAGCTGGGGGGGCTGAGTACATTCACCCCCCAGCAAGGACAAGACAAACCAAAGCGTACCCAAGAGCATCGTGGCACTGGCCTCTTCCATCCGGGAAGCAGCACAGTCGGCCACCGCGGCAAGCGCAGCAGAGGGGCTGAGGACAGAGGCCGTCACCCAGGCAAGCACGGTGCTGGGAAGCAACGGATCGCCATCACACAGGAATGGTGAGTTAACTATTGCGTGTAATGCTTATGCTGTAAATGACATAATAGTGCAAGGTAATAGTGCACAAAGTTTTGCAGTTTCCAATTTAGCGCAGGGTGGTTTGCATAGCATTGTGCAGAGCTCAGGGGCATTGGGGGCTAATGTTAGCGAGCAGACCGAAGAGGTGGAAAGTGAGTCTGGGTCAGAGGATGATGAGAAGTATACTATAATTCTGTTGAGCATATATACATATATATCTCTCAGAGAGCGCATTAGTTTTTAAACCATTTATTACACAATAAAATACAAAGCACTCTGCTTTGATCAATTAATCATACAATTGCATAAACACACCAAAGGGCTACTCTGAAACACTGCAATGAATGTTGTAAATCTATAGCTACAAATATTATCCTTATATAAGCACTTGACAGTCCTTACTTTCCATCTATAGCCAACTGCTGCTTAGAAGGAAAGAGATACTTAGACTCCTTTTTTTTCCACTGTTGTAACTTAAAATAGTTGAAGTCCAGAAATGACAAATCAAAATCTCTTAGATGGATTACTTGAATAGATGTAATTTTAACATGTATTGAGAGATCTGTTGTTTTTCTTAAGTTCCGTTTTTTGTAAAGCAGACTATAGACCAATATTACACTTGGCTGTATCAAATTAAAGCACCTGAGCTTTTATTCCTTGTTAGGGTACAGTTGTTAGAAAAAGTTACTGCCAAACAACAGGTGATTAATGTGTTGTATAGTCTCACCTCACCACAGTCATACACTCAGGTGTAGGGTTCCGGAAGAAAGCAGTGCCCGGCTGCGGCAGCACGCCGCTGGATTGACCTTTTGCTGGAGTCGCTTAATTCCCGGAACCAGTCACCTTTTTCTTTTCCCCGGCCGGGGTCAGCGGTTTCTTGGTTTGAATAGCGGTGCCCGGCTGCAGCTGCACGCCGCCTTGCCTCTCCTCATTAGGTGCCGCTCGACTTTCTTGGTTCATTATCGCCTTTGGGGCTCAACGATACTATAGAAATGAATAATATATGATATCTGAAATGCGGTTTATCTGATAATTTTTATTTAAAAAAAAAAAGCTTTTGTAAATATCTTGGGTTCTATCTGATTTTGTTCTCCTTTTAAAAGTTCTATATGATTATCATAGAGGTCATATTGGGTCTGTGTTCTGATAATAATAGCCATTAATTACAATCCTGTTATATAGTAAAAACTGAGGAAGAGATAGCCTTGAAGGTTGGTTATGAAATATACCCCGCTATGTGTGGTCGTGAGATCAATGGATATTAGTAGTATGTGTGGTCGTGAGATCAATGGATATTAGTAGTATAATAATATAATATACCGATAAAAAGTACTACCGAGCGGGAGTTGAACCCGGGCTGGCGAGATGGTAGCCGGTGATGCTACCCACCAGGCTATGCTCATTCTAACAGGATTTATAGTTTGTTATATTTACTTATCTCTCCACTCTGATGATACTATTTCTACTCACGTGTTGCCATTTTATATATATATATATATATATATATATATATATAATTATCTGTGTGTATATGTATGTATTTTTATTGATGTTTTTATTTTATACTTCTTGTGATATTAAACTTTATAAAAGGATTTATGATGCTTATATGTATAGGTGATTATTATTAGGAGAGGTCTGTCTCCTTTAATATACTGGTGCAAAGAATATTCAGCTGGTCACTAATTAATGCATACAGATACCAGAGATACACCTGTCCCTTATAATTAATGAATGAAATCGATTGGAGGAGACCAGTTTAAATAGGAGAGTGCTTAGCACTGTTGGATACCTTCTGAGGAAACCGTTAAAAGGACATAATGGAGAAACGCGTCAAGGATAATCTAGCATCTGGGCTTTGAAACACTTATGCACCTGGGATACTGCTTCCACCTCTTAGCCACAGCATAACCACTGAAAATTCAAATCCAGCGAGGGAGAAAGTCGAGTGGCACCTAATGAGGAGAGGCAAGGCGGCGTGCAGCTGCAGCCGGGCACCGCTATTCAAACCAAGAAACCGCTGACCCCGGCCGGGGAAAAGAAAAAGGTGACTGGTTCCGGGAATTAAGCGACTCCAGCAAAAGGTCAATCCAGCGGCGTGCTGCCGCAGCCGGGCACTGCTTTCTTCCGGAACCCTACACCTGAGTGTATGACTGTGGTGAGGTGAGACTATACAACACATTAATCACCTGTTGTTTGGCAGTAACTTTTTCTAACAACTGTACCCTAACAAGGAATAAAAGCTCAGGTGCTTTAATTTGATACAGCCAAGTGTAATATTGGTCTATAGTCTGTTTTACAAAAAACGGAACTTAAGAAAAACAACAGATCTCTCAATACATGTTAAAATTACATCTATTCAAGTAATCCATCTAAGAGATTTTGATTTGTCATTTCTGGACTTCAACTATTTTAAGTTACAACAGTGGAAAAAAAAGGAGTCTAAGTATCTCTTTCCTTCTAAGCAGCAGTTGGCTATAGATGGAAAGTAAGGACTGTCAAGTGCTTATATAAGGATAATATTTGTAGCTATAGATTTACAACATTCATTGCAGTGTTTCAAAGTAGCCCTTTGGTGTTTTTATGCAATTGTATGATTAATTGATCAAAGCGGAGTGCTTTGTATTTTATTGTGTAATAAATGGTTTAAAAACTAATGCGCTCTCTGAGAGATATATATGTATATATGCTCAACAGAATTATAGTATAATTGTATTTTAGTATAACTTCAGAATATTATGTGGGAGCGGCTTATAGGTTTATAACCTCTGTAGTGACCAGTTTTTAGTAAGAAATTCCTTTTGAGTAAAAACACACATGATTAATTAGTTGTTATTATTGCGCCTGAAATTATGGGGGTAATTCCAAGTTGATCGCAGCAGGAAATTTTTTAGCAGTTGGGCAAAACCATGTGCACTGCAGGGGGGGCAGATATAACATGTGCAGAGAGAGTTAGATTTGGGTGGGTTATTTTGTTTCTGTGCAGGGTAAATACTGGCTGCTTTATTTTTACACTGCAATTTAGATTGCAGATTGAACACACCACACCCAAATCTAACTCTCTCTGCACATGTTATATCTGCCTCCCCTGCAGTGCACATAGTTTTGCCCAACTGCTAAAAAATGTCCTGCTGCGATCAACTTGGAATTACCCCCTATATGCACAAACGGACTTATATATATAAATATTACAATTTTTTTATTTTTGATACATCACTTGTCCGTCTGGGTATATAGTACCTGTAAAAAGGGAAATATATAATGATGAGAAGTGTAAAGAGATAAAGGAGCGGCTACGCTTGGAACGTGAGAATATTGAGAAAAAGAAGTTGGCATCCCCAGGGGCTGACGCAGTATTGAGCAGAATAGGGCAAGCTGAGACGGTTAAGTCGGGTTTCTTGCAGTAGGGAGGAGCGATAGACCATGAGCTAGACGCGCTAGACTCACACCTACCCATGCGGCTCAGGAAGGAGATTGTGAAGGGTGACTTTATAGATATATCTGGCTTCCGTCCTCTCCACTCCACTGAAATTGCCCTTACAAAAGTATGCAATGACCTCCATGCTGCTAAATCTAAGGGACACTACTCTCTACTTATTCTACTTGCTCTCTCTGCTGCTTTTGACACTGTGGACCATCCTCTCCTACTGCAAAACCTTCACTCCATTGGTCTGCATGACACTGCCCTTTCTTGGCTGTACTCCTACCTTTCTGACCGTTCATTCTCTGTCTCCTCTCATGACTCTACCTCCCCCTCACTTCCACTAACTGTAGGGGTACCCCAAGGTTCTGTCCTTGGTCCTCTTCTCTTCTCTCTCTATACGTCCTCACTAGGTAAGCTCATTAGTTCTTTTGGTTTCCAATATCATCTCTATGCTGATGACACTCAAATCTATCTTTCCTCTCCAGACCTCTCCCCTGCTCTCCTCACTCGTATCTCCAACTGTCTCTCTGCTACCACTTCCTGGATGTCCCAGCGCTTTCTTAAACTTAACATGTCTAATACCGAGCTGATCATCTTCCCTCCCTCCCGCATAACCTCACCTCCTACAATCTCATTATCTATTGATGGCAATACTATCTCCTCTAGCCCCCAAGTGCGCTGTCTTGGAGTAATCCTTGACTCCTCCCTCTCCTTCAAACCACACATTCAGCACCTCTCACAAACCTGCCGTTTTCATCTAAAAAATATTTCCAGGATCAGAACCTTTCTGACCCAGGATGCTACTAAGACTCTTTTCCACTCACTGGTTATCTCCAGACTGGACTACTGTAATCTCCTCCTGACTGGCATTCCTGACAAATACCTCTCTCCATTCCAATCTATCCTCAATGCTGCTGCCTGGCTCATCTTCCTCACCAAACGCACTACGTCCACCTCTCCTCTCTTACTAGACCTTCACTGGCTCCCTTTCCCTTTCAGAATCCATTTCAAGCTTCTCACACTTGCTTACAAAGCCCTCACCCACTCCTCTCCCATCTACATCTCTGACCTTATCTCCCTTTACACTCCCACCCGTCCTCTTCGCTCTGCTAATGCACGCCGACTCTCCTGCCTACGGATTACTTACTCCTACCTCCAAGATTTTTCACGTGCTGCACCACTTCTCTGGAATTCCCTACCTCTCCCCCTCAGACTCTCCACCTCTCTACAAAACTTCAAACGGGCTCTCAAGACCCACTTCTTCACCAAACCCAGCAAAATCTCATCCTAAACCTCTGTTCCACGCTATGTTTATTTACCCTGTACTTGTCCTATATTGTCGTCAACTGTAAGTTGCTGTTTTCCTGCCTGATTATTTGTTTATGCACTCTGTAATTGGGCGCTGCGGATCCCTTGTGGTGCCATATAAATAAAGGGTAATAATAATAATAATAATAATAATAATAATATATGCTCCCTTACTGAGGAGGGCTGGATGGAGAAGGAAAGATGTAGCGAGAAAGGGAGTTGGCAGAAAGAATCCTATAAAACTATTGAGCACTGGGTAACTGGTATGTCGGAGTACTCAGGCTGTTATGTGGCCGTGTACCCCGACATGGCGATGAATATGTTTAAGTACGTTAACCTCATCTACTCCATGTATAAGGATCAAGGAGGACAAGCTTGGCGCAGATATGATGAGGCATTCAGGCTCAGAGCGCAGGGACAGAAGCCAATTAAGTTTGGCGCAAGAGACATTGGGCTATGGTTTAAAGCGCAGGCTAGGGGCGCAGTTGAGAAGGGTAGCGCGACGCAAAAGCTAGCAGGGAGGCCTGGCACGGCCAAGCAAGACAAGCATAAATGCTATGCCTTTAATGATGCGCGTTGTACAAGACCCTCCTGTAGATTTAAACACGCTTGCACCCTCTGTAACGGGAGTCACCCAGCAAAAGAGTGCTTTAAGCAGAAAGGACAGCAAGGTGAGAAGGTATCCGGAGCGACTGTCTCTGGCAAAAGCAACTAGCCCAGTGAGGCTAGGGGGAATCTGGGAGTGGCTGTCCAAATACCCCAGGCAGGGAGAAGCCAAGCTGCTACAGAAGGGCTTCCTGGGGGGTTTTAGGATCCCCATAAGGAATCCCGTCGCCCCAAGCGCATGCACCATGAATCTGCACTCCATCTGCGCGCAGCCAGAGGCGGCACGCGAAAAAATTGTTATGGAATTGGCCCTAGATAGGATGACGGGTCCGTTCAAGGTCCCACTGCTGCCAGGCTTGATAATTTCCCCTTTGGGCCTAGTACCGAAGAAAGCAGTAGGGAAGTTCAGGCTCATTCAGCATCTATCTTTCCCGGAAGGGGAGTCAGTAAATGACGCCCTAGATGAGGAGCAATGTTCCGTGCAATACCAGTCATTTGATCAGGCGATTGCTATGGTTAAAGGGCAGGGGAAAGGAGCATTGTTAGCAAAGCTAGACATTGAATCAGCATTTAGATTACTCCCCCTGCACCCAGACAGTTTCCATCTCATGAGGTTTTGCTTTAAAGGTTATTTTTTCATAGACAAGTGCCTGCCCATGGGCTGCGCCATATCCTGCGCATTGTTCTAAACATTCAGCTCATTCCTGCAATGGTGCCTGGAGGTGCGCACAGGGCGCAAGGCGGTGGTGCATTACTTAGATGATTTTCTCCTGGCAGGTCCAGCGCAATCAGATCAATGCGGGCAGTTGCTGCAGGAGCTAGAGCGTATGCTAGGCGTATTAAGGGTTCCAATTGCCACGGAAAAGATGGAAGGCCCAAAAACAGTCATTTCTTACCTGGGCATAGAGATAGACATGGTGAGAATGGAGTGCCAGCTTCCAGCAGAGAAGGTGCAGACGCTAGGCTATGAAGTAGGGGCATGCCCCAGGGCTAACAAAGTCACCCTAGAGAAGATGCCTCCTCAATTTTGTCTGCCGGGTAATCCCCATGGGTAGAATTTTCAAGAGACGATTAAAAAGCGCCACTGCTGGTGTGAAGAGAAGACACCACCTCATACGCATCATCAGGGACCTGAAAGATGATTTGTTGGTATGGGAGGAGTTTTTGCAGCACTTCAATGGGGTGCACATTTGGCCTAAGGTGGCGCAGTCAAGCCGCGCGTTGGAGTGATTCACAGACGCAGGGGGGGGGCACAGGTTTTGGGGCATATTGGCAAGGGGAATGGTGTGCAGAGTCATGGCCAGACAGGTGGAAGGAGAAAGGCCTCACAAAGAACCTGGTAGCATTAGAGTTATTTCCCATAGTGGTAGCGGTAGGCATCTGGGGCCAGAGGCTCGCGAACAGACTTATTCAGTTTTGGTGCGACAACATGGGAGTGGTGCAAGCAATAAACAATCAGTCTGCTTCGTCACCCCCGGTAGTAAAATTACTACGAGGTTTAGTGGCGGCATGCCTCCGCCACAACATCACGTTCAGGGCAAAGCATGTGCCCGGCGAGCAGAATGTGATCGCAGATGTGCTGTCACGTCAAAAATGGGAGCTATTTAGGGCAGCAGCACCGCTTGCACAGGAAGAAGGCTTAACATGCCCCTCTCATCTTTGGCAGATAGTCGAGCCTGTCTAGGCAGCAATTTCAGGGGAGAGGAGCCTCACAAGGGCAAGACCCCTTGTGGCAGTTACTGTACTTTCTGGGTAAGATGAGGCAAGAAGGGATGTCGAAAGCCTCGGCCAGCACCACACTAGCAGGTATTTCCTTCCTTTCCAAGTTGCACGGCAAAGGGGACAATACTAAAGTCTTTTTGGTGCGCACCGTGATGAGGGGATGGGCCAGGGCAGAGCCAAGGAGGCCGGATAAGCGCGAGCCAGTAACTGAGGAAAGGCTCAGGAGCATTACTCGCGTCATACCGGGCGTGTGCACTGATAAGTATGAGGCAAAGCTGTTCAGAACAGCTTTTACTATGGCGTTTGGTGGAGCATTTAGAGTGGGGGAGCTTGTAGCGCAATCAAGCAAGACAGCAGGAACCGGCCTGCTATTCAAAAATGTGGTGGTGAACGAAGACATGGTCTTGTGCAGGATCCACAGGTCAAAGACAGACCAAGGGGGAAAAGGGAGATGGATCCGGCTAGGCCGGCACCGGGACTCAGCAATTTGCCCGTTTGTGGCAGCGCTAAAGTTCCGGGGGGGAAGGCCAGCAGGAGGTGAAAATTTTCTGATTCACGTAGATAGGGCGCCCCTCACAAGGTACCAGTTTGCAGCAGTTTTTAAGAGATGTGTGGCAGCATTGGGCTGGAACGCAAGCAAGTACGGGACACATTCCTTCAGGATTGGCATGGCTACGTCCGCAGCCAGTCAAGGGCGCACCGCGGAGGAGATAAAGGGGCTGAGGAGGTGGAGGTCGGACAGTTATAAGTCGTATGTCAGGCCAGTGGAAGCGACAATGTCGCAAGAGCTATCATTGTAACCTGCAGACACCTCCCTCTCCCCCCCTTCCCCCCCACGTGCTCCACAGGGATCGATGCAAAAAGGAAGATTTGGATCGTGGGCCATTCGTACGTGCATTGGGCAGTGCAGCGTGCTGCAGTAAGGCCATAAGGGCGGCAGCTGGGGCTGCAGCCAGAATCATGGAAGGTATTTTGGTACGGCAACAGGAGCGTGGCATGGGCACAGGCCAGAAAGACACTGTGCAAGGCAGAGCGGTTGGCAGGGCGGCCGGACGTGATAGTGTTGCACCTTGGCGGGAATGATCTGGGCAAGGTCAAGTCGCTAGACATTATTAGGATGGCCCGGGAGGACATTGCATGGATAAAAGGGCAGTGGAGCAACGTTCACATAATATGGTCAAAAATCATCCCAAGGCTAGCATGGAGGGGAGCCAGTTTATGGTCAGGAATTGACAGGGCCCGTAAGAAGGTAAATGCAGCCATCAGCAAGTTGGTCACAGCCAGCGGTGGTAGTGTCATTCAGCACAACGAGCTGGCCGGTAAATGCAAAGGTTTGTACAGGAGCGATGGGGTGCACCTGTCCGACATAGGCCTGGACATTTTCAACAATTCCTTGCAGGACGCCCTGGAGCGAGTAAGGTGGTAGCACAGGGTGGGGCTTCGGTCCCCGCCCTGCGGGGACCTCGTGTGGCGGGGAGGGAGCGGTGCACAAGGCATGAAAGTAGGGGATTTACAGAATGCCTCTTATAGTCACCAATAGGTGGCCGCACGCCTGGTTCCAGCATTAATATGGCAGGGGCCATACTGGTTGCGCGCCAAGGTAGGGTGCTGTGCGGATGGTAGCTGGTCCCAAAATGGTAGGGGGCATGGTCCCGTGACCACATGGTGGGGTCAGGCACGCCCCGGGTAGTACCAAATTGTAGGAGGCGGGGCCGCATACCCACGAAGGTGGGGCGGTGGTACAACGTTGCGTGAGCATGGCGCACCGCTCCCCTGGTTTTTCGTGCCCTGCAGTTTGTTTTGGTTGTGATTATGTATTTAATCAATAAAGCTGTGACCTTTTGATTTGCCCAAGAAACGAAGTTGTCTTGTTTCAGTTATTGGTTGACCAAAGAGAGGTGCCGGCATGTCGCCCTCTCCCTCCTTATTATTTTGGATCTCTATTATTTCTTGCTCTTGCTGGTAAGTAGCATGTAGCTTGCTGTGCTTGTGGTGGAGTTGTGTTGTTGTTCCAGTGTGTTTGTACAGTTTCTATATATTCTTTCTTGTCTTTTGTAGGGTGCTAATTTTCATTTATAAATTAATTCCTGCAAGTCAGGCTATTTATTTTGGGTCTCCATTTTTTCTTGCTCTAGCTGGTAAGTAGCATGTAGTTTGCTGTGCTTGTGGTGGAGGAGGTCTTTGCATTTGTATTAGTCTGTACTATTGTGATTAACAATTTAATTATTTTTGTGACTAACTAGTATTTTTGTGGTTTATTTGGCTGTGTGTCAAGTGTGTTATTAGTGTGTGTGTGTGTGTGTGTGTGTGTGTGTGTGTGTGTGTGTGTGTGTGTGTGTGTGTGTGTTTATGTATTTAGTATTTTGTGTACTTAGTGAATGTATTTTACACACTAATTAAATGTATCTGTTTGCTCCTGGTTTCCCACATGTAGATATGGAATACGTTCTTGAAGTAAGTTTTTGTACTGTCTTAAAAAGAGATAGCTATGTTGCAATGTGTGTTCTAAAATAAAATGTGTTTTAAAAATGTTTCACTTAATTTCAAGATGCATGTAGCCAGATATCTAGCCACCGAAGCCGTCCAACCCCAACCTGCCCCTCATCCTCCAAGGCAACGAAGGCGTACAAGGCTTTCTATTTTCCGTACCAGTGTCACCCTTTTTGGGATGCCAGATGATGAGGTTGTGTGCTGTTACAGGCTGCCCCCTCATATCATCCTAGAAACTCTCTCCTTAATAGAGAGTGATCTAGAACAATCAATTAGGTATCCTACATCAATACCAGCATTGACACAATTTCTTGCTGTGTTACATTTCTGTGCCACTGGTTCCTATCAGCACGTAGTGGGCGTGCTGGTAGGAATGTCGCAGGGCCAATTCTCGAAGGTCCTGCGATACGTACTCCAGGCTTTTATTAGTCGAGTTAAGAAGTTTGTATCAATGCCATTGGATGCTGGTGCCCTGGCTGTGGTGAAGTGGCAATTCCAGGAAGGGGGTAGTCACTTCTCACACGTTACTGGGGTTGTGGATAGGACACATGTTCCGATTGTAGCACCAAAACATAATGAGGAAATTTTTAGAAACAGGAAACTGTTCCACTCTCTGAATATGATGGTTGTTTAAGGCCCATCCCTCCAGATCCTGTCCCTGAATGCTAAGTACCCCGGAAGTACATATGATTCACATGTCATTTGCCAATCAGGGATCTGACAAAGATTAAGAATGATGGAAGGACAAGACATGTGGCTATTGGGTGAGTTATAAATGTTTTTATTAACTGTTGTTTTTGTTTGTTAATTTAATAAAACCTGACACTTATGTTTGTATTGTGTTCTTACAGGAGATCGAGGATATCCTTGCACCCCCTGGCTCGTGACTCCTTACAGCAGACCCAAGCCAGGGCCACAGTCGGAGTTTAATTCTGAAAAAAGAATAGAGGTAATGGTGGCGCTGGCAGGCCTGTGTGTGTGTGCACCCTGGGATTAGCTGCCACCTGGTAAGGAGGTAGCCGGCCTCCTCAAGAACAAAACAATTATGGAAAATTACCAGGTGGGCGCTCAATACCAATTGATGGACACAATGATAAAAATAAACCAATTTATTACATAAATTAACAACATATAACACATAAAAATAAACAAGACCACAATGCAGTAATCATATAAAACTGAGGTTCCGGAAACCTCTAATTAGAACAATATTAAAAACTAAATAAATGTACTCAGAAGGCAGTCGCAATACCTAAGTATTTAAGAGATAATTCTCTGATAGCTTTTAGTTGTGTTTAATTACTTGCCCAGATGTAGGAAACACAAAAATACTTTGGCACATTCGTGCATATAAGTGTCCTCAGAATATATATTCAATTCCGATTAGGAAAGAGTTCATCACTTGCCAATTTTAATAGATGTGTGAGCGGTGCAAAAATTGAGAGTTGAAAAATAGCTGTTACTCACAGACTGGACAGTTTTTCCTTTACTGTACCGCAATAGTGTCGATGTATGTGGCCGCTTTCTATCACCCTGTGCACGGGTGAGACATCCGTCAGCGGCAGGACTCGTCAGCGGCGTAGTCCGTCTATAGCGTCGGCGGAAAGCCGCTCTCTCCTCCGGCAAACTGTGAGTGCACCGGTGCAGCGTTCTCCACCCCCTGTGCTGGTGGAATAGTGCTCACCAGAGTAGGACACAGGGCGTTCCCGGTACGGTCCAGGGGATTGAGTAAAGCAGTCACGCTGGAGAAATAACAAATGCCGGCAATTGTTTGGATGAACTAGTAGGAGGATACACTTCAATTCTTGTGGGCAATGAGGTATTGGGGCTCCTTCTCTCTGTACCCTCAACGCGTTTCTCCACACCCCAGGCGGCTTCTTCAAGAGGCAGAGTGTTCTACTCAGAGCATTGGTTCTCACTCCTTTATACCTTGTCAATTCTTAATTAGTGAGAACAGATGTGTATAAAATTTCAACAGGTGCATTCTCATTTGCACTTTCATATGGTAATGTTCAGCTTAGAGTACTAAACGTGGTCCATAATAGGTAATAGCAACAACAATAATTAACATTTAAAAGAACTGAATAATAACATGCTCATATATGTTTTAATTAATCATAAACACTGACAAATCTATTTGCGATGCGGACAGAATTAGATACTTTATAATTTTCAATCATGAAACTGTATAATTAATTTTAATAAAAAACAAGATCATATCACTACATTCTTTGTCACATATTAATTTCTAAATTAGACAGATCGCTCATGATTAGATTAGTTTTATATTTATTTTTATTTATATTTTTATTTCTATTTGTATTTATATTTTTATTGTTACATATAAATAACTAAATAAATATGGTGCAAAAATCTAAAACTCTATATCTCTACATATACGTTCACAATATATTTTTTGGTCTAAACAAAGTGGAGAGCTCTGTCACTACATAGTTCTTACTGAAACACATATTTTTTAGGGCTTTCCCATAGATTAATCTAAATAATTTCCCACTAGGGCAGCCCAATTGGAGGGTGCATAGATAATCGTATAGACTATCATATAGACTGGTGCCTAGGAGCGCGAGCAGACCTGGGAAACTGACATATCGCTAGCAATATAGAGAAAATGTCAGGTCCACTCGCGTACGTAGGCACAGTCAACCATACATTCTATTCCACCAGAGGCTCCCCCTCTAAAAAAAGGTGTTAATTAAAAAAGAGAACTATAGAGATATAGAGAGACCAGAAAATATACCTTTAAACAGCAAGAGAAATTGATGGTAGGGAGAAGGAGGGAGGACAGAAACGAACCATCCAGAGAAGAAATTTTACATATATCTAGCAGAGGCTATATGAATTCAAGATCTATTGTTTCATTTAACCCCTGTGGCTTTAGAGATTGCAATCTCCAGATCCAAGCAGCTTCTTGACGACATAATGTCCTAAAACGATCCCCTCCTCTTGGAGTGACTTTAATCTGTTCAAGACCAATTAATTGCAAACTAGAGATGAGCGGGTTCGGTTCCTCGGAATCCGAACCCGCCCGAACTTCAGTTTTTTTTACACTGGTCCGAGCGACTCGGATCTTCCCGCCTTGCTCGGTTAACCCGAGCGCGCCCGAACGTCATCATCACGCTGTCGGATTCTCGCGAGGCTCGGATTCTATCACGAGACTCGGATTCTATATAAGGAGCCGCGCGTCGCCGCCATTTTCACACGTGCATTGAGATTCATAGGGAGAGGACGTGGCTGGCGTCCTCTCCGTTTATAGAGATTCGAGAAGAGAGTGAGACAGAGAGAGACACAGTAGTAATTTTGGGGAGCATTAGGAGGAGTACTACTACTACTAGTACTTGCTGAAGTGATAGAGATAGTGTGACTGTATTATCTGACTTGTGGGGGAGACACTGACAGTGGGGAGCAGTTAGAGTCTGAGAGCAGGACTCAGGACTCAGGAGTACATATAACGTACAGTGCACACTTTTGCTGCCAGAGTGCCACACTGCCATTATTTGTGACCACACTGACCACCAGTATAATATATATTGTGATTGTCTGCTTAGGACTCAGGAGTACTACTTGCAAGTTGCTGATAGTGTGACCAGTGACCTGACCACCAGTTTAATAATCACCACCAGTTTATGAGTTTAATATATATATATATATATATATATATATATATATGGAAAACAAAAGGTGAGAATAGGCGCCTCCTAGTGTAATATTATATATATAGTGTGACCATCACCCTTGATATCACCCTGTAGAGTGGAACTGTACCGTGTGTGGTGGAATTCCAACCACCTTCAGAATAGCATGAAGTCACAATTTGAACGGCGTCACCAGTGATCTCAATGATCTCCTGTTAATCTTCCTTTATCTTGTTACTCATTTGGTCAGAAAAAAGAGTAAAAAGGACCAATAGTGTAATACCTTTTACACAAACAATACACATTTATTTGGAACTAGTCCGACAGTAAAAACATTGCCCGTACCATATAATAAATTAAAAACAGCTTATCTGTATTTTAAGTCGTCCATACGAGTTGAACACTCAACGCGTTTCGTCCTACGCCAATAGCCTGGACTTCCTCAGGAGTGTAATACTAGTGAGTGTATGGACACATATTTATACCCCTCTTAATTAATCTAATTGCACATGAAATTGCTAATCCTCCCGGTTTCCCGGAAGTGACGTCACTTCCGTCCCGAGAAAAAAAAATTTTCTTTATATTTATATTTATTAGAGGTGCATCATGTACCAGATAAATGACTCTCAGATTTGCGTGCTCGGCAGGGAGTGTATCATGTATTTTGAGCGGTCGTCCCGCTCCTGTCCGCCACGACCGCCGGAAGTCACGGCTAGACAGGAGCAGTGACGTCCGCCCTATTTCGAACTGGCCTCATGGAACTCAGTGCGCATGCGCCTGCCAGGCCGGTCACAGTGCCGCCCGTCAGCGCAGCGTCTGAGCTCCTTCAGTCAGTCAGATTGGTCTATTGTATTACGCCATTTTATTGGAGACTACGTATTCTTTTAATACCTAATATGTTGATACTAGAGGACAGGGGTTATAAACATGTGTCCCATATTATTAATTGAACAAAGGGAAATTTGTTGTTATAAAATGAAAGAATATTCTCATTATTCTCTGTAAACGGGGTGTCGCAGTTTAAAAGGTGCAGTGTACAAAAGTGCTTATGCAAGGTGTAAATAATTATTTAAATACATGAATGGAGTGCACAATTTGATAATATCAAAAAAAGTGCTAGTGCATATAGAATTGTGCCAATAAAATGAGTGGTCCGAAGTGCATGTGCTAATAGCATAATGTGCTGATTATTAATACATTTTTAAAGTGACAGTGCAGATTAAGAAATGGAATGATCTGTATATAAATTAAAAATAACTTGTGATATATACATAAACATGTAAATACTGCAAAAATTATTAAAAATTATATATATATGTATGATTTCTTCTTTTATAAAAAGGGTGCTATTTCGTAATTGTCATTGAGACCTCTAGGGGCCAAAGTTTTTAATTCATAAATCCAATGCATTTCCCGCTGTGAAAGTTTTTTCTCCCGATCGCCACCTCTTCGTCCCATGCGGACTATTTCAAGTGTTCTGATTGTAAGGCCTTTAGGGTCGGATCCATGACATAGTTTAAAATGCTTAGGTACCGAATGATGTTCCTGTTTATTTTTTATGCTTCTGATATGTTCTTGAATACGTAATTTTAGCTGTCTTTTAGTTTTCCCTATGTACCTAAGTGCACAAGGGCATTCAAGCATATATACTACCCAGGATGTGTTGCATGTAGCTCGATCTTTTGAATGGTATGTTTTAGAACCATCTGTATTAGAGAATGATTTTGTATGGGGGTTCACAAATTGACAGATATTACAATGTTGGCATTTAACAAGTCCCTTTCTATCCAAAAAATTGTTTTTTTCTTTTTCATGTTGGACAGGAAGCAGCATGCTTGGTGCAAGATGGTCTTTTAAGTTCTTTGCCTTCCTAAAAACCACCTGTGGTTTGTCTGGTAAAATTGAACTTAAAACCGTGTCTGTGTGTAAAATCCCCCAATGTTTATTTAAAATACTCCGGATCTTTTTGTCCTGGCAGTTAAAAGATGTAATAAAATTTAGTCCCTGGTTCTGTTCGTCTTTGACCCTATACTTCAGAAGATCCTGTCGGTTTGTAGCATGAGTCCTGATTTGTGCTTCTTCCACTAAAGTTTTGGGGTAACCCCTCTCTAAAAAACGTTCTCCATATAGAGTTAATTGTTCCTCCGTATCTTCCAATTTCGTGCAGTTTCTTTTAATTCTGCAAAATTGTGAGTATGGTGTATTCGTCTTCCATTTAGTTGCATGTCCACTCTTGTAGTGTATATAAGAATTAGTGTCCACCTGTTTGATATAATTTTTGGTTATGACTTCCGTGTCTTTACTGCTTAAAATCAAGTCCAAATATTCTATTTCTGTTGCACTTGTCTTGTAGGTGAAGGATAAGTTATATTCATTTCTTTCCAAATGCGACATAAAATCACTAAAACATTCCCTAGTCCCATTCCAAACTAGAAGTATGTCATCTATATAACGTTTGTATACAACTATGTGTTTAAAATAGGGATTATTATTGTATACATGGTTCTGTTCCCAGCTCCCCATATGCAAATTGGCGAAGCTGGGTGCGAAAACAGTGCCCATCGCTGTTCCGCAAATTTGTAAATAAAATTTCTCTAAAAATTTAAAATAATTATGTTTAAGTATAAAATCCATAAATTTGCATATGAGTTCTTTGTGTGCATTATCCAGGGTATCATCCTTGTCTAAAAATTCTTTGCAAGATTCTATCCCTTTTTCTTGGGATATGGATGTATACAGGGATTGGACATCGATTGTTATCCATAAATATTCCTGTTTCCATTGGAAATTTTCTAAAAATTGTAGCAATGATGTTGTATCCTTGACATACGATTCTAACTTAGGAACATATTTTTTTAGAAAAACCTCAACGTATTCGGATAAATTAGCGGTTAAAGAACCGATGCCTGCCACAATTGGCCTGCCTGGGGGATCAATCAACCGTTTATGTATTTTGGGCAGGTAATAAAAAATGGATAAAATGGGATGGTTGGTTATTAAAAATTGATACTCATCTTTTGTTATGGTTTCTTGATGTAAAGCAGTAATCAACATAGATCTGAGTTCTTCCACATAGATCTCCGTAGGGTCTGTGGACAGTTCTCTATAAGAATCTGTATCTCCTAGTAGACGAAATGCTTCCTTCTCATATTGGATACGGTTCATGACTACCAAGCCTCCTCCTTTGTCTGCTTGGCGTATCACTATCTGTTTGTTGTTTTTCAGATCTTTCAGTGCTTTTTTCTCAAAATTGGATAGATTTGTTTTGGTATTGGGTTTAAGTGACTCCAAATCTTTTTTAACCAGTTCGTAGAATAGGTCAATTTGATTACTCCTTGACTCTAGTGGATAATATTTTGATTGAGGTTTGAGTCCTGACTTGGATCCGACTTCCAGACTTCCATTTTGGCTGATAGCCTTCTTCTGAAAATGTCTCTTTAATGTAAGCTTTCTTATAAATTTATTTAAATCGGTAAATGCTTCAAAATCATCCATCTGGGCTGTGGGAGCAAAAGAAAGTCCTTTGGACAGTAATGTCCTTTCAACATGGGTTAAAACATGATCAGACAGATTAAAAATCCCCCTATCCCCCATCTTTGGGGTGTCTAATGTCTGAGGTTTCTTCTTTTTTTGTAATCGCTTAGAGCCCCCCCTTCCTCCTCTTCGAACCTTCTTTTTAATGGTGACGCTCTCTGTATTGTTTCTTTGACATAAGGATCCCGCCTCACCATTTGTTCTGAGGCTGGTGGGGATAAAAAAACCTCTGCATCTGTTTCTGAGCGTAATCTACTGAGGGCTGAATATCTGTTCTGAGTTTCAAATTTCACCTTACTAGGTTTTCTTGATTTGTAGAGTCCATTGTCCTTGTAGTTTCTTTGTTTTTGCGGGATGGTTTGCCAATTTTGATGTCTTTGGCTGGAAAGGTCTCGTTTTCTATAGTCTTCTGGGTCTCTAAATCCATTCCATTTCTTTATTCTACCATTCATATAATCATTTTTATCCCGTTGGTATTTCCTTTCTTTTAGGATGACTACTTCATCCTCAATTTTTTCCAGTTTTTTTACCAGAACAATTTCGTTAATCTTATATAATATATATATAATATTGTATACCACCTAGCACCTACCCGTGTTTTTTTTTTTCTTTTTCTTCTTTATACATACTACTATAGTAGCTTACTGTAGCAGTCTGCGGTGCTGCTGAGCTGACAGTGTCCAGCAGGTCCGTCATCAGTCATTACATAATAAATATATATACCTGTCCGGCTGCAGTACTAGTGATATTATATATACATATATATTGATTTCATCTCATTATCATCCAGTATATATTATCAGCAGACACAGTACGGTAGTCCACGGCTGTAGCTACCTCTGTGTCGGCACTCGGCAGTCCATCCATAATTGTATACCACCTACCCGTGGTTTTTTTTTTTTTCTTTCTTCTTTATACATACTACTATAGTAGCTTACTGTAGCAGTCTGCGGTGCTGCTGAGCTGACAGTGTCCAGCAGGTCCGTCATCAGTCATTACATAATAAATATATATACCTGTCCGGCTGCAGTGCTAGTGATATTATATATACATATATATTGATTTCATCTCATTATCATCCAGTCTATATTTTCAGCAGACACAGTACGTTAGTCCACGGCTGTAGCTACCTCTGTGTCGGCACTCGGCAGTCCATCCATAATTGTATACCACCTACCCGTGGTTTTTTTTTTTCTTTCTTCTTTATACATACTACTATAGTAGCTTACTGTAGCAGTCTGCGGTGCTGCTGAGCTGACAGTGTCCAGCAGGTCCGTCATCAGTCATTACATAATAAATATATATACCTGTCCGGCTGCAGTACTAGTGATATTATATATACATATATATTGATTTCATCTCATTATCATCCAGTCTATATTATCAGCAGACACAGTACGTTAGTCCACGGCTGTAGCTACCTCTGTGTCGGCACTCGGCAGTCCATCCATAATTGTATACCACCTACCCGTGGTTTTTTTTTTCTTTCTTCTTTATACATACTACTATAGTAGCTTACTGTAGCAGTCTGCGGTGCTGCTGAGCTGACAGTGTCCAGCAGGTCCGTCATCAGTCATTACATAATAAATATATATACCTGTCCGGCTGCAGTACTAGTGATATTATATATACATATATATTGATTTCATCTCATTATCATCCAGTCTATATTATCAGCAGACACAGTACGTTAGTCCACGGCTGTAGCTACCTCTGTGTCGGCACTCGGCAGTCCATCCATAATTGTATACCACCTACCCGTGGTTTTTTTTTTCTTTCTTCTTTATACATACTACTATAGTAGCTTACTGTAGCAGTCTGCGGTGCTGCTGAGCTGACAGTGTCCAGCAGGTCCGTCATCAGTCATTACATAATAAATATATATACCTGTCCGGCTGCAGTACTAGTGATATTATATATACATATATATTGATTTCATCTCATTATCATCCAGTCTATATTATCAGCAGACACAGTACGGTAGTCCACGGCTGTAGCTACCTCTGTGTCGGCACTCGGCAGTCCATCCATAATTGTATACCACCTACCCGTGTTTTTTTTTTTCTTTCTTCTTTATACATACTACTATAGTAGCTTACTGTAGCAGTCTGCGGTGCTGCTGAGCTGACAGTGTCCAGCAGGTCCGTCATCAGTCATTACATAATAAATATATATACCTGTCCGGCTGCAGTACTAGTGATATTATATATACATATATATTGATTTCATCTCATTATCATCCAGTCTATATTATCAGCAGACACAGTACGGTAGTCCACGGCTGTAGCTACCTCTGTGTCGGCACTCGGCAGTCCATCCATAATTGTATACCACCTACCCGTGTTTTTTTTTTTCTTTCTTCTTTATACATACTACTATAGTAGCTTACTGTAGCAGTCTGCGGTGCTGCTGAGCTGACAGTGTCCAGCAGGTCCGTCATCAGTCATTACATAATAAATATATATACCTGTCCGGCTGCAGTACTAGTGATATTATATATACATATATATTGATTTCATCTCATTATCATCCAGTCTATATTATCAGCAGACACAGTACGTTAGTCCACGGCTGTAGCTACCTCTGTGTCGGCACTCGGCAGTCCATCCATAAGTATACTAGTATCCATCCATCTCCATTGTTTACCTTAGGTGCCTTTTAGTTGTGCCTATTAAAATATGGAGAACAAAAATGTTGAGGTTCCAAAATTAGGGAAAGATCAAGATCCACTTCCACCTCGTGCTGAAGCTGCTGCCACTAGTCATGGCCGAGACGATGAAATGCCAGCAACGTCGTCTGCCAAGGCCGATGCCCAATGTCATAGTACAGAGCATGTAAAATCCAAAACACCAAATATCAGTAAAAAAAGGACTCCAAAACCTAAAATAAAATTGTCGGAGGAGAAGCGTAAACTTGCCAATATGCCATTTACCACACGGAGTGGCAAGGAACGGCTGAGGCCCTGGCCTATGTTCATGGCTAGTGGTTCAGCTTCACATGAGGATGGAAGCACTCAGCCTCTCGCTAGAAAAATGAAAAGACTCAAGATGGCAAAAGCAGTAGCACCGCAAAGAACTGTGCGTTCTTCGAAATCCCAAATCCACAAGGAGAGTCCGACTCCAATTGTGTCGGTTGCGATGCCTGACCTTCCCAACACTGGACGTGAAGAGCATGCGCCTTCCACCATTTGCACGCCCCCTGCAAGTTCTGGAAGGAGCACCCGCAGTCCAGTTCCTGATAGTCAGATTGAAGATGTCAGTGTTGAAGTACACCAGGATGAGGAGGATATGGGTGTTGCTGGCGCTGGGGAGGAAATTGACCAGGAGGATTCTGATGGTGAGGTGGTTTGTTTAAGTCAGGCACCCGGGGAGACACCTGTTGTCCGTGAGAGGAATATGGCCATTGACATGCCTGGTGAAAATACCAAAAAAATCAGCTCTTCGGTGTGGAAGTATTTCAACAGAAATGCGGACAACAGGTGTCAAGCCGTGTGTTGCCTTTGTCAAGCTGTAATAAGTAGGGGTAAGGACGTTAACCACCTCGGAACATCCTCCCTTATACGTCACCTGCAGCGCATTCATAATAAGTCAGTGACAAGTTCAAAAACTTTGGGTGACAGCGGAAGCAGTCCACTGACCAGTAAATCCCTTCCTCTTGTAACCAAGCTCACGCAAACCACCCCACCAACTCCCTCAGTGTCAATTTCCTCCTTACCCAGGAAAGCCAATAGTCCAGCAGGCAATGTTACTGGCAATTCTGACGAGTCCTCTCCTGCCTGGGATTCCTCCGATGCATCCTTGAGTGTAATGCCTACTGCTGCTGGCGCTGCTGTTGTTGCTGCTGGGAGTCGATCGTCATCCCAGAGGGGAAGTCGTAAGCCCACTTGTACTACTTCCAGTAAGCAATTGACTGTCCAACAGTCCTTTGCGAGGAAGATGAAATATCACAGCAGTCATCCTGCTGCAAAGCGGATAACTGAGGCCTTGACAACTATGTTGGTGTTAGACGTGCGTCCGGTATCCGCCGTTAGTTCACAGGGAACTAGACAATTTCTTGAGGTAGTGTGCCCCCGTTACCAAATACCATCTAGGTTCCACTTCTCTAGGCAGGCGATACCGAGAATGTACACGGACGTCAGAAAAAGACTCACCAGTGTCCTAAAAAATGCAGTTGTACCCAATGTCCACTTAACCACGGACATGTGGACAAGTGGAGCAGGGCAGGGTCAGGACTATATGACTGTGACAGCCCACTGGGTAGATGTATGGACTCCCGCCGCAAGAACAGCAGCGGCGGCACCAGTAGCAGCATCTCGCAAACGCCAACTCTTTCCTAGGCAGGCTACGCTTTGTATCACCGCTTTCCAGAATACGCACACAGCTGAAAACCTCTTACGGCAACTGAGGAAGATCATCGCGGAATGGCTTACCCCAATTGGACTCTCCTGTGGATTTGTGGCATCGGACAACGCCAGCAATATTGTGTGTGCATTAAATCTGGGCAAATTCCAGCACGTCCCATGTTTTGCACATACCTTGAATTTGGTGGTGCAGAATTTTTTAAAAAACGACAGGGGTGTGCAAGAGATGCTGTCGGTGGCCAGAAGAATTGCGGGACACTTTCGGCGTACAGGCACCACATACAGAAGACTGGAGCACCACCAAAAACAACTGAACCTGCCCTGCCATCATCTGAAGCAAGAAGTGGTAATGAGGTGGAATTCAACCCTCTATATGCTTCAGAGGTTGGAGGAGCAGCAAAAGGCCATTCAAGCCTATACAATTCAGCACGATATAGGAGGTGGAATGCACCTGTCTCAAGCGCAGTGGAGAATGATTTCAACATTGTGCAAGGTTCTGATGCCCTTTGAACTTGCCACACGTGAAGTCAGTTCAGACACTGCCAGCCTGAGTCAGGTCATTCCCCTCATCAGGCTTTTGCAGAAGAAGCTGGAGACATTGAAGGAGGAGCTAACACGGAGCGATTCCGCTAGGCATGTGGGACTTGTGGATGGAGCCCTTAATTCGCTTAACAAGGATTCACAGGTGGTCAATCTGTTGAAATCAGAGCACTACATTTTGGCCACCATGCTCGATCCTAGATTTAAAGCCTACCTTGGATCTCTCTTTCCGGCAGACACAAGTCTGCTGGGGTTCAAAGACCTGCTGGTGAGAAAATTGTCAAGTCAAGCGGAACGCGACCTGTCAACATCTCCTCCTTCACATTCTCCCGCAACTGGGGGTGCGAGGAAAAGGCTCAGAATTCCGAGCCCACCCGCTGGCGGTGATGCAGGGCAGTCTGGAGCGACTGCTGATGCTGACATCTGGTCCGGACTGAAGGACCTGACAACGATTACGGACATGTCGTCTACTGTCACTGCATATGATTCTCTCACCATTGAAAGAATGGTGGAGGATTATATGAGTGACCGCATCCAAGTAGGCACGTCACACAGTCCGTACTTATACTGGCAGGAAAAAGAGGCAATTTGGAGGCCCTTGCACAAACTGGCTTTATTCTACCTAAGTTGCCCTCCCACAAGTGTGTACTCCGAAAGAGTGTTTAGTGCCGCCGCTCACCTTGTCAGCAATCGCCGTACGAGGTTACATCCAGAAAATGTGTAGAAGATGATGTTCATTAAAACGAATTATAATCAATTCCTCCGTGGAGACATTGACCAGCAGCAATTGCCTCCACAAAGTACACAGGGAGCTGAGATGGTGGATTCCAGTGGGGACGAATTGATAATCTGTGAGGAGGGGGATATACACGGTGATATATCGGAGGATGATGATGAGGTGGACATCTTGCCTCTGTAGAGCCAGTTTGTGCAAGGAGAGATTAATTGCTTCTTTTTTGGTGGGGGTCCAAACCAACCTGTCATTTCAGTCACAGTCGTGTGGCAGACCCTGTCACTGAAATGATGGGTTGGTTAAAGTGTGCATGTCCTGTTTATACAACATAAGGGTGGGTGGGAGGGCCCAAGGACAATTCCATCTTGCACCTCTTTTTTCTTTAATTTTTCTTTGCGTCATGTGCTGTTTGGGGAGTATTTTTTGGAAGGGCCATCCTGCGTGACACTGCAGTGCCACTCCTAGATGGGCCCGGTGTTTGTGTCGGCCACTAGGGTCGCTTATCTTACTCACACAGCTACCTCATTGCGCCTCTTTTTTTCTTTGCGTCATGTGCTGTTTGGGGAGGGTTTTTTGGAAGGGCCATCCTGCGTGACACTGCAGTGCCACTCCTAGATGGGCCCGGTGTTTGTGTCGGCCACTAGGGTCGCTTATCTTACTCACACAGCTACCTCATTGCGCCTCTTTTTTTCTTTGCGTCATGTGCTGTGTGGGGAGGGTTTTTTGGAAGGGCCATCCTGCGTGACACTGCAGTGCCACTCCTAGATGGGCCCGGTGTTTGTGTCGGCCACTAGGGTCGCTTATCTTACTCACACAGCTACCTCATTGCGCCTCTTTTTTTCTTTGCGTCATGTGCTGTTTGGGGAGGGTTTTTTGGAAGGGACATCCTGCGTGACACTGCAGTGCCACTCCTAGATGGGCCCGGTGTTTGTGTCGGCCACTAGGGTCGCTTATCTTACTCACACAGCTACCTCATTGCGCCTCTTTTTTTCTTTGCGTCAAGTGCTGTTTGGGGAGGGTTTTTTGGAAGGGACATCCTGCGTGACACTGCAGTGCCACTCCTAGATGGGCCCGGTGTTTGTGTCGGCCACTAGGGTCGCTTATCTTACTCACACAGCTACCTCATTGCGCCTCTTTTTTTCTTTGCGTCATGTGCTGTTTGGGGAGGGTTTTTTGGAAGGGACATCCTGCGTGACACTGCAGTGCCACTCCTAGATGGGCCAGGTGTTTGTGTCGGCCACTAGGGTCGCTTATCTTACTCACACAGCTACCTCATTGCGCCTCTTTTTTTCTTTGCGTCATGTGCTGTTTGGGGAGGGTTTTTTGGAAGGGCCATCCTGCGTGACACTGCAGTGCCACTCCTAGATGGGCCAGGTGTTTGTGTCGGCCACTAGGGTCGCTTATCTTACTCACACAGCTACCTCATTGCGCCTCTTTTTTTCTTTGCGTCATGTGCTGTTTGGGGAGGGTTTTTTGGAAGGGCCATCCTGCGTGACACTGCAGTGCCACTCCTAGATGGGCCAGGTGTTTGTGTCGGCCACTAGGGTCGCTTAGCTTAGTCATCCAGCGACCTCGGTGCAAATTTTAGGACTCAAAATAATATTGTGAGGTGTGAGGTATTCAGAATAGACTGAAAATGAGTGGAAATTATGGTTTTTGAGGTTAATAATACTTTGGGATCAAAATGACCCCCAAATTCTATGATTTAAGCTGTTTTTTTAGTGTTTTTTTAAAAAAACACCCGAATCCAAAACACACCCGAATCCGACAAAAAAAATTCGGTGAGGTTTTGCCAAAACGCGGTCGAACCCAAAACACGGCCGCGGAACCGAACCCAAAACCAAAACACAAAACCCGAAAAATTTCAAGTGCACATCTCTATTGCAAACATGCAGGGTTACTGGCATGGACTTCTGTATAATGACGTGAAACACTGTGATTCATGTAGCCTTTGAGAATATTTCTCCTATGCTCCATGAATCGCAGTTTTAGTGCTCTGGTGGTGCGTCCCACATAGTATAAATGACAGGAACAGCGTAACAAATAAATTACAAAGTGTGAGTTGCAGTTAATGAATGATTGAATCTTAAACTCAGTTTTTAGATCTGGTGCGGATATATGTTTAATCTTGTTAACTACATAATTACATGTTGTGCATTTGTTATGATTACATCTAAAAAAAAACCATAACTTTTGGGCCCACCAGAGTTTGTTGTTCACTCAGGGCTGTATTTGCCCCTGACCTACTAAAGAAGCTGGGAGCCAGTATATTCCTCAAATTTCTGGCCTTTTTAAAAATGATTGTAGGGTTTGCAGGGAGGGTAGCATTCAGAATCGGATCAGTCATCAGTAGTTTATAATTTCGTTTAATTATACAGGAAATTTTTTTGGCTTTTACATTAAATTTAGATTTAAATGCCAAATTATAGTCATTTGTTTTCCATGTTTTCTTCTTATTATTTTGATTATTATTGTTAGTGTTAGTATTATATCCAGTTTGTTTGCTTGATTTTTAAGGGGGAGTGTCAGATACTAATATATGATCTACATGTTCATTCGTATCTCCTCCCTCAATCACTGGCTCTATCCCCTTGTTGTTAAAAATTAAATCTCTATCTAATGTTTGTGAATAGGCAATAGCCTCTTCCAGAATATTCTCAGGGTATTCACGCTCCCTCAAAGAAGTAATAAGTCCCTCAGCTTGTTCAACGAATGTACAATCCAATGTACAATTCCGTCTGATTCTGTAAAGTTGACTTTTCGGTACATTATTTAGCCAACTTTTTTTGTGATTACTCGTATAGGGAATAAAGCTGCAAGTGTCGACCGGTTTTTTATAAGTCGACACCATCAGCTTTTCCTCTACCACGTCCACCGTAACGTCTAAAAAATTAATTCGTGAAGGATGGTGTACACAAGTGAAGGACAAACCATAATCATTAGTGTTTAAAAAATCAACAAAATTAGTGATAGTGGCAGTGTCTCCCCTCCAAATAAAGAACAAATCATCAATATAGCGACAACAGAGGACCAGGTTCGCCGAGTATGGACCCTCCCAAATATAGGTCTGCTCGAGGTCACCCATATAATTATTAGCAAAACTCGGTGCGAACCTGGTCCCCATCGCCGTACCGAGTGTCTGTAAATAGTGAACGTGATCAAACAAAAAGTGATTGTGTGTTAAAATAAAATTAATAGCAGAAGCGATAAAATTGCGTTTCATCTCTGAATCCATTCCGATTTTAATGAGTGCATCATCCACAGACTGCACCCCTTTAGCGTGTGGGATATTAGTGTACAAAGCTTGTACATCACAAGTAATTAAAGTATAATCAGGGGCCCAATTATGGCCTTCCACAAGTTTAATAAATTCGGTGGTGTCTCTAATATGAGATTTCAGAGATGTCGCGCACGGTTGCAAAAAGTGATCAACATAATGGGATAAATTAGACGTCAAACTCCCAATACCAGAAATAATAGGGCACCCCGGGGGTGTGTGCAAAGATTTGTGAATTTTAGGGAGGTGATAATAAACCGGGACAATAGGGTGAGGGGGGCAGAGGAAATTATGCTCATCACGAGTAATCACACCTGTGATCTGAGCATTCTCCAGAAAAGATTTTAATTCTAACTGGTATTTAAGAGAGGGGTCTGAGGCCAATATTTGATAAAATTATTTATCTGACAGTTGACGTTTAGCCTCTCTTATATAATCACATGTGTCCTGAATCACTATCCCCCCTCCCTTGTCTGCTGGCTTAATTGTTATAGAGGTGCCATTTGCTAACTGCCTGAGGGCCTTTTGTTCTTCATTGGTTAGATTAAACAAACAGGGGTGTACTTTGCTATTGCAGAGTATCCGAAAATCATTTAGGGATTTGGTGTAAAAGGTTTCTATTGCACTAGTTCTATGTTGTAGAGGATAAAATTGGGATTTATTCTTAAACAAAGCTTGTGAGGTATTATTGATGTCAAAAATCGGGGCTTCCACTGGATTTTGAATGTCCTCCCTTGCACTTTCCAAAAGTAACTCATTGAGTATATTCAGGCCTGATTGATCATCTTGGTCCAATATAACATATGTATCGAATCCTGAATCCTTAGTAGTGCAAGCAAAAAATCTTTTCCTGCATAGGCTCCTAACGTACCTGTTAAGTTCTATAAAAGTTCAAAGAAGTTGGGTTTAGAGGTAGGGGCAAAGTTCATACCTTTAGCCAATACCCTACTTTCTAAATTAGTAAGGGGTTTGGAGGAGAGATTAAAGACAGCATCAGCGCCTAATAAAAGCGCTGGTTCTTTCTTTCTCTTCCTCTGTCCCCCTCGTCGCCCTCTTCTAGTTCTCTTGCTCTTTTTGGAGTCCCTGATAGTGGTTCATACCTGTTTTGATGTTGAAAGTGGGGAGAAGGGGCGTGATCCCTTGGTCTCTTGTTGTAATCTAAAAAAGACTCTTTTGCTTCTTGACTATGATTGGTATTATTATAATTGGCGTAACGTTTGTTATCCCACCTTTTATGGCGGACTTCCCTCCATCCAAGTGACAGTGATTGGTGTGAATAGAATTTTCTCATGGAGTTTCTCCCACGATTGGGATAATGTTCGATTGAACTTGGGGAATGGTATTCTTCCCTATCTCTATTCTCTGTCCTCACCCTATATTGAGGCTTCCCCTGTTTAGGTTTAGCAGAGATCTTAGAGATATCATTTCTACAGGTTTTGGAGAAACTTCTCACACAGTCAGATTGATAGTCAAGTAGATCTCTGGAAAACTTTTTTTCTTTTCGATCAATAGTTTCTCTCTCAAATTCTTCTACTCTCCTATTAACCACCGATTCCCTTTCTTTATAATAGGGCTCCTCCTTATGTTTCCCTATTTGTTCCTGCACACTCTTAATCTCCTTCTCAATTTCTAAAAGTTTAGATTCCCTATAATCAATCAAAAGCTGCATTAAGGCAAAAGAACATTTATCTAAAACATTTTCCCATTTTGTCCTTAAATCAGGGTTATCCTGAAAAGAGAGATTCTTAAAGATTCGTAGACCACGAGGAATTTTATTGTTCTCTATATATTTGGTGAGTGAGGTCTTATCCCACCAATGTCTACATTCTGCTTTAAGCAGTTCCTCGAGTCTATTAGAATCCTGAAGAAACTCATCATAAAGAGAATTCTCTTTTTTCTTATAAACATTTTCAGATGTATATTTTTTCAATATTTCATGTCTACGTTGAATTCTGTCCGCATAGCAATTAACATTCATATTAAAATTAAAAAGCACACAGTACTGCCCTGCTGCCCAAAAACCTCAGGCAATTGGGTTACAAACAGAAAAAAGAATAGAGGTAATGGTGGCGCTGGCAGGCCTGTGTGTGTGTGCACCCTGGGATTAGCTGCCACCTGGTAAGGAGGTAGCCGGCCTCCTCAAGAACAAAACAATTATGGAAAATTACCAGGTGGGCGCTCAATACCAATTGATGGACACAATGATAAAAATAAACCAATTTATTACATAAATTAACAACATATAACACATAAAAATAAACAAGACCACAATGCAGTAATCATATAAAACTGAGGTTCCGGAAACCTCTAATTAGAACAATATTAAAAACTAATTAAATGTACTCAGAAGGCAGTCGCAATACCTAAGTATTTAAGAGATAATTCTCTGATAGCTTTTAGTTGTGTTTAATTACTTGCCCAGATGTAGGAAACACAAAAATACTTTGGCACATTCGTGCATATAGGTGTCCTCAGAATATATATTCAATTCCGATTAGGAAAGAGTTCATCACTTGCCAATTTTAATAGATGTGTGAGCGGTGCAAAAATTGAGAGTTGAAAAATAGCTGTTACTCACAGACTGGACAGTTTTTCCTTTACTGTACCGCAATAGTGTCGATGTATGTGGCCGCTTTCTATCACCCTGTGCACGGGTGAGACATCCGTCAGCGGCAGGACTCGTCAGCGGCGTAGTCCGTCTATAGCGTCGGCGGAAAGCCGCTCTCTCCTCCGGCAAACTGTGAGTGCACCGATGCAGCGTTCTCCACCCCCAGTGCTGGTGGAATAGTGCTCACCAGAGTAGGACACAGGGCGTTCCCGGTACGGTCCAGGGGATTGAGTAAAGCAGTCACGCTGGAGAAATAACAAATGCCGGCAATTGTTTGGATGAACTAGTAGGAGGATACACTTCAATTCTTGTGGGCAATGAGGTATTGGGGCTCCTTTTCTCTGTACCCTCAACGCGTTTCTCCACACCCCAGGCGGCTTCTTCAAGAGGCAGAGTGTTCTACTCAGAGCATTGGTTCTCACTCCTTTATACCTTGTCAATTCTTAATTAGTGAGAACAGATGTGTATAAAATTTCAACAGGTGCATTCTCATTTGCACTTTCATATGGTAATGTTCAGCTTAGAGTACTAAACGTGGTCCATAATAGGTAATAGCAACAACAATAATTAACATTTAAAAGAACTGAATAATAACATGCTCATATATGTTTTAATTAATCATAAACACTGACAAATCTATTTGCGATGCGGACAGAATTAGATACTTTATAATTTTCAATCATGAAACTGTATAATTAATTAATTTTAATAAAAAGCAAGATCATATCACTACATTCTTTGTCACATATTAATTTCTAAATTAGACAGATCGCTCATGATTAGATTAGTTTTATATTTATTTTTATTTCTATTTTTATTTCTATTTATATTTTTATTGTTACATATAAATAACTAAATAAATATGGTGCAAAAATCTAAAACTCTATATCTCTACATATACGTTCACAATATATTTTTTGGTCTAAACAAAGTGGAGAGCTCTGTCACTACATAGTTCTTACTGAAACACATATTTTTTAGGGCTTTCCCATAGATTAATCTAAATAATTTCCCACTAGGGCAGCCCAATTGGAGGGTGCATAGATAATCGTATAAACTGTCATATAGACTGGTGCCTAGGAGCGCGAGCAGACCTGGGAAACTGACATATCGCTAGCAATATAGAGAAAATGTCAGGTCCACTCGCGTACGTAGGCACAGTCAACCATACATTCTATTCCACCAGAGGCTCCCCCTCTAAAAAGGAGTTTAATTCTGCACTTACTGCCACTAGACAGCTGGTGGAGCGCACTATTGGGGTCCTGAAGGGCAGATTCCGTGTGCTCCACTGCACTGGTGGCGACCTCATGTATTGACCGGAAATGGTGAGTAAAATTGTTGTCCTGTGTACCACCCTGCACAATATTGCTGTGAGGAGTCGCCTGAGCTTCCTCAATCCGAGGAATTGACCAGTGAGGATGAGGAGCCAGGGGTTGGGCGGTCATTTGTTGGTGGCATGGAGGCACAAATGTGGCCATGCTTTAAGGGCAAAAATTGTTCAACAGTATTTCAGGTATGGTTATGGTATGATACCAGTATACATTACATAATTTTAATATTGTGTTAAATGTGGTAACGTGTAGCTTAGAGGTGAGCCAATTAAAAATTAAATATGACAATCATTTGACTAACATGACTTGTCTTAAAGTGTGTTGTGTATGTTTGTATTAGTTTCCTAAGTGACTGTGAAACTGAGTCATCTGTAATTGTTGCTGGGACATTATGTTTAGATTTTTGTGATAAATTTAATATAAATGTGATTTTCATTATGCTTGCTTATCGGAATTCAGATAACTTCAATATATTATTATAGCTTTGTGAGTGTTTCTCATTTACTTATTTATGAATATTACTTTTCTCCTTGTATTTTCTTCCCCACCATTGTTGCTGCTATGTTTTCAAATAAACACCAACCCATCTGACCTCAATAACTCAACACTGTGCCTTTGCTTAGCTGATTGGTCACTCCAAGTGTGGTGAGTTTACTGTCTCACTCTCTGACTCACTCTGTCTCTCTCTTTATCTCTTTCTCGATCTCTGTGTGTATATAGATCTTTTTTATATATATATATATATATATATATATATCTGTCTCTATGTATATCTCTATAGATATCTGGATATATATCTCTGTATATATAATTTTTTTAAATTAAATTTAATCTCTGATTTTGTATTTATAGTTTACAAAAGTTACAATAATTCAAAACAGCCTTGAATGTGTCTGACTAGACCTTTGGTTTTTGTTTTTTTTATGTGAAAGCTGCGAATATTCGCTTGTGCGAACATAAGGTACTCAATGAAATAATGTCCAAAATATGTCACTATACTCAGATTAATAAAGTTGATCAATAAACATGACACCTTCACATTTGGACCAATCAACTGTTAGCACACACTATAAATATATGCCTATGTAAGGAAAACGCCATTGGCACCATGCGAGCAGCCGCTTTTAGCACACGGGAGCTGCGGGTGCTCACAGCAGTAATGGACTGCCGCATAGGCCGCGCGGGGCCCTACGTACCCAACTCACGTAAGCGTGCGGCCTACGTGGAGGTCCGAAGAGTCCTGCAGGCACAAGGCGGACCATAGTCCAACTAGAGCGGCGGTGGTCATCTAATTATTTCACTTGCGATTCTGTGAGGAGACCTGCAAAACATGAACTGTGTGTGCCCCCGAGGACCGAGTTTGAGGTTTGAGAACCTCTGAGTTAGACGATCATGACAAAACATATGAAATCAAACATTTCATTAATTGTGAAACTTCTTATGTAATCTACATGTTGATCTGTAGTTGTAATAAAAAATATATAGGTCGTACCACTCGTACCCTAAAAACTCGCTTTTTAGAATATCGCAGAAATATTTTGAAAAAGGTTCAGACCCATAGCGTACCGAAACACTTCAGTGATCACCATCAAGGGAACCCAGCGTGTCTGAAATTGATAGGTATAGAACACATTCCAAAGACCCTACGAGGAGGAGATAGATATAAAAAGTTATGTGTACAAGAGGCTTTATGGATGTTTAAGATGAACAGTATATTTCCGGAAGGACTTAACGAGTCAGTAGAACTGAATATGCTAATTTGATATAGTTCTGAAATCCTTCTTCCAAAGCCTCTTTGTTTATTATTTAAATAGGATAACCCTCCTTTTTCTCTTAATATTCATATCAGAGTTTTATGTCTATTATTTAATATGTCGGGACCCTATAGTGAGATAAATTGCTGTTAATACTATCAAGAGGGTGCAATATATAGTACGTTCCAATCTGCTATTGTTGGTAACAGTGTGATTATGTTCTAAAATCCTTACAATCCAATATTATGTTTAATACAAAATTATCTGTGTATATTCACTATATTTATTTTGCTGGGCCTAGTACTGGATAAAAGTATGTTAAAATCTTAAACCTACTCCAAGTAGATTGTTATTAGCCTTAGTGTCGATAGGCTGTTCTCAAGCGTTTATGTGCCTCGATACAACACAACATTTACTATTGACATTAGCGCGACTATGCACTCCAAACACCAGGAAGGAAGGCACTGATGCGTGTCAGAGGAGGCGAGTCACGTGACCGGACCATCTGATCTGGTTGCAGGGACGCGCCTCTTCAGTTGCCTAGTTACGGCTTTACCTCATGCCCGGACTACGTAAGCGCCATGAGCGCCAGCGCGTCATAGGAGGCGAGTCGCGTGTCCCGAACATTTGACCTGGGTACACGGACCCGCCTCTCCAGTTGCCTAGTTATGGCCCCACTCTATGCCCAGACCACAGAAGTGATATGAGCGCCAGCGAGACATCAGGCATAGTAACACTATAAGTGAGTTACTCCCTATTCCTGTCTAGCCTGTGGTGCGAGTCACAGTGAAATCGAGCACGTGACCGCCCCGGGATTATTTGATCTTTATATAACTTGTGGAATGGAGGTTCTGCATCATGTTGCTATGCAACAGTGCTATTTGACCCAGGAATTGTTCTTGTTCCATAGATACAGTCACATGATCGCTTTTGTCATCCAACCCGGAAGTAGTTTGCAAAAAAGTATTTTTAACATAAAACCACATTTAAAATTTTATATATCTGTGAAGAGTCTGCATTTTATTTTTATTAGTATAGTTTATGTCCATGTATATATATGTTTTGTGGAGAAAGGGAGCTAATTGAGATGAATGGATTGAACAAGTGCGGGCTTATTAGCAGCCATTAAGGGTATAAATATGAAGCTTTTAACACTGCCAGATCACCTTTGAATAAGCTGCAGGTTCTGCAGCGAAACGCGTCAGGTGTTATTCCAGATTGTCCACCACTCTTTTGGGCACTGCTCTTGCCATATCCGGACCTTTATTGGACTTCCACAACCTTGTGCAGACGCAATTTTGATGAATATCATCACCAACTGGCACCACTATCCATCTACTCAGCACTAAGGTACCGCAAATCTGGTGAGGATTCAGGTCCCCAGCGACCCTACCCAACCAAAAGGGACTTCATTTCTGGGACTTCTTCCTCCAGCGGCTTTCACAGTGGTAATTTTATCAAAGGACATCAGCCCTCCAGTTATTCATCTGCACTCATTTATTACATAGTCCAACAAAATGAAGGAACGGACATCATCACCATAGCAGCCTTTGTGGTGGTTCTGGTTGTTTTCAACTTTTTAATCAATTTTCAGTATACTATTTGTATTGTCAATTGTTTTATTAAATTTAATGTTTTTCCACCTTCAATCCATTCATCTCCACAAGCTTTTTTAAGGTACATTTATTTATTTTTTTACCATAAATTTTTTATTGAAGCAATACATGTTATACATACATAAATGTTCCATATGTTTCAAGTCTTTGGTAGTAGGGTATTATAAGGAAATAGAACAAGAAAGTATAGTTGAGTCCTTAATCAAGGGATATATCTGTTATAAGCAATCAATAGCATCACAATTGTAAGTAACATGACCTCTGAAGATCATCTGATTTACGGATCTGAAATTCAACTCAGTCGACTGACCCATATATATATTTTCGAACATAAGAAAAGAAAGAAATTAAAATAATAAGAAAAAAAAAATATATACACATACGTATATATACACATATGTGTAATGCCCGTGCCGTACCCGATTTCCCGCCCACAGTGCCCCGTATGTCAATTAACTTTTAAAGCACAATTGGCGGATCTCCCGCAGCCATTCTAGTTAGAAACCATTCTGTGTTGGACAACGAGTCGTGGAGCTGTTTCCTAACCGTCGTTGTCAAGGTCATTCTATAACTCTCCCAAACCTCAAAGAAATTGTGTATCGGTGTCTTTTTTCCAGCAGGACACTTATCCATTCCATCCTAAAAAGGTAGAATAATTTGGCTTTAAATAATGATAGAGTTGGTGGATCCTTCGCTATCCACACCTGCAGGATGGCTTTTCTAGCCGCCAAACTGACTGCCAGCAACAGTTTTTTACTGCCCAAAGAGAGGCGCTGATTCGGTGGTATAATACCAAAGAGCGCCCACTCCGGAGACAACCACCAATAATTTACCAGATTGGCCGTCAAGTAGTTTCGTATCTGAATCCAAAACTGTCTGATTAAAGGACATGTCCACAGGCAGTGAAGCATATCCGCCTGAGGAGTGCCACATTTCCAACATGCATGTGTGTCAGCAAGTCCTATCAAGTGTCGTCTATGGGGCGATAGATAAGTCCTATGCAAAATATTGAGAGACATTTCTTTATATCTAGAAGAGGGAAATAATTTGTAGGTTTTAACATGTGCCGCCATTATGTCTGTAATTTCAACATTCGGGAGACAATCCCTCCAAGACATAACACCTCCCGAACCCCTCGAGTAATCTAGGACGTTCCGAAAGCACCCATACGCAGTCGAGATTGCCTTCTTAACCCTAGGGGTTTGTTTCAACATTTTATCCATCGGATTATCCCAGTCCCCAGGTGAAAAACATCTAATAGTGGACGAAATATAGCGTTGAGCCAAAAGAAAGGCCACAGGAAAGGCCCTCAGAGTTGGGTATTTAGTAGTGGCCTCCTGGAACGTGAGCGGCCTCGAGCCCCTCATGTCCACCAAATCACCAATCTTGGACCCCCCCCCCCCCCCCCCAGCCTCCATATATTAAATGGGTAGTGTGCTTTACCCTCTTGGAAGTCAGGATTAGCCATTAACGGAAGGTGTAATGACCTGTGGGCATTTAAATTTAGTTTATGTCGCATTTCTTTCCATAGTTTTTTTTATGTTCCACAGTAAGGGTTTCCCCTCAGCTCCTCGGACACCTCCCGATCATGCAGATGCAGAAATGTAATGAGATCCCCCTCCTGTATAAATTCTCTATCTATGTCTGTATTTGTGTATGTGTTATCATTTTGCATCCAGTCATGTAGGTAACGGAGTTGGGCCGCCTGGGAGTACCAGAGGACATTAGGTAAGTTAATTCCCCCATTCCCTACAGTCTGCTGTAATTTGATTAACGCTATGCGCGGTCTCCCTCCCTGCGAGATGAATCTCCTAAAGAGAAAGTTGAGACGTTGAACGTCTTTAGGTAGAAGTGTGTGTGGCATGGCTTGAATGAAGTACATCAGACGGGGGAATGAAATCATCTTGATCAAGCTAGCCCTCCCCAAATATGATAAAGGCATAGATTTCCAAGTCTCGAGTTCTGTTTCAATTGTTCGGATGGCCGAGGTAAAATTTAGGGCGTATAATCGCTGAGGCTTTCTCGATATTCGAATCCCCAAATATGTTATGTGATCTGAACTCCATTGTAATGGTAGATTCATCGCCCCCTGCTTCAAAAATGAACCATTTCCCAGTCTGAGTGCCACCGATTTTGCCCAGTTAACGTTGAAGCCTGAAACTTGACCATAAGCCTGTAGTAGATTAAATATATGGGTCAGTGAAGCCTCCGGATCAGAGATATATAGCAGAAGATCATCGGCAAAAGCAGTAAGTTTTAGGTTTCTTCGACCAACCTGGATTCCTTGAAACTGATTATCATTTAACAGCAAGCGATGTAAGGGATCTATGGCTAGATTGAACAGCAGGGGAGATAAGGGGCAACCCTGTCGCGTGCCACGATGCATCACCACCGGGCTGCTCATATAGCCATTAAGCAAAAGGGAGGTCGAGGGAGAATCATATAGGTAGCGAATAATTTCAATAAAGTCTTGATGGAACAGTCTACCTTCTAGGACCTTGAATAGATGGGGCCAGAATACTGTGTCGAAGGCCTTGGTGGTGTCTAAACTGAGGAGTATATTTCTGGATTGGGGCGATTGAGCAGACGCTACAACTGCCGCGATCGCCGCCCTAATTCCTTTAACCGAATGAGTATTGCGAACAAAGCCAAGTTGGTGGTTAGTTAAAGTGTGGGGGAGAATCACTTGTAGCCGGTCTGCTAGAATCTTAGTAAATAGTTTTATGTCGGTATTTAGCAACGTAATTGGCCTATAAGAGGACACCAATTGTGGGTCATGCGCAGGTTTAGGGATTAAAATAGTATGCGCTGTCGTGAAATGGTGGAAGGGGGAACGATGTTGTAAAAGACTATTGAACACTTCTAGCAGAGTCGGAACCAAATGGGGCTGGAGGATTTTGTAAAATTCATTAGAGAGGCCGTCCGGGCCTGGAGACTTGTGTAACTTTAGTTTGGACATTGCTGAGACCAATTCGTCTTCTGTAATAGTTCTCACTAGTAGATCCGACTGTGCAGTCGTGATTGGTGGTAATAAAGTATCTGGTAGGAGTGTGGTGTGGCCGGATTCGTTGAAGGGGAGATCAGAGTATAGGTCAGCAAAGTAAGATTCAAAATGATCTAATTTGGCCGGGGAGTTGGTAAGGAGTTGTCCCGAGGCTCGGTGTCTAACCGCTGTTATGAATTTGCGTGTCGTTTTTTTCCTAGCCATGGTTGCCAGTAGTCTACCGGATTTATTACCCCATCTGTAGTATTTGTGGGAAGAAAATACCACATCACGTTTTGCTTGCGCTAGTAAGTGGTCGTTTAAGAGTTGTTTAGCCTGTAAATAAAGCCGCAAGGACTCCTCAGTCTGTAGGGTAAGGTGGCGTTGCATTGTATCAGTTAATTCTGAGTGTAAGGTGGTATAAATCGCTAAGTTTTTCTTTTTCAATCTATGAACATACTCAATAATTTGACCCCTTAAGACTGCTTTTGCCGCACCCCAAAAAGTGTTCGGGCGGTCCCAATGCTCTAAGTTATCGTCTAAATAGTTGGCCCAACTTGTTATCAAAAATTTTCTAAAATCATCACAGTTATAGAGATAGCTTGGGAATCTCCAAATCCTAGAGCCCCCTGACTGAAGAGTTCTTTGCAGCGTCAATGTCACAGGAGCATGGTCTGATATCAGAATGTTGTGTATATCAGCTTTCATGACTCGCGTCACTAGGGAATCTGCAACCAATATGGAGTCAATCCTGGACCAGGAGCTGTGAACCCCGGAAAAGAAAGTAAATGATCTGTCAGAGGGATTGAGGAGACGCCAAACATCAGTAAGCTGAAGGGAGGTTTTCAGTGTTTGGAGATGTGTCCAAGAAGGGGAACCGGAAGTGCGTGGGATAGAGCGTTTATCAATAGTGGGATCATCAACTGTGTTCCAGTCACCTCCCAGGATAAGCTGAGAATTATCGCGTTGAAGCAGTTGAGAGCTAATTTCTTGGAAAAAGGTAGCTGTCTCGCCATTTGGTGCGTATACGTTAACCAGTGTGTATTTGTTACCCCAAATTTCTACATCCAAAATTAAATAACGTCCCTCCGGGTCAGCTACAGAGTTTAAAACAGTATAGTGTAGGTGTTTGCTAAATAGAATCGCCACCCCCCTAGTCTTCCTCGTGTTATCTGCAGAAACACATCTATCTAACCACGGTGCCCGAAGAGCAGAGGAGTCGCCCGCCATCCAGTGGGTTTCTTGGAGAAATATAATTTGAGGTCTAAACTGCTTCAGGTGTGTGACAACCCGCTTACGTTTTATCGGGGAGTTAAGGCCGCCCACATTCCAGGATATAATTTTAAAACAAGAATCTGCATTAGAGGTCTCTATCCTAGGATCCGTCATTGTCTATCAACCCACACCCACCCTAGGGTGATACTCCAGCGGAACTATCAGGTCACATCGTCATCCCCCTCCTTCCCAGCGAGCGGAGAGGAATAGACGAAACCACACAATGCCATTGAGCCCAGGAGCAGCTCGGGCGAGGAAGGCACGGCACGGGCAGAACAAAAAAGAATTAAATAAAAAAAACTCACATTGCTTCACATAACATTTTTCATTTTTTCCAAACCAAACTAAAAACCACGCAAGTGCTAAACCCTCCGGTAGCACTGGCGAGAAACCTATCGAAAAATATATGCAGCATTAGAATTCAAGCTGAGTAGCCTGTGAAGAGACCCAATGTCTCTCTCGTGTGGAGTTTAAACAGACTCTGACACAGGGTATTTAACAACATAACATTTAGTCTTGTTGTGGTGGATTCACCGGGTTCAACGTGTGTGTAACATGGGAGTGTGCAGTGGCGGGATCAGCAAAAATCAATGTGCGACCATTGTCATGTATGCGTAATTTAGCTGGATACATCAGTGCGAATCTGGTATTACTCTCATGTAGTATTTTACAAACATCCGAGAACTCCCTTCTCTTTTGTGCAACAGAGGCCGAGAAATCTTGGAAAATCAAAACACGTTTTCCCTGCACTACCATTTGCGGGAGTTTACGATAAGAGCGCAGCACATGTTACTTCATACGAAAGTCCATGAATTTCGCAATGACGGGCCTAGGCTTGTTTTCAACATCTGGTCGGATAGGTTAAATTCTATGCACCCTTTCTATGTGCGATAGAAATGGGGCGTCTGTGATTCCCAAGGCCTGAAATATATCAGACGTCACAAAATCTGACAACTGCCTGTCTTTAACTGATTCGGGGATGCCCACAAATCGTAGATTCGATCTTCTGTCCCTGTTTTCAAGCTCGTCTATTTTTGCCTGTAAGGTTTTAAGAGAGGAATCATGGGTGTCAGTGGAGCGCTGGAGTGTGTGTATCTGATCTTCCCCATCGCTAACCCGCTGTTCTAGTGAGTTGATCCGTGAGGTGTTATGGTCAATTTTTGTAAGTGTCGAATCAAGTAGTGTCTGTATCTGTTCAAGCCTTTTGTCAATTAAAGGGATATTCTCAAGTTTCTTGTCAATTTGGTGCATGAGGAGCCGAGAGAGCTCCTGGGCCATATGCATCAATGAGGGTTGATCAGGAAGCGTCTCCACTTCCAGAGTTTGGTCACGGGAGTTCCCCGCCTCTGGGGGCGAGGGGGGGTTAGGCTTCACCGCCGTGTTTTTGGATTTACTCATTCTTGTAGTGACTGAGGGCTGGGAAGATCTAACCGCTGGAGTTTTATGGACGAATTTGTCCATCCCCCGGTCCGTAGACCTTTAACTGTAACAAACTAGGGACTTCTATACCAACACACTACTGTATATGATAATAAGACACCTCACGGAAAGGTTTGAGTCAGATGATATGTCTGAGCTACTCAGCAGAAAAAAAAAACAGCAAAATTTAAGTAAACATTACTTTACACATAGTACAGATGTCGGTAAGAGGCATCAACTCGGTATGGTATACAAGTAGAAGCGTTACCGAGGCGGTGCACTTTGAAACCTCCAGATTAAAGCAGATGACAGAGCAAAACAATATTCAAACTATTGAGAAATATTTCAAATTTCCCCAAGTAAGGTGCTTTGTAAAAGGTAACAGTAGATTAATATAACCAGTTAGGCACCCTAACATTGGGTAGCCACCAGGTGGCGATATAACCTTAAAAGTTCCTGCTCAGGGAGAGCAGAGGCTTCAATAAGCAGATATACCAGTGACTTTTAAGGTAGTTACATATCTTCTTACTACTTACAGTGTTGACGGTGGGTAGACAGGAACAGAAAAAAGGAGAAAAAGAAAGGGGAGAGTTTAGCAAGAAACAGAAAAAAGAATAAAAGAGAGGCCTGGATTTCTTCACCCCCAGACAGACGAGCCTAAGCGGAAGGGAGAGGTTGTGCAGTCTGTTGAGGATAGGTATAGGGAAGTGCAGGAGAGGTTAGGAAGAGGAGTGTATTGAGCTGATATCACCCTTTGTAAAGGGGGGCTGTATAAGCTTCCCCTGTAAAAATGCAGTCTGGTAGTACGACCACGCAGCCAGTGTCCAGCAACCAGCAAGACTCCTCAGCAGCCACTCTCTCTTAGGGTAGCGTTCCCCACTTCAGAGTGTGTCCAAGGGCACTTCCTCACCTCTTGTTCCAGCCACTCACGAAGGGCCAGTCAATCCGACACAGGGCCTATCCCTGCACCCACCACCGTCGCACTGCACCCCGATTCAGGAGTCCAGATGGTTAACCAGGACCAGGGGGCAGGATAGGGAACTCAACACCCCGGACTTCAAGGAAAACAGCGGTCATCCGACAGATGGTATTCGGACACCGTGCAGCATGCCCTCCCTCCGCCTCCTCTGGTAGATGTCTCCCAGGATCCTCCGGCAATGCCTGACAGCGACTGCGCTCCCTGCCGCGTCACCCAGCTCTGTCCTAGGGCACCCCGACATAGACCCCACAGCAGGGGGGGAATCAAATCAGTGTCCTCCGCACCCGGGGCCGTCTTCGGTTCAGCACCACTCCGTCGCCAGTCGAGTCTTGACCCGCCGCTCGTTCCCGTTTCCCGGCACTGCCGCACAGCCTCGGAGTCAGGTGCGGGAGGGGGAGCCGAGTCAATGTCCTCCGCTCCAGGGGTCTCCTCCGGGTCAGCGCCACTCCGCCGCCAGCCAAAGCCCGTCCTATCGTTCAGTCCCGTCTCCGATCACTGCCGCACAGCCTTAAGAGCAGCAGCAAGGGGGACACGGGGGGGGGGGGCTTCTCCTCACGTCTAGGGGCAGCAGGGGCCAGCGAGCATCAGGGAGCAGAGGCCACAGCCCCGCCAGCAGCACACAGAGCCTTCGCACTGCCTCCCAACGGATGGGATAACCACAGAGGGCCGTAGGTAAGGTGTTAAACCCTCGTGTGCAGGTGGGGATGAGTGCTACCAGGCCTCCAGTTTTTCGCGCCAGGCGTCACACCGGCGGTCATGTAGGCCGTCTCTTTGAAGGCCAAACTACGGGGGCATACAGTCACGCTCCTACCCCTGCAGGGTCTTTCCAGGCTCCCTCTGTTGTAGGGATATTAGTAGAGGGTTTATCAAAAAGATAGGTGCCGGAGAGCAGGGGATGTTGGTGGATTTTCCACCTGCAGGCTGGAGCTCAGCTAAAAAGCAGCCATGCTGGATGGCCCGCCCACCGGAAGTTCCTTTAAGGTACATTTATACAAAAATGTATTATATATTTCTCATTTAAGCGCTGCTATCCTTTTCTTTGTTTGTTCATATTCAGTATACAGGACTGACTAACCCTGTCTTTATAGCAGCAGCTAAATTAGAACAGCACCCCATCTTTGCACCTGAATTTAACCTAGGTTAAACACTTTTTTTGCTTCAATGTAACGACAGTGGCTTACATAAACCAACAGGGCAGAATGAAGAGCAGAGCTGCAATGTCAGAGGTAACAAGAATCATCCTCTGAGCAGAAAAACACGCTTTGGCGCTGTCAGCAATCTTCATTCCGGGAGTAGACAACTGGGAAGCGGACTTCCTCAGCAGACACGATCTCCATCCAGGGGATTGGGGTCTCCATCCGGTGGTTTTCAAGGAGGTAACAGTTATTTGGGGTGTACCCCAAATAGACATGATGGCCTCTCCTCTCAACAAGAAGCTTCGGCGATATTGTTCCAGGTCGAGGGACCCGCAAGCAGTGGTGGTGGACGCCCTAGTGACTCCGTGGGTATTCCAGTCAGTGTACGTGTTTCCACCACACCCACTTATTCCAAGAGTGCTAAAGCTCATAAGGAGATCAAGGGTTCCAGCAATCCTCATTGCTCCAGACTGGCCAAGAAGGTCTTGGTACGCGGATCTTCTGGATCTACTGCTAGAAAAGCCAAGGCCTCTTCCTCTTCAGGAGGACCTGCTGCAGCAGGGGCCGTTCGCGTATCAAGACTTACCAGAGCTACGTTTGACGGCATGGAGGTTGATCGTCAGATACAAGCTTGGAGGGGCATTCTGAACAAGGTTATTCCTGCCCTGATACAGGCTAGGAAAGCAGTAACGTCTAAACAGTACCATCGTATTTGGAAAAAATATGTATCTTGGTGTGAGTCCAAGAAGTTTCCTACAGTGGAGTTTCAACTGGGACGGTTTCTCCTCTTCCTGCAAGCAGGCGTGGATATGGGCCTGAGGTTGGGATCTGTAAAGGTCCCAATTTCGTCCCTATCCATTTTCTTCCAGAAACAATTGGCTGCCCTCCCTGAGGTTCAGACTTTTTTGAAGGGAGTTCTGCACATCCAACCTCAATTTGTACTGCCTACAGCACCCAGGGATCTTAACGTGGTGTTGCAGTTCCTCCAGTCGGACTGGTTTGAGCCTCTACTGGAGGTTGAGGTCAAGTTTCTCACGTGGAAGGCTGTCACTTTGTTGGCCTTAGCTTCTGCTAGACATGTGTTGGAGTTGGGGGCTTTGTCCTGTAAAACCACATACTTGATCTTCCATGAAGATAGAGCTGAGCTCCGGACGCGTCCGCAGTTTCTTTGAAAGGTTGTGTCGGCATTTCATATCAACCAACCTATTGTGGTGCCAGTTGCGACTGACTCCTCAGTCTCATCAAAGTCCTTAGATGTTGTAAGGGCTCTAAAGATCTATGTGAGGAGGACTTCTCATCACAGAAAATCGGACTCTCTGTTTGTTCTGTATGATCCCAGGAAAATTGGGTGTCCTGCTTCTAAGCAGACGATTTCTCGCTGAATCAGGTTCACTATCCAGCATGCGTATTCTACGGCAGGCTTGCCGTATCCTACGTCTGTTAAGGCCCACTCTACTTGTAAGGTGGGTTCTTTCTGGGCGGCTGCCCGGGGTGTCTCTGCTTTACAACTCTGCCGAGCGGCTACTTGGTCGGGGTCGAACACATTTGCAAAGTTCTACAAGTTCGATACTTTGGCCTCTGAGGACCTTAAGTTTGGTCAATCAGTTCTGCAGGAGCCTCCATGCTTTCCCTCCCGTTCTGGGAGATTTGGTACATCCCCATGGTACTAATGTGGACCCCAGCATCCTCTAGGACGTAAAAGAAAATAGGATTTTTATTACCTACTGGTAAATCCTTTTCTCGTAGTCCATAGAGGATGCTGGGCACCCGCCCAGCGCTTCGTTTTCCTGCAGTGGTTATTTGGTTCAGTACAACTTTTTGTTTAGTTACGTACTGCATTGTTACTTGGTAAGTAATGTTTCAGTGGTTGCTGAGTTTCAAGCTGGTTAGCTTGTTTTGCCTTGTGTGTGAGCTGGTATGAATCTCACCACTATCTGTGTTAAATCCTTCTCTTGAAGATGTCCGTCTCCTCGGGCACAGTTTCTAGAATAATAAACTCTAAAAAACAACTTTACTATAGAATATCTGGAGAGCTCCCCTAGCTGTGAGCCGCTCCTCCGGTCACATTTTCTAAACTGAGTCTGGTAAGAGGGGCATAGAGGGAGGAGCCAGCCCACACTCTCAAACTCTTAAAGTGCCAATGGCTCCTAGTGGACCCATCTATACCCCATGGTACTAATAAGGACCCCAGCATCCTCTACGGACGACGAGAAAAGGATTTACCGATAGGTAATTAAAATCCTATTTTTACAGGCAGGCTGCTGGCAACAGTCTCCATGCTTCGTGGGACTTAGGGTGGGGGGAGTAGGATCCAACCCTTGAGGTTAATGGCCCCTATCTCCACTGACGGGACACTGAGCTCCTGAGGGTGATAATCGTTAGCCGCCTGAGGTGACCGCTCACTCCCGAAGCATGTCGCCACCCCCTAACAGAGCCAGAAGAAAGAAGAGTGGTGAATCTGATGCTGGAGTCCCGGTAAGCAGGTCCCCGGCGGGAATGGCGGCACAAGGGTGGGAGTGCAGCTCTGAGAGGCTGCGCTCCGGAAGGCTCAGCGGCACACAGTGTATGGCGCTGTGAGGGGCGTCCTGGGCCAGCGCGATACCCTACACTGTATAAAAATAGCTTTAAAGTTCTAACCCACTGTTTGCTACAAAAATTACCTCAGGCCAGTATAATCTCTAAGTGCGGGAAGACGCGCCATTACAGGGGCGGAGCTTCTCCTCAGAGCGGATCCAGCACTAACCAGTGCCATTTTCTCCCTGCAGACACACGCTGACAGGGAACGCTGTCCTCTACATAACTACACTGAGATAAAAGGTGTTATAAAATGGGGGAGTGATATTATGTTCTAGCTGCCCTGTTAAGGTTACGCTAGTCGGCGGGGTTTTCATCTTTATATAAGCCTATAAGGGCGCGCTGTGGCTGGCTTCTTGTGCTCTGTGACTCTCTGAAGATATTTTGGGGAGGGAAACTGTGTTGACATTTTCCTATGTATGTGTAATCCATTTTACCATGTTTAAGGGACTTTGTCCTGTACTGCAGAATGTATATCTTCTCCTGGGGAGTCTATACCATGCTCAAAACTGTACATATCTCAGGCTTTGGTGGCCTCCATAAGGTGTACTTTAAGAATATATCGCTTCCAATATATCCCATACTGGGTAGAAGCCAGAGTTTCGAAAAAAGTGGGGTTTCAAATCCCACTGCTGTTCCTCTCACCCCATCTACGTACCCTAGAAAGCGTACACTTGCCCATATAATGCATATATATGAGGGGTCCAACATATGTTTGGGGCTATTAGGGATGAGGAATGTTATTATATGTATATAATGAACGCCTTCCCACTGTGTAAGGCGTTGAACTCCTTATTTGGGAAAACCTGAGTACACCCAGATTTATTATCCACATTCCTATAGAGTGTCTAAATTGTCAAATATGGTTGTCTACAACCTCCATAAAGGCTGATCGCCTATTTTGAGACTAATCTCTAATACTGTACACTGCTGCAGGTGTGACTCGGAGACCCACTTTTGCGTACATCTCTGGGGCTATTGTAACGTGGTCAGGCTCCTTACTTGATGATTTAGATTCTATGTGTAGAAGTGACTTGTACATGTTTCTATGTCACATACAGGATTCTACAGGCTTCACGGCGAGACGCCATGAAGGAGATTGACCTGCATAATGCAGGAACCACTGCTCTAGTAGTTCCGACACGCAAGGGACGGTGGCTACACCAATAGACTGCGGATACAGAATCCGAGTAAGGTATGACAGGTCCGCCCTTCACAGGTAAGACCTTGTTGGGATGCACGGGATACGTGATTATCCATGTCAACTGCGGGTAAGTCGTATGTCTTCCTTCCACAGCTGTACAGACCAGGAAATTATATCCTACACCTACACTGCAATTCCTTCGAACATGATTCCACATATTCCTCCACTTCCTTTAGAGGATGTTTGGGAAATCCAGAAAACCTGCGCCGCCAGGTTCCCAGGGACGGATTTCAAATTCGGCCTTTTTCAAACCCTTCGGTTTGTCGGTGGACCTCACTGCCTGGGGATCAGGCAGGTGGGAGCGAGACTAAAGAGATTCAGTAACACATCTGGGCGATATACTGCCTAGACCCCTGGAAACAGTTGGGTTGCCCAGGGGTGCAGACTAGAATTTCTAGTATTCCCGCCTCAAATCAGGCTTACTAGCTTCTCAGGCAGAAAGTGCACTACTGCTGGAAGCTATCATAACATTTGTCAAACTAATGTCATTATTCCAGTTCCAACTCTTTAACGTAACAGGGGTTACTATTCAAACCTGGGGTCATTGATTCCCTACTGGTGGGTGTTCAATTCAGGATGGAGTCTGGGAGTGGTGATCTCTGCTCGAGATGTAGAGGAATTCCTGGTATCCCGGGATATCAGGGGTGCGTACTTCACATTCCAATCTGGCCGCCTCTCTAGGACTATCTAAGGTTACACTACAACTATGTCACTTCCAGTTCCAAACACTGAACTTGGCTTCTATGCAACACCGGGGGTGTTCATCAGGGCCATGGCAGCCTTTATACTCCCGCTCCACAAACCAGGAGTGGACATAGTTCCATATCTGGGCGACCTTAACATCCTCCAGGGAGATGTTGTTATGGAGTGTTGCTCTCTCAAATCAACTGTTTTGGGATCTCGGGTGGATCCTTAAGCTTTCAATTTCACATTTGAAGCTGATAAGGAGGCGTTCCTTCCTGGGGATGATTCTCAACACGGAAGTGCAGCGGGTGTTTCTACCGGTGAAGAAAGCGTTGGTGATCCAATCAAAGGTCTGGGATGTCCTGATGCCAGCCCGGATATCCGTTCATCAGTGCTTCACCTTCTGGGGAAGATGGTTGCCTACTAATAGGCTTGACAGTACGGAAGATTCCTTGCACGGTCTTGCCCACTGGATCTCCTGTCTTATGGTCAGGATCTCATCTTCACCTGCACCAGCAGATACGCCTGTTGCCGAAAGCCAGAATTTCACTCCTCTGATGGCTGCAAACTTCTCACCTACTCAAGGGCTGCAGGTTCGGGATTCAGAATTGGATTCATCTAACCACAGATGCAAGTCTCAGGGGTTGGGAAGCAGTCGCTCAGGGGGAAAACTTCCAAGGAAAGCGGTCAGTTCAGGTATCTCTCCTTCCAATAAACATTCTGGATCTGAAGTCCATGTGCAACGACCTTCTACAAGTGACACATCTTCTGCGAGATCAAGCCGTTCAGGTTCAGCTGGACAGCGTCACAGCGGTGTCCTACATAAACAGGCAGGGCGGAATGAAGAGCAGGGCCAACATACTACCTGTCTCGAGCCTCATGAACCTCTCCTGCGTCTCCTCAGCCACATACCTCCCCCTTGAATCTCTGCATGCAGCCTTGTGCCACTCCTGTGTCTCAAGCTTTTGCCTCCTTCCTGTGACTCTTTAGCATCATGATCATTTCAGCCTCATTCCACCATGATGGGCACCCCATAACTTGTTATAATAGGTAGATGGCAGGATTCCTGGGATCATCCACTGCAGAGTGAGCATTTTATCTTTCTTCTGAACTGCTTGCCTCCCTTTAACTGGTTTTAAGTGGTAGAAGTGTCATCACCAGTTGGTCCATCTGTACTGGTTCCAGCACACCTGCACTTGACTAACATTGTACAGCATTATACAATATACTTAGATTTGCTAAATTCAAAGATATGTTTTACTTTTATTTACCAGATGTCTGTGTTACTTGTCTCAGCAGATGAAATGTAGCTTCCTCTAAAGTTACTGTGTCTAAATCCTCCTTTTCTCTTACATCCTAGAGGATACTGGGGTCCACATTAGTATCATGGGGTATAGATGGGTCCACTAGGAGCCATTGGCACTTTAAGAGTTTGAGAGTGTGGGTTGGCTTTTCCCTCTATGCCCTTCCTACCAGACTCAGTTTAGAAAATGTGCCCGGAGGAGCCGCTCACAGCTAGGGGAGCTCTCCAGAGATTCTCTAGTAAAGTTGTTTTTTAGAGTTTATTATTTTACAGGGAAGCTGCTGGCAACAGCCTCCCTGCTTCGTGGGACTAAGGAAGGGGAGTAGTGTCCGCCCTGCGGGGTCTGAGCCACTATCTCCGCTGACAGGACACTGAGCTCCTGAAAGGATCGAATGTTCCTCACCACAGGGGATCGCTCACCCTGGCAGCATGCTGCCACCCCCCTTACAGAGCCAGAAGATCAGTGGCGAGTCATTCACGGGCCCCTCTAGCAAACGGAGAGATGGCGGCAACAGGGTATGGATCGCAGTACTAACTGCGCTCTGGGGCTCAGCGGTACGTAGTGCGGCACTGTGAGGGGCGCCCTGAGCCAGCGACTACACTCTACACTGACCTCCAAACCTGTCAGGGTACCAGGATCGCTGCCAGCAAAATTCCTCAGGCCAGTATTATCTCCAGACGAGCGGGAAGACAGCGCCATTAAGGGGGCGGAGCATCACCTCAGAGCGGACCCAGCAGTCTTCAGCCCCATTTTCCTGCCTGCAGAAGCGCTGTCAGTGAGAGCTGTCCCTCCAGTTCAACTCCAGCTATCTCTTACGGTACCAATGGGTTGTAGAAGGGGGGGGGGGGGGGGAGGCTGTGTACAGACTGTGTAACCTATTAAGGTGCACAGTCAGCGCTGGTTGGGGGTCTCCCTATACGTTGAAAGCGATGTGTGTGGGTTGGTCCCAATATGTGTCTCTCTTGCCATTCTTGGGGGTGAAACTCTGTCTGTCCTCCCCTGTGTGGCTATGTCCAGGGACTCTGTGTCATGTGCTGCAGAGGATATGTCCTCTCAGGATGATCCCATTCCATGTAATCAGGATTGCACTGTTTTAGCGCAGATACCAGCAAGGGAGCCTGAATGGTTATCCTCTATCAAATCTACGATTTCTCAGATTTCTACTAGGGTTGCACAGAATGAATCTGCAACTCAGGTTTTACAGAACTCTATGGCAGGTTGGTCCAGTTCTGTTACCTCAGGGCCCCCCACTATAGGTTCCCACAAACGTGCTCTTGCCCAGATTATGCAAGATGACACAGATACCGATTCTGACATGGCAGACAGTGATGGGGATGTGCGGAGGGGGGCCGCATCTCTTGCAAAAGGGGTGCAGTTGATGATAGAGGCTATTAGAGATGTGTTGAATATTGCTGATATAACACCTGAGCAGGTTGAGGAGGCTTACTTCACTGACAATAAGAAAGCCTCTCTAACCTTCCCTGTGTCCAAAGAATTAAATGCTATATTTGAGAAAGCATGGGAAAACCTGGAGAAAAAAAATCCAGATCCCTAGAAGGGTTCTGATTGCTTTCCCCTTCCCTGAGGAGGATCATAAAAAATGGGAAAACTCACCCATAGTGGACGCATCTGTATCCAGACTCTCAAAATAGGTGGTTTCTAAAACAGATTAGAATAAAACTTTTGTTTAAACTGTATTGCCTCTGGGGGTAAAGCTGCCAATCTGAATTAATTAAAATTTTCTGTACAGAAAAACAAAGTGTATTTGAGTGAGCGAACCTAGGAGTGAGTGGATTTGAACCCCGGAATTCGGGATCCCGTCGTGTGGTACACCAAGTAAGTGGAGGCTTGGTGGCGTGAGGCGGCTGACTCACGTTAGTATAGGATTTGGAATACGTAAGTCGTGAGGAGACTTACAAAGGAGCATGGTAGGGAATTGTAAATTATGAACTGTGTGACCCATGTCGTTTTTTGATACGCCCTGGCTGAGGTTTCGCAGCTTGGGATTCGATTCCAGTGGTCTTACGGCGGCTAGGTAACAAGTACCTATACGCTGTGCGATTGGACCGCGCATTTGTGGATGCGATATATAGCGCAACTTGATACCCCTTTTACGAGCTTTTGCATAAAATCACGGTATCATTAGGGCTGTATACAGCATACGCAAACATGATTTGTGTATAAAAAGTGCATAGGGAGTTTTCGCTGGTCTCTCTCAGGAAAATCTCCAACGACAGTGTTATGCACACCAGTGCCTGCAGGAATTTACTGGTGTTTGAACTGTTATACACACCAGTGCCTGCAGGAATGTACTGGTGTCTGAACAGAGAGGGATGCAAAACAAATGAACTCACAGACAGACTGGGAAATATGACATAACGTACACAGAAGGTGATAGGGTAACAAAACCAACACAGAGTGAACAGAGAAGCCCAGAGGCTAAGAAACTGGGTGTCTCCCTAGTATTAGAAATGCTCAGATGGAAAAAGCAAGATGTTGTGTTTTAATACGTAGAGAACCCGAAATGCTGTTGCTAAGGGCAACAGCAAAACCCTAAAGGGTTACCAACGGGTGTGGCAGTAAACTCCTTGGTCAGAGATGGAATAATAGACACAAGGAGAGTCTCCACAATCCTAATTCTCACTTGCAGGGCCCAGGTTCAGCTTACTGCCACTAAACTGACACATGGACGCCCTGCACAGTGAGAGAGGATTATGCAGGCAGGTCTGAAAGTACAGCCACAAACCTGCTGGGTTCACAGAATAGCAAAAGAACCTCAGCAGGCTAAACGACTGACTCCAGTCTTACTGCTAGGTCTGGATTGGCAGAGTGTAGTACCAAATGCCCAGGCCTATTTGCAGTAAGCAATAACAAAATACAAAGCTACACAGTACTGGCTAACTTTCAGGAACTGACTAACCAACAAAGATTCAGCAGCATCTGCTTAATCTGAGAAGAGGCCTTATAAAGCAGGTGCTGTCCACGCCCCCCTCAGACCTCACAGACTGTGAGCACAAAAACCAGCACCGGATCCCATGCCTGTAACCACTGCACAGCAAAAGACCCGAACCGGAGTATCAGCTGCGCTCAGGTTACTCCGCTAGCACTTGTCTCCCGGTTGCCATGACGACGTGGCAGCACAGGGCAGGAGACCCTAACAGACAGATACTTTACTGGAAAGGGTAAGTTATTCCTAAAAACTTCCAGTAAATATAGGTCAATAGGGGCCCTAAGTTGGGTACATTGCCTCCGCTATCGACAGTGTATGGTAGTACTGGCCAACGTGGGCGAGAGTGGGTGAAAGCGCTCGGAGAACTTTCACCGTCACCTTATACTGAGTATTTTGGTGTTTGTGGGAAAAGGCCCACAACTATGGGAGCCAGTTGCTCAACTAAGGGACGTTTAGCCAGGATTCAGGCTGAAGAGCCGTGGCCCAAGGGGTCAGCGAGGTTTAAAAAAAAAAGGAAAAAGTATTATGTGTGGGAAATATGGTCCACACGCTGAAGACTTTTTGTCTGAATGGGTACGTATGACTGACAAAGATAGGGTACCATTCCCTAAGGTGGGCAGCTTTGAACCAGATGTACTGCAGAACTTAAGGATAAGAATATGTCTGATAAAATCCAGAAAACAAAGGGTCAGACATACAAAGTGTTTAAACCTGTGGCAGCAAGAGGGGTTGGTGAGTTTGATCCTAAGGTAATGCAGGTGGTATGTCTAACCAAAGTCATATAAGACAAGAATGGAAATATAAGAACTGTTTGAACTTGTAGCAACAATAAACAAGTACGAAGAAAAAAAGAGAATGCAAGTACACCGCCTTATGTAGATGTGGAAGCAGTTACGGCCAGCATACAAACTATAGAAAATAATAAAAATATGAAAAATATGACTGTAACCTATATATGTACTAATGAATGTTGAAGTTTTATTTAGGAGGAGAAGGTGACCTGATTGTTTTCAGCCAATTCTCATGCACCCAGAGGAGTATCCAACCGGTAAAAGAAGAGCAGTAGCCTGTGGGGGAAGTGGCTGAGACCAGTGGAACAGATAAGTATGGTATCATTTGTGTACATATATAGTAAAACCCAAAAATAAAACAAAAAAAAATATCAAGAAAGTAACGTCAGAAATGGAGAAAAAAAAATCTGTCCGTACATTAGTATTTGCCAGTAGGAAAGCGGACAGAGGCAAGGTAACCCCTGGGTATTTCTTTCAGTTACCATTAGAGATGAGCGGGTTCGGTTTCTCTGAATCCGAACCCGCCAGAACTTCATGTTTTTTTTCACGGGTCCGAGCGACTCGGATCTTCCCGCCTTGCTCGGTTAACCCGAGCGCGCCCGAACGTCATCATGACGCTGTCGGATTCTCGCGAGGCTCGGATTCTATCGCGAGACTCGGATTCTATATAAGGAGCCGCGCGTCGCCGCCATTTTCACACGTGCATTGAGATTGATAGGGAGAGGACGTGGCTGGCGTCCTCTCCATTTAGATTATAAGAGACTGAGAGAGATTTACTGGAGCTGACTAGGAGGAGTACTATTACTGTAGAAGTGTAGAGACTGAGTGGAGAGAGTTTACTAGTGAGGACAGTGCAGTTTACTTTATAATCCGTTCTCTGCCTGAAAAAAGCGATACACAGCACACAGTGACTCAGTCACATACCATATCTGTGTGCACTGCTCAGGCTCAGGCCAGTGTGCTGCATCATCTATTATCTATATATAATATTATATATATCTGTCTGACTGCTCAGCTCACACAGCTTATAATTGTGGGGGAGACTGGGGAGCACTACTGCAGTGCCAGTTATAGGTTATAGCAGGAGCCAGGAGTACATAATATATTATATAGTGAGTGACCACCAGACACACAGTGCAGTTTATTTAATATATCCGTTCTCTGCCTGAAAAAAGCGATACACACAGTGACTCAGTCAGTCACATACCATATCTGTGTGCACTGCTCAGGCTCAGGCCAGTGTGCTGCATCATCTATTATCTATATATAATATTATATATATCTGTCTGACTGCTCAGCTCACACAGCTTATAATTGTGGGGGAGACTGGGGAGCACTACTGCAGTGCCAGTTATAGGTTATAGCAGGAGCCAGGAGTACATAATATATTATATAGTGAGTGACCACCAGACACACAGTGCAGTTTATTTAATATATCCGTTCTCTGCCTGAAAAAAGCGATACACACAGTGACTCAGTCAGTCACATACCATATCTGTGTGCACTGCTCAGGCTCAGGCCAGTGTGCTGCATCATCTATTATCTATATATAATATTATATATATCTGTCTGACTGCTCAGCTCACACAGCTTATAATTGTGGGGGAGACTGGGGAGCACTACTGCAGTGCCAGTTATAGGTTATAGCAGGAGCCAGGAGTACATAATATATTATATAGTGAGTGACCACCAGACACACAGTGCAGTTTATTTAATATATCCGTTCTCTGCCTGAAAAAAGCGATACACACAGTGACTCAGTCAGTCACATACCATATCTGTGTGCACTGCTCAGGCTCAGGCCAGTGTGCTGCATCATCTATTATCTATATATAATATTATATATATCTGTCTGACTGCTCAGCTCACACAGCTTATAATTGTGGGGGAGACTGGGGAGCACTACTGCAGTGCCAGTTATAGGTTATAGCAGGAGCCAGGAGTACATAATATATTATATAGTGAGTGACCACCAGACACACAGTGCAGTTTATTTAATATATCCGTTCTCTGCCTGAAAAAAGCGATACACACAGTGACTCAGTCAGTCACATACCATATCTGTGTGCACTGCTCAGGCTCAGGCCAGTGTGCTGCATCATCTATATATATTATATATCTGTCTGACTGCTCAGCTCACACAGCTTATAATTGTGGGGGAGACTGGGGAGCACTACTGCAGTGCCAGTTATAGGTTATAGCAGGAGCCAGGAGTACATATTATATTAAAATTAAACAGTGCACACTTTTGCTGCAGGAGTGCCACTGCCAGTGTGACTGACCAGTGACCTGACCACACTGACCACCAGTATAGTTAGTAGTATACTTATATTGTGATTGCCTGAAAAAGTTAAACACTCGTCGTGTGACTTCACTTGTGTGTTTTTTTTTTTTTTATTCTATAAAAATAAAACTCATTCTGCTGACAGACAGTGTCCAGCAGGTCCGTCATTATATAATATATAATATATACCTGTCCGGCTGCAGTAGTGATATATATATATTTTTTATATCATTTATCATCCAGTCGCAGCAGACACAGTACGGTAGTTCACGGCTGTGGCTACCTCTGTGTCTCTGCACTCGGCTGGCAGTCCGTCCATAATTGTAATACCACCTAACCGTGGATTTTTTTCATTCTTCTTTATACATACATAGTTACATAGACATCTTCTCTTTATCAACCAGTCTATATTAGCTGCAGACACAGTACAGTACGGTAGTTCACGGCTGTGGCTACCTCTGTGTCTGCACTCGGCAGGCAGTCCGTCCATAATTGTATACCACCTAACCGTGGATTTTTTTCAGTCTTCTTTATACATACATAGTTACATAGACATCTTCTCTTTATCAACCAGTCTATATTAGCTGCAGACACAGTACAGTACGGTAGTTCACGGCTGTGGCTACCTCTGTGTCTGCAGTCGGCAGGCAGTCCATAATTGTATACTAGTATCCATCTCCATTGTTTACCTGAGGTGCCTTTTAGTTGTGCCTATTAAAATATGGAGAACAAAAATGTTGAGGTTCCAAAATTAGGGAAAGATCAAGATCCACTTCCACCTCGTGCTGAAGCTGCTGCCACTAGTCATGGCCGAGACGATGAAATGCCAGCAACGTCGTCTGCCAAGGCCGATGCCCAATGTCATAGTACAGAGCATGTCAAATCCAAAACACCAAATATCAGAAAAAAAAGGACTCCAAAACCTAAAATAAAATTGTCGGAGGAGAAGCGTAAACTTGCCAATATGCCATTTACCACACGGAGTGGCAAGGAACGGCGGAGGCCCTGGCCTATGTTCATGGCTAGTGGTTCAGCTTCACATGAGGATGGAAGCACTCAGCCTCTCGCTAGAAAAATGAAAAGACTCAAGCTGGCAAAAGCAGCACAGCAAAGAACTGTGCATTCTTCGAAATCCCAAATCCACAAGGAGAGTCCAATTGTGTCGGTTGCGATGCCTGACCTTCCCAACACTGGACGTGAAGAGCATGCGCCTTCCACCATTTGCACGCCCCCTGCAAGTGCTGGAAGGAGCACCCGCAGTCCAGTTCCTGATAGTCAGATTGAAGATGTCAGTGTTGAAGTACACCAGGATGAGGAGGATATGGGTGTTGCTGGCGCTGGGGAGGAAATTGACCAGGAGGATTCTGATGGTGAGGTGGTTTGTTTAAGTCAGGCACCCGGGGAGACACCTGTTGTCCGTGGGAGGAATATGGCCGTTGACATGCCAGGTGAAAATACCAAAAAAATCAGCTCTTCGGTGTGGAGGTATTTCACCAGAAATGCGGACAACAGGTGTCAAGCCGTGTGTTCCCTTTGTCAAGCTGTAATAAGTAGGGGTAAGGACGTTAACCACCTCGGAACATCCTCCCTTATACGTCACCTGCAGCGCATTCATAATAAGTCAGTGACAAGTTCAAAAACTTTGGGTGACAGCGGAAGCAGTCCACTGACCAGTAAATCCCTTCCTCTTGTAACCAAGCTCACGCAAACCACCCCACCAACTCCCTCAGTGTCAATTTCCTCCTTCCCCAGGAATGCCAATAGTCCTGCAGGCCATGTCACTGGCAATTCTGACGAGTCCTCTCCTGCCTGGGATTCCTCCGATGCATCCTTGCGTGTAACGCCTACTGCTGCTGGCGCTGCTGTTGTTGCCGCTGGGAGTCGATGGTCATCCCAGAGGGGAAGTCGTAAGCCCACTTGTACTACTTCCAGTAAGCAATTGACTGTTCAACAGTCCTTTGCGAGGAAGATGAAATATCACAGCAGTCATCCTACTGCAAAGCGGATAACTGAGGCCTTGACAACTATGTTGGTGTTAGACGTGCGTCCGGTATCCGCCGTTAGTTCACAGGGAACTAGACAATTTATTGAGGCAGTGTGCCCCCGTTACCAAATACCATCTAGGTTCCACTTCTCTAGGCAGGCGATACCGAGAATGTACACGGACGTCAGAAAAAGACTCACCAGTGTCCTAAAAAATGCAGTTGTACCCAATGTCCACTTAACCACGGACATGTGGACAAGTGGAGCAGGGCAGGGTCAGGACTATATGACTGTGACAGCCCACTGGGTAGATGTATGGACTCCCGCCGCAAGAACAGCAGCGGCGGCACCAGTAGCAGCATCTCGCAAACGCCAACTCTTTCCTAGGCAGGCTACGCTTTGTATCACCGCTTTCCAGAATACGCACACAGCTGAAAACCTCTTACGGCAACTGAGGAAGATCATCGCGGAATGGCTTACCCCAATTGGACTCTCCTGTGGATTTGTGGCATCGGACAACGCCAGCAATATTGTGTGTGCATTAAATATGGGCAAATTCCAGCACGTCCCATGTTTTGCACATACCTTGAATTTGGTGGTGCAGAATTTTTTAAAAAACGACAGGGGCGTGCAAGAGATGCTGTCGGTGGCCAGAAAAATTGCGGGACACTTTCGGCGTACAGGCACCACGTACAGAAGACTGGAGCACCACCAAAAACTACTGAACCTGCCCTGCCATCATCTGAAGCAAGAAGTGGTAACGAGGTGGAATTCAACCCTCTATATGCTTCAGAGGTTGGAGGAGCAGCAAAAGGCCATTCAAGCCTATACAATTGAGCACGATATAGGAGGTGGAATGCACCTGTCTCAAGTGCAGTGGAGAATGATTTCAACGTTGTGCAAGGTTCTGATGCCCTTTGAACTTGCCACACGTGAAGTCAGTTCAGACACTGCCAGCCTGAGTCAGGTCATTCCCCTCATCAGGCTTTTGCAGAAGAAGCTGGAGGCATTGAAGAAGGAGCTAAAAGGGAGCGATTCCGCTAGGCATGTGGGACTTGTGGATGCAGCCCTTAATTCGCTTAACAAGGATTCACGGGTGGTCAATCTGTTGAAATCAGAGCACTACATTTTGGCCACCGTGCTCGATCCTAGATTTAAAGCCTACCTTGGATCTCTCTTTCCGGCAGACACAGGTCTGCTGGGGTTGAAAGACCTGCTGGTGACAAAATTGTCAAGTCAAGCGGAACGCGACCTGTCAACATCTCCTCCTTCACATTCTCCCGCAACTGGGGGTGCGAGGAAAAGGCTCAGAATTCCGAGCCCACCCGCTGGCGGTGATGCAGGGCAGTCTGGAGCGACTGCTGATGCTGACATCTGGTCCGGACTGAAGGACCTGACAACGATTACGGACATGTCGTCTACTGTCACTGCATATGATTCTCTCAACATTGATAGAATGGTGGAGGATTATATGAGTGACCGCATCCAAGTAGGCACGTCACACAGTCCGTACTTATACTGGCAGGAAAAAGAGGCAATTTGGAGGCCCTTGCACAAACTGGCTTTATTCTACCTAAGTTGCCCTCCCACAAGTGTGTACTCCGAAAGAGTGTTTAGTGCCGCCGCTCACCTTGTCAGCAATCGGCGTACGAGGTTACATCCAGAAAATGTGGAGAAGATGATGTTCATTAAAATGAATTATAATCAATTCCTCCGCGGAGACATTGACCAGCAGCAATTGCCTCCACAAAGTACACAGGGAGCTGAGATGGTGGATTCCAGTGGGGACGAATTGATAATCTGTGAGGAGGGGGATGTACACGGTGATATATCGGAGGGTGAAGATGAGGTGGACATCTTGCCTCTGTAGAGCCAGTTTGTACAAGGAGAGATTAATTGCTTCTTTTTTGGGGGGGGTCCAAACCAACCCGTCATATCAGTCACAGTCGTGTGGCAGACCCTGTCACTGAAATGATGGGTTGGTTAAAGTGTGCATGTCCTGTTTTGTTTATACAACATAAGGGTGGGTGGGAGGGCCCAAGGACAATTCCATCTTGCACCTCTTTTTTCTTTTCTTTTTCTTTGCATCATGTGCTGATTGGGGAGGGTTTTTTGGAAGGGACATCCTGCGTGACACTGCAGTGCCACTCCTAGATGGGCCCGGTGTTTGTGTCGGCCACTAGGGTCGCTAATCTTACTCACACAGCTACCTCATTGTGCCTCTTTTTTTCTTTGCGTCATGTGCTGTTTGGGGAGGGTTTTTTGGAAGGGCCATCCTGCGTGACACTGCAGTGCCACTCCTAGATGGGCCCGGTGTTTGTGTCGGCCACTAGGGTCGCTAATCTTACTCACACAGCTACCTCATTGCGCCTTTTTTTTTCTTTGCGTCATGTGCTGTTTGGGGAGGGTTTTTTGGAAGGGCCATCCTGCGTGACACTGCAGTGCCACTCCTAGATGGGCCCGGTGTTTGTGTCGGCCACTAGGGTCGCTTATCTTACTCACACAGCGACCTCGGTGCAAATTTTAGGACTAAAAATAATATTGTGAGGTGTGAGGTATTCAGAATAGACTGAAAATGAGTGTAAATTATGGTTTTTGAGGTTAATAATACTTTGGGATCAAAATGACCCCCAAATTCTATGATTTAAGCTGTTTTTTAGTGTTTTTTGAAAAAAACACCCGAATCCAAAACACACCCGAATCCGACAAAAAAAATTCGGTGAGGTTTTGCCAAAACGCGTTCGAACCCAAAACACGGCCGCGGAACCGAACCCAAAACCAAAACCCGAAAAATTTCAGGCGCTCATCTCTAGTTACCATATAAGAAGTATTCATTCCTAGTAATGCCCCTAGTCAAGATGAGCTCGGAAATGTTTGTTGGACCATGTACAGAACCTTAATATGGGATGAGAAGGATTGAATGAATACTTTGCATGACCTAGAAGCTTGTTAAACTTTTTTATTTTTTTTTGTCTCTTGCAGTAATAGAAAACTCTCCATCTGGATAAGATCACTGGTAAACACTAATTCGGCAAATGGGAGGTGGCTTTCTCTGTGCAAATGGATGGGCTCAATAAGGCATTGAGTGTCAGGGTGCAGACTTCTTTGCAAAATTGGAAAGGGGTCACAGTAGCTAATCTTAGATAGTGTGCTATTGAACATCACAAGAATAGTGCTAGGCGCAAAGAACAACAGGTGGAAAGGTTGAGGATTGTAAGTATACTGGCACATACAGGAAAGAGCCATCAGTCCAAACCCCAGATCATGGTCAATAATATGTTACACTTGTAGGAAGGAAGGGCATTTTGCCAGCGATTGTAGGAGTAGTAGGACACATAGTCAATATAGATCCCCTAGACAGAAAACACAAGCCACATTATTAAACACATAGACGGGACCAAGGGACATATAGTAAGGAATCATAAGCCATATAGAAAACACAGATTCGGCTAATGGGAAGAACAAAATAAATACAACATTACCCTTTGACAAAACTTGCTGGGGTTAAGATTAGTGATGAGCGAGTTCGGTTCCTCGGAATCCGAACCCCCCCGAACTTCACCCATTTTACATGGGTCCGAGGCAGATTCGAATCTTCCCGCCTTGCTCGGTTAACCGAGCGCGCCTGAATGTCATCATCCCGATGTCGGATTCTCGCGAGATTCGGATTCTATATAAGGAGCCGCGCGTCGCCGCCATTTTTCACTCGTGCATTGGAATTGATAGTGAGAGGACGTGGCTGGCGTCCTCTCACTTTGTTTCAGAACTTTCAGGGGGCTGCAAATATCTTTATTCTGGGGACCAGCAGTATTATAGGAGGAGTACAATGCAGAGTTTTACTGACCAGTGACCACCAGTATTATACGTTCTCTGCCTGAAAAACGCTCCATATCTGTGCTCAGTGTGCTGCATATATCTGTGCTCACACTGCTTTATTGTGGGGACTGGGGACCAGCAGTATTATATAGGAGGAGTACAGTGCAGAGTTTTGCTGACCAGTGACCACCAGAATTATACATTCTCTGCCTGAAAAACGCTCCAAATCTGTGCTCAGTGTGCTGCATATATCTGTGCTCACACTGCTTTATTGTGGGGACTGGGGACCAGCAGTATTATATAGGAGGAGTACAGTGCAGAGTTTTACTGACCAGGGACCACCAGTATTATACGTTCTCTGCCTGAAAAATGCTCCATATCTGTGCTGCATTGTAGTACAGTATATAGTAGGAGTACAGTGCATAATTTTGCTGACCACCAGTATATAATATATAGGAGTACGGTACAGAAGGCCACTGCTCTACCTACCTCTGTGTCGTCAAGTATACTATCCATCCATACCTGTGGTGCATTTCAGTTTTGCACAGTTTGCTGACCACCAGTATATAATATATAGGAGTACGGTACAATAGGCCACTGCTCTACCTACCTCTGTGTCGTCCAGTATACTATCCATCCATACCTGTGGTGCATTTCAGTTTTGCAC